>NC_082708.1:103273450-103600325 GCF_030144855.1 Hypanus sabinus | reverse complement strand
AGGCTATGATTCAAGTGCAGTTTGATGTACTATGCATAATAATAGTCTGGCACAGAGTGGATGGGCAGAAGGGCCTGTTTCTGTGCAGTAGTACTCTATGACTCTGTGATCCCATTTTTCATTGGAATTTATTTGGCAATAGGATCTTTACCAGCATACATCTTTGCAAAGCGATATCAATATTTATGCAACTTGCAAAATTTATCTCCAGTTCAATATTCTGCTTCGCAGGAGTTCAAAGTACATTTATTATCAAAGTATGTATACCTATACATTATAAACATTGAAAATCGTCTCTTTACAGGCAGCTACAAAACAAAGAAACCCAAAAGGACCCATTAATAAAAAGCATCCAACAACCAATGTGCAGAGAAAAAAACCCAAAAATAACTGTATTTCTCGAAAGTGAGTCCACAGCCATGAAGCCAGCCATCACTGCAGCGGATCCAGGAGCCTGTTAGTTGCAGGCCACCACTTCATTTCAGTGCAAAGATAAGGGGTAGCGAGCTGAACCAGCCCTTCCCTCACCTCTGGCCCCGACACCCTGACCTTTGCAATCTGCCCCAGCACTTAAATCATCCAGACCCTGGGTCTTCCCTCAATCTCAGACCTAGGGCATGCCACTTCGATACACTCTCAGGCCTGGGCCCCACCATCTCAATTTGGCTTGCACCCAACCTTTCCAATTCAGCCCTGTGCTTAAATCGGTCAAACCTTGGGTCTTTCCTCACTCTCAGGCCCGGGTCTAGGCCCCGCCACCCCAACTCCACCTTGGACCTGACACAACCATCTCCAAGTCCGGTCCAGGAATAGCTAAACATTGGCTTATTTCCCATTCTTGGGCCTGGGCCCCTGCACCTCAGCTCAGCCTGTAGACACCACGCCACAACCATCCTGCACCTTCGAGACTTCAGTTCACATTGTCAAAATGCCAGGTTGTACAGGCAGTTGAAAAGCAGCTCTGAAGGGGAAATTATAGGCTATTGATTGCAGTGAAAATTTCCTTGTAAAACTGTGATTGGTAGTTAGTAGTTCTGTTTGTTTGTTTGCTTCTTGTCAGTAGATGCTGTCTACTGATGCAGTAGATAGCGCGATCTTAAGCCAGATGATTACTCAGAAAACAAGAGTTTTTATTTATTGACAGTGCACCAAGTTTTATCACAAACAAGAGAAAATCTGCAGATGCTGGAAATCCAAGTAACACACACAAAGTACTGGAGGAACTCACCGGGGCAGGCAGCATCTATGAGAAAGAGATGTTGACGTTTTGGGCCGGGCAGGTCAGATAAGATGTCCCAAATTCAGGCACCAGGCAGGGAACACAACCTTTGGGATGCTCTATCCTCATGAGAGTGAACTCTGTTTATTCTCCTGACTATACTGTCCCCAATTGCCGCTACGTTTCTCTTCTTTCCCCCCTCTAGAATGGCTGCCTGAAACACAGTACCATAGTTAGGTTGCTCATCCTTCCTACAGCTCCCACTCTCATCCACATTGGGAGCAAAAATCTCAGACCTGTTGGACAAGCTAAAGGCTGACGCTCCTCTAGCACTGTCTCCTGGATCCCACTACCCATCTCACTTGAGGTCACACCTTCTTGTCCCTGACCACAGATCAAATTTGAGGAAGCTTATCTAATGGGTGTGACTACCTCCTGAAACAGAGAATCCAGGTAACTCTCCCCCTGATGTGCCACAATGTTTGAAACTCAGATTCCAGGTCATCAACTTTGAGCCTGATTTCCTCGAGCAGCCAACATCTGCTGTAGATGTGGTCACCTGGACTACATTAGGGTCCACCAGTTCCCACATCATGCAGCTACAGCAGATCACCTGAGCCTGCATCATCCCTTTATTTAAATAACTGTAATTTAGAGACTTTTTATTTAACTACTACAAAAGCCTTACTTGCTACTTCCTTGTGTCTCCTCACCGAAGCCTCAAATTCCCACTCCCACACTGGTCCCCTCACAGAACAGCCGCTCTGCTTTGACCCTGCTTTACTCTTATTTGTTCCTGCTAATGATTTGCGGATTAATTGGACCACTGCTAATGCGCTGAGCCCCGTGAAACATTACTTTTTTAAACTCTTCTCCCTGACTTGTGCAAAGCTCTCTCTCTCTCTTCGAATCAATTGGACGGCCGCTCATGAACTGAGCCCCACGAAACGCTCTTTTTCTAAACTCTTCTCCCTGAATCTTTGAAATTCTGTACCCTGGAGGGCTCTGTAGGTTCAGTCATTGAATGCATCTGAGGCATATACTTTGGGACTGTAAGTGAAACAGGCGCAATAACAATGGAGGGTAGATTGGAGCACAAAGGGTGCAGTCACAGTCAGTGCAAAGAACTGTACAGCCTACTCCTGTTTTACTTCTTTTTCTAACGAATCTGCAAAGATGCCATCAAATGAAAGTTAAAACTCTCCTTTCTGCCTAACATTTAGCCTTCAGCAGAAACAAGGAACTGCTTCCTCAGAGTTTTCCCTCTGTGATTACTTATATGCCCGAAATAATTTCTTGTCCCACTCTCCAAATCATTCCAAAGCTCTTTGTGGCTAATTAATTAAAATGAAGAATAACAAATACTGAAAGAACATGTTACACACAGATCAGGTGAACTTTGAGGTTACTCCATTATTCAGTAAGACTATTGGTGTTACTGAACCTCAATTCACTATACCACAAAATCTCTAAATCCCCTTGGAGCCCAAGATCTGTTGATCTTTGCAAAAGTGTACTTATTGATAGTGCATCCATAAGCCTCCATCATTGAGAATTCGAAAGATTCATTTCACCTTATTTCAGTTGCAATTGATCAACTTCTCATATATTAGCCCTAGGTTTACACTCTTCAGCTGAAGAGAATGACTTCTTTGTCTCTAACTTAAATGCCAAATATTATGTATTGAATTCTTCAGTAATATTTGAGTAATCTTGTACACGTATATTGTTTGATTAAGCATTCCTGCCCATTTAAATAATCAATTACAGGTTATATGTTTAAATTGCATACATCAGCATGCTTTCACTTGATATGTCCACACCCCACTTTAAGTAAACAAGAAGTTAGACCTGCATTCCCACAGTCACATGTCTTCTTTTGAATTACTTCAATGTTTTGAAGTTACAAAATGTAATACCAAATTCTTTTGACCTAATGGATTGTTAAATTCAATATAATAATACAGAAATTGCCATCTTAGACATTCATCAAGCTAAACTCTGTTGAAATAAGATTAATTGGTAGGGTCAGACCAGACAACAGCAGAAAAACCTTGTATTTATACAATGGCCTTAATGCGTTAATAAACTCTGACATGCTTCATTTAGAGCAGGCCTTCCCATACTTTTTTATGCCCTGGACCTTTACCATTAACTGAGGGGTCTACATAGCCCAGGTTGGGAACCCCTGAATTATATTACAAGAGATGGTTTGAATCTTTGTTACAGGCAAGTTGTAATAACTACCTGAAAGAGAAAAAACAAGCAAGAAAACTTTCTGGAGTTTTAGCAGCTGAAGCACAGACAGTAGAGAGACTGATGTCAAGATTCAAGAATCACATTTATTTATCATGCGTACATCAGAACATATGGAAAATTATGTTGATTGCATCAACAGGTAACATACACAAGGGTGTGCTGGGGGAAGCCCACAAGTATCACCACACATTCCAGCACCAGCAGAGCAGCCCACAACAAGACAGGAACAACAAAAAAGAACACGATGAGTAACAGCAAAGTAAGCCCCTTGTTTCCCTCCCACCCACCAACACACAGTCATCCAACACCAAGGCCGGTTGTCGTCAGTCTGCTGGCCCAGTATCTGACCATCCATGTTGTATGGCTGGCCTTCAGAGAAGAGTCCTAGACTCCAACCTGACTACGAACTCCCCCCACATTGCTGTTCCTACACCCTAGCCTGATCCCTAACTCTCCTCTCCATTGCCAAAACTATCCCTACGAACCTAACATACTTCAAAACAATTAAATTAGAGCCTCAGCTTTGCTGGGGATTACAGCTTGATATCATCTTAAAATCCCAACAATTCCAGACTATATATGTGGTCGTGGGGGGGGGGGGGGGGGGTTACAAATACCACAGATGGAATTAGAGGAAGGCTGTGTAGAGCCATGGATCCAATATCAGTATTAACATTAAAGATAAACACACATGCCTCTAATTGTCAACCATTTTGTCTCCTATCCTCAATTGCCAAGGTCCAAAAACTCCATAGCATATTGACCTTTCAAAGTCTGTATGAAATGAATAATCTTTTCACATTAGCATTAGTACAAAAGGTGATTCATTGGTGACATAGTGTGAGGTTTAAGAAGAGTTCAGGTGCTTTTTGGCTTTTTTTTCAGCAGCCACTAATCCGCAGAGGATAGATAATTAAAAAAGAAAGGAGGTGTAAGCGGAGTGTCCTTTGTTGGAGTGGGGCATTGTTAGAGTGGTCTAGATTTGGCTCACCAGGCTTAGGTGAGAATAAGCTTTGTAAGCACAGATGAGGTTATAATATAAGTAAGAAAGATTCCTGTATTTTTTTCTGTTATTCCATAACTAGTGACCTGAGAATTGATCCAGAGGTAGTGGTGTATTCCTTGCATGAGATGTGATAAACTTGAGAGACCACCAGTCTTCGTGATAGTTATATCTGCATGAAATGCATTGAGCTGCTGCTCCTTAGAAACTTTGGTAAGGAACTGAAGCTGCAGCTCATACAGTAAATGAAGAGATGATAGATAGGATAACAGGGAGGTAGTCACCCTTACATTGCAGGAAACAGGTCCCAGGGTGACTGTCCAAAGAGGGAAAGGGAATAGGCAGACAGTGCAAAGTACCCCTGTGGCTGTTGTCTCAGTAATAAGTACATGACTTTGAATGGTGTTTGAGAGGACGACCTTCAAGGGGAAAGCTGCAGTGACAACATCTCTGACACTGGGTCTGGCTCTGTGGCTCAGAAAGAAAGTAGGTAGAAGAGGAACGCGGTAGTGATAGGAGATTCCATAATTAGAGGTGCAGAAAGCAGATTCAGTGAATGTGAAAGAGACACCCAGATGGGGGAATATAGCTGCCAGGGCCAGGGATGTCTCAGATCAGGCATTCTAAAGCGGGAGGATGAACAGCCAAATGTCATTGTACAAATTGGTGCCAATGACATAGGTGGCAAAGGGAGGAGGTTCTGAAGAGAGAATATAAAGAGTTAGGCAGACAACTGAGAAGCAGGACTTCCAGAGAAGTAACCTCGGGATTGCTGTCTATCCCTCCTGCCTGTGAGGGTAAGAATGGGATGATTTGGTAGATGTATGCATGATTGAAGAATTGGTGTAGGAACATGGTTTCAGATTTCCGGATCATTGGGATCTCTTTGAAAGAAGATATGATGGGTTACACCTGAAATGGAGGGGGACCAACATACTTGTGGACGGGTTTGCTAGTGCTATTACGGAAGGTTTAAACTAATTTGGCAGGGTGATAGGAACTGGACTGAAAGGGCTGACGATGGACCATTTGGTATACATGCAGATACAGTGTGTAGTGAGACTGTGAGGAAGGACAGGCAGACGATAGGGCAAAATTGCAGTCAGTGAGATAAGGTCTCACCGCACCACTTCAGTTGACTTCTGAATACTATTGGCTCATGTTTCTTTTGCTCTTAGAGATCTGAGAGAAGGGCGGAGGCAACTAAAGCAGCAGGCAATCAGGATGGAGGCAAGCGAGCGAGGGACTATTTAAATGCACGCACTCCCAGAGTTCAGCTGAACACTGAGGATGTCACCTCAACTGGCAATGAAATGTCTGCAAGCTAATTGTCCAACCTTGGCAAACACCACAACATCAAACACCTCAGCCTGAGCTACCAATATTCGTCACCATCCTATACAGCTCTATTAGTTTGTTTTCTCAGTCAGATTTCAAACTCTATGTGAGCAATGTAGCCTCATTGATTTTAAACTCTGTGTATCATTTTGGTCCAGAATGACCTGCTAAATGAATTTTGAGATAATAAAACAATTAGCAATCATTTTAGAACAAAGTTGCAGTTATGAATATTTGATTATGGAGTAACTACACATTCATTGCTCATGAAATCTCAGTTAATGTTTATCAGGCATTTGAATTAGAGGTTCATTCAATTTGATACAATAATTCCTTTTCAATTTAAGCAACACTTAAAAAGAAAATATTGTGTAAACTGAAAGTTAAAGAGCAGTATCTGAGCTTTCAGGATAGCATTGCATGCCTATCAAGTAGCTCAGTTGAACTGGGCTTTTAAATTATTTTATTACTGTACAATATTCATTTTGGCAGCACATTATTTTCCAGCAAAAAAATTGTTTGTTTTACAGAGAAGAAGATATTGAAAGCCTGGCAGGATAAAGCCTTGAGATGCCATGCCTCCTGGTCCCTGGAGCAAGTAGAGTTCAATGTGGCATGGATAATTTGTTTGCTTTGCAATTATTTTCTGTCAGTGGAGACAAATTGATTCGTACAGCAAAATTGACTGTCACTAGGAGGCAGTTGGCTCCCTGAAGTGCATAAGAATCTGACAAGCTTGTGAAGAGCTGTGTCTCTCATACATGAAATATTACAATAGAAAAAAGGATGTGGTTAAATCTAGACATATTATAATCTTTAAAAATGTGCTCTTCATTAATTGCTCAAATAGCGTGGATTCCTCAATCAATCAAAATCAACTTCATGCTTTGTGGTTAGGAAGTGAATTAAATTAAATTAGATGACAGCTCATATGAAAAGAAAATATTGCAAGCAAAGCAGGAACTTGCATTATAGATGTGAAAGCTAAATCTAGGTATTATTTGGATCTGCTTGATTTTACAGTAAAAAATTCAGAAATTCCCGTGGAGAAAATGAATCAAGGTCAATCAAAGAATATAAATACCACACTGGGAAGTCAGAAAGATAAATTGAATTACATGAGTAATGATCAATCTTGAAATTTAGAAGAGTGTGGCATTCTTACGAAGTGTGAGTGTATAGAATGTGAAGTGAGGCTTGTGAGTTCTAGGTTCGGGTAGCCATGCTTCAGAATGATGTGTGAGGTTTGCAGAGAGTTGTTCTCCACCATTTACCCACGTGAGATGGGGTTGGAGGTCAATAATTAGAGCAAGAGGCTGGGAAGGGTGTATGAAGCTATATCCAGCTGTCAGATCAGATTATTATCAAAGAAGGCAATTGTGAGCAACACTTCATTCCAATTCCACATAACTGTCTCACTCATGTTGTTGCATAATATAACAAGACATCTCCTCATTTTTCTTTTAAGTCATAGCTGTGAAGTTATATTTTCCTTCACTTCTTATTAGAAATATAATATTTTTAAATGAAAAGGGCTTCCTTTGAGAGTCATAGAAATTTTTTCACTGGTTTCTAAGAATTTCTATTACATATTCATAGCAACTTCATTTAGAAGGTTGATGTACTGCTTGCCTGTTTAAATAATATTGCTCACTTTTTAAACAAGCAGAATCTATTATTGCATGGTTCAAAATCTCTGCACTAAAATCTATGGCACCTGCACATTTAATGCTTGCAAATCCTTTACCATATATAATAAATCAGCTTTTCCTGAGGAGCCAGAACACAGGAGGTGTACTCTGCTCTGTTCAGCCAAACTAACATAATTGTGAAAATACCATTTGATTCTCTAACAGTAGAATGTCATCTTCAATTCCATCTGTTTGTTTAATGGCAACAATTATAGGCCTGTACATGTGCAGACAGCTCATACTGCAAGCACTTTCTTTGTTACAGTCCTTGAGCAAACTTGAGTTAGCTCTTGAAGCAATTCTAATGTGACCAGTCATGCATTATCCAGCACAAAAAATAGTGATGATGGTTGCATAGGAACTCTGAAGCCAGAACAAAAGAGCTCTAACTAGGTTAAGGTAGTTCACCAATTTCTGTGAATCACTTGGTAGCTGAGAACAGTAGTGCAGAGAGCAGTGGACCTACTTATAGCTCTGGGCGATACTTTATAGCTGCTTGTACCACTTAAAAGTGTTTGCAAAGGCTCTTAAAGTGTTTAGTGAAAAGCATAAATTGATTATTGATTGCTTTCCTTCTATCATATATTTCTTTACATAACATGACAGCTTTTGTTGAAATTAGAATTTATTTTTAATGAAGAGTGTATTTTAAATGACCTAAGGTGTCATTGGAAAATAATAAACTGAATAATGCTTAGCATTATGTGTCTGGACACTTGTCTAGTTTAAAGAAATTGAAGAAATGATAAGGGAAGAACAAGCTTTATAGTACTTTTCGTGAACTCATGGTGACCAAAAGCATTTTACAATCAATGAAGTTTTTTGAAGAACAGCCACTAATGGTGGCAAATATTTGTATGGCAAGTTCCCACAAAAATCATTCTATAGTTGACTAGAGAGCCTGTTTCCTGTGGTGTTGGTCAGAGATATTTATTCACTTTTGTCTTGACTGGCAGCAACAGCTGGTGAGAAATCCTCCTGATTCCGAAGACTGTAGATCTGAGTATCATTCTAGACATATGAACATAGCAATATACACTTATGCCCAAGAAATCAACCTGTGGTGGGAACATTATTTCAATCAGATGTCAAAGTGAAGCCAGTTTGCTCTCTCAATCTTATAGGAGGGAAGAGTGGACCATAGGAGAAATGGAAACAGGAGGAGACCCAGGGCAAGTGATAGGCAAGTAAGAAGAGGGAAAAGGCCAAAGTGGGTATTAAAGGAAGAGGGGAATGGGGAAGGATTTTTTCCCAGGAGAAATTGACATTCATCCCATCAGATTGGAAGCTACCCTGAAAGAATATAAGGTCTGCTCCTCCACCCTGAGAGTGGCCTCATCGTGGAACAAGAGGAGCCATTCACGTTACTTCCTCTCTATCAAATTAGCACCATTAATCAAAACAACACTAGTGGAAACTTGGTTCTTGTGAGATTGCATGTTCTGATCTTCCAGAGGACCAATCTTGTTCTTTGCTATCCTTTTGCACTTAATATATTTGTAGAAGCCCTTAGGTTTCTCCTTCACCTTGTTTGTTACAGCAAACTCATGCCTTCTTTTAGCAGTCCTGATTTCCTTCATAAGTGTTCTCTTGCATTACTAATACTCCTCAAGTATCTTAGTTGTTCCTGCCTGTCTTCACTAGGTATGCACTTCCATCTTTTTCTTAACCAGGGCCTCAATACCTCTAGAAAACCAAGGTTCCCTACACCTGTTATCCTTGCATTATGATCACTAGATGTGTTCCTCTACACAAATTTCAGTCACATCCCCTATCTTATTCCTAAAAGGAGATCTAGTAGCACACTCTCTCTAGTTGGGACATCTGTGTATGGATTAAGGAAACTTTCCTGAACATATTTGATAAACTTGATCCCATCCAGCCCTTTTACAATATGAGAATCACTGTCAACATGTGGAAAGTTAAATTCACCTATTATCTCAACATTGTGTTTCTTGCAACAGGAACATACAAACTCTGTATTCTCATAATCCCATTTGCCAAGTACACCTTTATAGAAAACAACCTGTCCCAGTCTACACTTGCCAGATCCTTTCTGATACCATCCAAATTGGCTTTTCTTCCATTTTAGAATCTCAGACTGAAGATCAAACCTATCCTTGTTCATAATTACCTTGAAACTAAAGGCATTATGATCACTGGATGCAAAGTGTTCCCCTATGCAAACTTCCATCACTGCCCTGTCTCATTCCCTAAAAGAAGATCTAATATCACACTCTCTCCAGTTGGGATCTCTGTGTATGGATTAAAAAAACTTTCCTGAATATATTTGACAAACTTTATCCCATCCAGCCCTTTTATAGTATGGGAGTCCCAGTCAACATGTGAAGAGTTAAAATCACTAATCACAACTTCATGTTTCCTGCAACAGTCTGCATTCTCTCTACAAATTTGCTCCTCTAAATCCCATGACCTGTTAGGTGCTCTATAATATAACCCCATTAATATCATCAAACCTCTCCTATTCCTCAATTCTATCCATAAAGCCTCACCAGACAAGTTCTCCAGTCTGTCCTATGTTACGAATGTGCCACAACTCTGAGGGGCCGACGGGTTCAAAGTAGCCCCCTCCTTTGTGAGACTCGCAAGATCGCTATTAATTCGGGTCTGGGACCCAGGAAATGAGAGAGAGAATCCACAAGGTTTTGGAATGAGTCCTGGCCTCAGCGAAACAAAGCCACTGATAACGGCCATTGTCTCTTGGAGACGGAATTGTGTATTGAGTACTGTACTATTCATTGAAGCCCCTCAGGGGATGACCAGAGTGGGCTGGTTGAGGGATTGCATCATCCCAACCTGATTGGCAGCTGAGACCCCGTGAGTAAGGATAAAAGAGGGTCTGGGGAACAACCCCTTCAGACGCACCTGGAGAAATGCTAGAAATCCTGTGACAGTGTTTAATAGCAACAGCCGGTGGTGACTTGTGACCCGGATGACGAGTTTTCCACGGAACGGCTTAGCTAAAGGACCGACTACAAAAACGGAACTCTCGAAGGATCGACATCGTAAAAAGGAAAAGCTGGCAAGTTTAAAACATCTGTCTCTCTCCAACCAAAGGCTGCAGCCTGAATGAGCTAGTGACTTTTATATTTCCATTGGACAATACATTATCCCCTAGACAACGATAGAGCTTCTTTCTTATTGATTATTATTATACCCGCACTTTTAGATTTAGTATTGACAATATATATTTGCATTGATATTATTTTTGTGTATTTTTACCAATAAATACTGTTAAAAATAGTACCATCAGACTTCAACGGACTACTCTACCTTTGCTGGTAAGTGTCCCAGTTATGGGGTTCGTAACACCAGACTGAGCACTGCCATGACATTTTCTCTGACTAGTAATGCAAAAACCTTTCCCTTTAATCCCTCCTGCTCTATCATGTATAAAACATGTCTCAATCATGTGGGGGAGGAGAAAATGGCGGCGCAATGCAGCGCGCGCGGCCTCTCCAGAGAATGGATATCCGTCACGTGTTAAGTCGGGATCCGTGCACAATTCTGATTTGACGGAGGCAGACGTGAGAGCATGGAGGAACATCTGGAGAAACTTCTGAAATGCCCGCTTCGCTGCCGCTGCTACTGTGCGGTCCAGAATCTCCGGAGGAAAAGGCCTCCGAGACCTCGGCTTTGCTTGTTTCAGCGGCTGGGATGAGGTGGAAGGTGCTCAGCAGAGGATGGCGCTCGGGAGGCTGTATCGGAGGGGCTGGTCGGAGGCTCGAAGTTTTCGGACGGACTCAGAGTCTGCTGTGGTTGGGTCTTCCAATGCATTAATTGTCAGTGCCTGGAAGTTTATGGCAGGGAGAGCTTCTCCCTTTTGTTGCCTGATATCAGGACTATTGGAGTCGATCGGAACTTGAGAGTTTTTTTAAACTGTGCCCATAGTCTGCTTTCATCAAATTATGGTATTGTTTTGCACTGCTGTAACTATATGCTATAATTATGTGGTTTTGTCGGTATGAGTGTTTGGTTTGTCCTTTTTTTATTTTGTGATATCACTCTGGAGGAATATTGTATCATTTCTTAATGCATGCATACATTTCTAAATGACAATAAACGAGGACTGAATTCCTCATAATCTAACAAGAAAACCCTAGGACCCTGAGCTGCCAGTCCAGACCTTCCTGCAATCGTGTCTCACTAATGACTGTTGTGACTGTGATCCAAGTCACTGGAGAAACCCTGAAGATGGTGATACAGAAGTCTTTATTCATCACAACAAGCAGATATTCTCCTGGAAACACTTTCGGTAGAAGTTCACAAACCCAAAAGTAAATCACATGTTTACACCTTAAGATCAAAGGTAACAGCAGGTGATTCAATATAATTTCAAAAGTTACAATGACATTGTTTGTTTCAATACTTTGGGTTGACAAATGGTTCCTTTGCAATATGCTGGAAGAATATTACAATTGAGAAGGCACCTCTACAGGTCAAAATACCTTCAGGAGAATCTGTCCCAGGAAGGTCAAACTTTAAGGAGGATCTCATTAAGTGGGGCAGTGAAAAAGTCCTTCACTTTTGATTATTTCCCCACTTACTAACCTATGTGTATCTATATCTAGGCTATCTAACATCCCTAATTGGCTGTCTACAAATCAGCACAGAGGTGGGAATAAAACATTTCAGAAATTCCATCACACCCTTTTCGCCCTTTCAATCTCTAATAGCTAAAACTAGCAGCATTGGCTGTCAATAGTTATTCTGTGGCAGGGTCACAGGCAACAGTTCACATTATATGCCATGACAGAAGAATATTGGAACAATCTTGACAACCAGTCTTTTTGATGGATCTACAGGAGAGTTTGGGGTGGTCTCTATCCAAATGGCTGCAAGGACCATGCCCTGGCGGCCCTCCCTCCAACACTGATCATTCAGTCACTGGCCCAGCCAAAGAAAGGGCCCAGCTTATTTGTTTTCACTCCCCATTCAGCTGAGCTTCCGACGCTGTGTGTGATTTATTCTTCCTTTCTCAGTCTGCCTTGCCATTGATAAGCTGAAACTTGATGTCTCTACCTTAACTTGGATCCCTTCCCATCTATCTTCCCCAATATCTTTCTACTCTGATTTTGTACAACTATTTACCTTGAAGAACCGGCTTTCATTGCAAGGTAGAGTTACCATTACACTTTCAACTTTATTCACAGTACACTGACAGGCTCTCACTCACTCTGTCTTGTATATATGAATTTCAGGTCAGATGCGATGCAGCAGGCTTAGATTCTTTGTAATGACACTGGAAATGGTATACTTGATCCCTTGTTCTGTCTGTGAGGGCAACAAGCAGGTGAGTCATACAGTTTAACCTGAGTCCAGTTTCCACAGGCTGTCTCGTTATGTCTGTACACAGAAACAGGTGTCATTTGTCCAGAGCACCACCTATATTTCTACCTACCTGGGAGTGAACCCTTTACCCTTCATGTAGCTCCCTTACCATGACTTGTGACATTGTGGCACTGGCATTTAATCCCTAGCACCCACCCTCCTCGGACGGAAATGAAGTCAGAGGTACATTACCAAAGTCTCCCCCCCATGCACTGGCTATTTGTGAGACAGTTCACCTGCGCAGAAAGTGGGTCGCCACATAACCCCCCACAGAACCGGTGATGCACCCCCACCCCCACCAATGTCCACTATCTGGATCAGCCTCTGTTTGGGAGGTCTGCCTCTGCGCCACAGTGCCTGAACCTCGACCGGCTGTGCCAAGTCCACATGGGCTGGTTTGAGTCGGTCCACTGTGAAAACCTTCTCTCTCCCCCCGATGTCCAGAACGTACGTGGACCCTTTGTTGTTGATCTCCTTGAACGACCCCTTGTTCAGATGCTGTAGCGGTGCCTGGAGTCCGCCCCTTCATACAAACACAAACTTACAGTTCTGCAGGTCTTTGGGTACATGGGTCGGGGTCCATCCATGCTGTGAAGTTGGTATGGGGGCCAGGTTGCCGAGCCTTTCGCGTAGCCTGTCCAGGACTGCTGCGGGTTCTTCCTCTTGCCCCCTTGGTGCTGGTATGAATTCTCCTGAGACGGCCAGGGGTGCGCTGTACATCAACTCAGCCAACGAGGCATGCAGATCCTCTTTGGGGGCTGTGCGAATTCCGAGCAGGACCCAGGGAAGCTCATCCACCCAGTTAGGTCCTCTCAGGCGGGCCATGAGAGCCGACTTCAAGTGACGGAGGAAGCGTTCCACTAGTCTGTTCGACTGTGGGTGGTAGGCAGTTGTGTGGTGTAGCTGCATTCCCAACATGCTGGAGGTGAACTGGGCACCTCTGTCAGAGGTAATGTGGGCCGGTACCCAGAAAGTGCTACCCAGGTTGCAATCAGTGCTCGGGCGCAGGAATCGGCAGATGTGTCGGTGAGCGGGACCACCTCTGGCCACCTCGTGAACCAGTTACAATAGTTAGGAGGTACTGCGCTGGTAGAGGGCTCTGATAGGTGGCCCACAATATCCACATGAATGTGGTCGAACCTCCGGTGGGTGGGTTCGAACTGCTGCGGCGGGGCTTTAGTGTGCCGCTGCACCTTGACTGTTTGGCACTGCGCGCATGTTCTGGCCCATTCACTGACCTGCTTGCGAAGTCCGTGCCACATGAACTTGCTGGAGACCAGCCAGACGGTTGTCCTGATAGATGGGTGTACCAAACCGTGTATGGAGTCGAAATCTCACTGCCTCCAGGCTGCCGGGACGATGGGGTGAGGTTGGCTAGTAGCCACGTCGCACAGGAGGGTCCTCTCACCTGGGCCTACAAGAAAGTCCTGTAGCTGCAAACCTGAGACTGTGGTCCTGTAGCTGGGCATCTCGTCGTCTGCCTTCTATGCCTCCGCCAGTGCTGCATAGTCCATCCTCAGAGACAGGGCCTGGACAGCTGGTCTGGAGAGTGCGTCCGCCACGACGTTGTCCTTCCCCAAGACATGCTGGATGTCCGTTGTGTAGTCGGAGATGTAGGACAGATATCACTGCTGGCGAGCCAACCAGGGATCGGACACCTTCATGAATGCGAAAGTCAATGGTTTGTGGTCCGTGAATGGGGTGAACGGCCTGCCTTCTAAGAAGTACCTGAAATGCTGGATTGCCAGATACAGTGCCAACAGCTCCTGGTCGAAAGCACTGTACTTGAGTTCGGGTGGTCGTAGGTGCTTGCTGAAGAACACCAGGGGTTGCCAGCTCCTCTCGATGAGCTGCTCCAGCACCCCACCGACTGCTATGTCGGATGCGTCCACTATGAGGGCAGTCAGAACGTCCATTCTGGGGTGCACCAGCATCGCGGCATCTGCAAGGCTTCCTTGGTTTTAACGAAGTCTTCCTTGGCCTTCTCGTCCCAAGTAATATCCTTGCTTTTACCCAACATCAGGGTGTAGAAAGGGTGCATGAGACAGGCTGCTGAGGTGAGGAAACGGTGGTAGAAGTTCACCATACCAACAAACTCCTGCAGGCCTTTGACCGTGTTGGGCCGGACAAAGTAGCGGATCGCATCTACCTTGGCGGGCAGAGGTGTTGCCTCGTCTTTGGTAATCCTGTGGCCCAGGAAGTCGATGGTATCGAGACTGAACTGGCTTTTGGCCGGGTTGATCGTGAGGCCGAAATCACTCAGGTGGGAGTAGAGCTGGCGGAGGTGGGACAGATGCTCCTGACGACAATTGCTGGCTATAAGGATGTCGTCCAAATAGATGAACACAAAGTCCAGGTCACATCCCACCGCGTCCATTAGCTGCTGGAGTGTCTGTGCGGCATTCTTCAGGCCGAGCAGCATTCGAAGGAACTCAAACAGGCCGAACGGGGTGATGAGTGCCGTTTTAGGGATGTCTTCAGGGTGCACCGGGATTTGATGGTATCCCCGGACGAGGTCTACTTTGGAAAGTATTCTTGCCCCGTGCAGGTTTGCTGCAAAGTCCTGTATGTGCGGCACGGGGTAGCGGTCTGGAGTTGTAGCCTCGTTCAGTCTGCGGTAGTCGCCACATGGTCTCCAACCCCCGGCTGCTTTGGGCACCAAGTGCAGGGCTGTCGGACCTCCGTACGATCCCCAATTCCTCCATCCTCTTAAACTCCTCCTTCACCAGGTGGAGCATCTCCAGGGGAAGCCTTCGTGCGCGGGCGTGGAGGGGTGGTCCCTGGGGTGGGATGTGGTGCTGTACCCCGTGTCTGGGCATGGCTGCCGTGAATGGCGGTGCCAGAATCAATGGAAAGTCCGCCAGGATTCTGGTGAATTCATTGTCCAACAGCATGATGGAGTCCAGGTGTGGGGCCAGCAACTTGGCTTCACCCAGGGAGAACATCTGGAAAGTCTCGGCATGTACCTGTCTTTTCCCTTGCAAGTCAACCAGCAGGCTGTGAGCTCGCAAGAAGTCCGCCCCCAGGAGTGGTTGGGCCACCGCGGCCAGTGTGAAGTCCCACGTGAACTGGCTGGCGCCGAACTGCAGCTGCACTGTGCGGGTGCCATAGGTCCGTATCGTGCTGCCGTTTGCAGCCCTCAGGGTGGGCCCTGGCTTCCTGTTGTGGGTGTCGTACCCCATCGGGGCAAAAAGCTGATTTCCGCTCCAGTTTCGACCAAGAAACGGCATCCCGACTGTTTGTCCCAGACGTACAAGAGGCTGTCCTGGTGGCCAACCGCCATAGTCATTAGCGGCAGCTGGCCCTGGCCCTGGCCCTTGCAGGGCGGGCGACAACGGCGGACTTTTGTGCCCCACCACTGGTGGTAGAAACACCACTGTTCACTGGCCTCCTCACTCCTGCCTCTGGGTTGTGTGCGCTCCATTGCTGGGCCTGGTCTGATATGCTGTTGGGCACGTGGCCTGGTAATCTGACCAACGGACACCATACTCTCCCTCTTGGCTTTCCACAGCACATCTGCCTGGGCCGCCACCTTCCGGGGGTCGCTGAAATCTGCGTCAGCCAGCAGCAGATGCAGCCGGCAGTTGCTCTAGGAACGTTTGCTCGAACATGAGGCAGGGCTTGCATCCGTCAGCCAGGACCAGCATCTCGTTCATCAATGCTGACGGCAGTCTGTCTCCCAAACCGTTCAGGTGAAGCAGGCGGGCAACCCGCTCACACCGCGAGAGGCCAAAGGTCCCAATGAGCAGCGCTTTGAATGCTTCATATTTGTCTTCTGCCAGGGGCGACTGTATGAAATCCGTAACCTGGGCGGCCGTCTCCTGGTCAAGGGCACTCACCATGTGGTAGTAACGCGTGGAATCAGAAGATATCTGCCGAATCTGGAATTGGGCTTCTGCTTGGCTAAACCACACGCATGGTCGCAGCGTCCAGAATGTTGGCAATTTCAGTGAAACTGCATGAACAGATGAAGAGTCGGTCACCTTTGGTCCAAATTCCGTTTGGACCGTCGGGGTCACCAAAGTAGCAATGTACTAAATACAGAGCTAGAGACGACACACAGTAGGTATGTCGTTTTAAGACTAGTTTATTCAAACTTCGCGGCGCTGGCATTTAATCCCTAGCGCCCGCCCTCTCCGGGCAGAAATGACGTCAGAGGTGCATTACCAAAGTCTTCCCCCGCACGTTGGCTATTTGTGAGCCGGTTCGCCTGCGCAGAATGTGGGTCGCCACATTATTTTAATTAAGCTTTTGCATGTTTTACTGAAACTGAGATAAACTTTGAAATATCTAAAATAAACTTAGAAATTGAATAAATATTGCATTCAAACCAATGTCATTTTGGAATATTTATTAAAGTGGCTTTCACTAGCATCAGAGAAGCAAAAACAATAACCTGGTTAGTTACAAATATTCTTTCATATGAATTAATTTGACTTTTTCCAGACCTTCTTTCTGCTTATTCATGTTCTGGTATGGAGTTCCGGAGTTTGTTGACACTATCATATACTTGTAAACTATTATTATTGCCCATGTTAGTTTAGGTTTATTTTTTTATTATTTCTTTAAATATACATTTTTTCTTATATTTTACATTTTTTTCTTTTTCTTTTGATGATTATTTTTAATCTTTTCATGTATAATCAATATAGATTAGATTGATATTGTATGATCCTTTTTCACTGATAGTTTAATAAGATATTGTTATCTTGTTATCAACTCAATTTCAAATCTATTGTATTCATAACATATGTAATATAATATTATGTTATGTTTTTTTAAAAACTAATAAAAAGATTGAAAAAGAAAGAAAGAACAAATATTCAATTATACTTAATAAGGCATAATATTTTCAGGTGTGGTGTTAAAAACCTTTCAACATTCTTTCACCACACTTGCCATCTAACCTGCTGAACAATTCCAGTGAATTCTTGTTTCTATTTATGATTTCAAGACCTGCAATAACAGTTTCAGGAATTTTTACAGTTGAACTTGAACCTGTCCTCAATGTATCATTGATTAATGTTGATCACAGTGAAAGGGCCAACAATAATGCACCCTGTGATGGAATATGAAACTACAAACAATTTCTGGTTTTCTTTTCACAGAGATCCAGATGGTTAGGGAAGGAAGTCCGGATGTTGCAGCTATATTTCTTACCTTATAATGATGAGTGCTCCAGACTTCACTGTCATCTTTCAGTACCAGGTTTTAGTGAATTTTTTGTGGGCTGAAAGAGTAACATATTGCAAGCAGCAAAAAACAAATTAGGAGTCCAAATAGTTTTCTCAGATTTCCTAAAGTGGTAATGCTTTCAAAGAGTTGCTGTGAGTTGGAAAATTTTCCTTTTGTACTGCAAATTTCTTGGAGAGCAAACTGTTAATTAAAATTGTCAGTTTGTTAACAAAACATGAAGTGGTTACTTGAACATTAAAGAAGGAAGTTCATTATCAACTGCATTTGGAAAATGTGTAGCTTTCATTTGCAGCACAAAGCTATGATCCCATAAGTCCATAAGACAGAGGAGCAGAATTAGGCCATTTGGCCCATGAAGTCTGCCCAGCCATTCAATCATGGCTGATCCCTTTCCCCCTGCTGCAGCCCCACTCCCTGGCCTTCTCTCTGTATCCTTTGAAGCTGTGGCCAATCAAGAACCCATCGATCTCTCCCTTAAGTATACCTAATGTCCAGGCCACCACAGTTGAATGTGGTAACAGATTCTACAACTTCAGCACTGTCTGGCTTAAGAAATTTTTCTGCATTTGTGTTTCGAATGGTTGTCCCTCCACCCTGAAGCTGTGCTATTTTGTCCTAGACTCCCCCACCATGGGAAACATCTTTTCCACATCTACTCTGTTTAGACCTTTCAACATTTGAAAGGTTTCAATGAGATCACCCCTCATCTTTCTGAGTACCAGTAATGACAGGCCCAGAGCCATCAAATGTTCCTCGTACGATAACTCTTTCATTCTGGGAATCATCCTTGTGAATCTCCTCTGTACCATCGCCAATGCAAGCACATCTTTTCTTAGATAAGGAGCCAAAAACTGTTCACAATGCTCAAGGTGAGGCCTCACCAGTGCCTAATAAAGCTTCAGCATCATATCCCTGCACTTGTATTCAAGACCACTTGAAATAAATGCTAACATTGCATTTGCCTTCCACATCACTGACTCTACCTGCAAGTTAACCTTTAGGGAATTTTGCACAAGGACTCCCAAATCCCTTTCTATCTCACATTGTGGACTTTTCCCAATTTAGAAAATAGTCTGCACATTTATTTCTTCTACAAAATCCATGACTATGGATTTTCAAACATTGTAACATTATATTTCATTTGCCACTTTCTTGCCCATTCTCCTGATCTGTCTAAGTCCTTATGCAGCTTTACTGTTTCCTCAACACTACCTGCCCTTCCACTAATCTTCATATCGTCTGCAAAATTGGCAACAAAACCATCTATTCCATCATCTAAATCAGTGATAGACAGCATTAAAAGAAATGGTCTGAACACCTAGCCCTGCAGAACACCACTAGTCACTGGCAGCCAACCAAAAACGGATCCTTTTATTTCCACTCACAGCTTTCCACCAATCAGCCAGTGTTCTATCCATGCTAGTAACTTTCCTGTAATGCCATGGGCTCTTAACCTGTTAAGCAGCTTCATGTATGGCACCTTGTCAAAGACCTTCTGAAAACCCAAATATACAACATCCACTGCATCCCCGTTATCTATCCTACTTGTAATCTCTTTAAAGAATTCCAACATGCTTGTTAGGCAGGATTTTCCCTGAAGGAAACCATGCTGACTTTGTACTGTCTTGTCCTCTTTCACCGAGTACTCAATCACCTCATCTTTAACAATTGACTCTAACATCTTCCCAACCACTGAGGTCAGGCTAACCAGTCTATAATTTCTTTCCTGCTGTCTTCCTCCTTTCATAAAGAGTGGGGTGATATATGCAGATTTTCAGACCTCCAGAACCATGCCAGAGTCCAAGGATTCTTGAAAGATCATTACTAATGCCCCTACTTTCTCTACTGCTACCTGCTTCAGAACCCTAGGGTGCAGTTCATCCAGTCCAGTTGACTTATGCACCTTTAGGTTTCAGGTTTTTGAGCACCTTCTCCCTTGTAATAGTAACTGCACTCATTTTTCTTCCCTCACACACTTCAACACCTGGCACACTGCTAGTGTCTTCTACGGTGAAGACGGATGCAAAATACTCATTTAGTTCATCTGCCATCTCCTTGTCTCCCATTATTATTTCTCCAGCCTCATTGTCTAGCAGTCCTATATCCACTCTCATCTCTGTTTTATTTTAATTTACTTCAAAAAAATTTTCTACCCACCTTGATATTGATTGTAGGCTTGCTTTCATATTTCATCTTTTTCCTCCCAGTGATTCTTTTAGTTGCTTAGTTCTGTAAGCTTCTAAAAGTTTCCCAGTCCTCAATCTTCTTGCTAATTTTTGCATTGTTGTATGCCTTCTGTTTTGCTTTTTCATTAGCTTTGAACCCCTTTTCAGCCACAGTTATTCTATTTTGCCATCTGAGTATTTCTTTGTTTTTGGAATACATCTATCCTGCACCTTCCTCATTTTTTCCAGAAACACATGTCATTTCTGCTCTGCTGTCATCCCTGCCAACATCTTCTTCCAACTTACTTTAGCTAACTCCTCTCTCATACCACTGTAATTTCCTTTACTCCACTGAAATACTGCTGCATCAGACTTTACTTATTTCCTGTCAAATGTTAATTTGAACTCAATCGGTTTGTGATCACTGGCTCCTAAGGGTTCCCTTACCTTAAGCTCCCTAATTGCCTCCAGTTCATTACATAATACCCAATCCAGTATAGCTATTCCCATAGTAGGCTCAACAGCAAGCTGCTCTAAAAAGTCATCTTGTAGGCATTCAACAAGTTCACTCTCTTGAGATCCATAACCAACCTGTTTTTGCCAATTTACCTGAATTTTATAATCTCCCATGACTATCATAAATTGTACTTTTGACATGCCTTTTCTACTTCCCATTGAAATCTATAGCCCACATCCCAGCTACTGCATGAAGGCCTGCATATAACTGCTATCAGGGACCTTTTACCCAAGTAGTTTTTTAACTCAACCCACAAGGACTCAATACCTTCTGATCCTAAGTCATATCTTTATAAAGATTTAATACTATTCTTTACCAGCTGAGGCAAGCCACGCCTTCTGCTTACCTTCCTATCCTCCAATACAATGTGTAACCTTCAACATTCAGCTCTCAACTACAACCATCCTTCAGCCATGATTCAGTGATGGTCACAACATCATACCTGACAATCTGTAAACATGCAACAAGATCAACCATCTTATTTCTTATACTCCATGCAATGAGATAGAATACTTTGAGTGCTATATTTGCTACCCTTTTTGATTCTGCATCCCTAATGCACTGATACCCAGCCTGCTGGCTGCAATTTTGTCCTATCATCTGCCTGCCCTTCCTAATAGTTTGACTGCACGCTATCTTTGTTTTTTTACCATCTGTCCTATCCCAAGTCCCTTCACTCAGGTTCCCATTCCCCTGCCAAATTATTTTAAACCCTCCCCTACAGCTCTAACAAACTTGCCCATGGGAATATTGGTCCCCCTTGAGTACAAGTGCAACCTGCCCCTTTTGTATGGATCACACTTCCCCCAGAAGGGATCCCAATGATCCAAGAACCTGAAGCCCTGCCCCCTGCACCAGCTTCTCAGTCATGCACTCATCTGCCAAATCATCCTATTTCTGCCCTCACTGGCACATGGCACAGGTAGCAATCCAGAAATTATTACCCTGGAGGTCCTGCTTCTCAGTTTTCTACCTAACTCTCTAAACTCTCTCTTCAGGACTTCTTTGCTTTTCCTTCCTATGTACTAATGGTACCAGTATGTGCCAAGACAGCTGGCTGCTCTCCCTCCCCCTCCAAAATGCTGTGGACGTGATTAGAGATGTCCCTGACCTTGGCACCTGGGAGGCAACATAATATCCGGGTGTCCCATTCACACCCACAGAATCTACTGCCTGTTCCTCTGACTATTGAATCCCCTATTACTACTGCTCTCCACTTCTCCCTCTTTCCCTTCTGCACCACAGACCCATACTCAGTGTCACAAACCCGTTCTGCATGACGTTCCCCTGGGAGGTCATCCCCCACAACAGCATCCAAAGTGGAATTCTTATTATTGAGTGGATGGCTACAGGGGTGTGCTGTGCTAACTGGTTATTCACCTTCCCATTCTTTCTGCTGACAGTTACCCAGCTACCCGGCTGCTGTAACGTAGGGGTGACTACTTCCCTGTAACTCTGATCGATGATCTCCTCACTCTCCCATACAAGCCGAAGGTCATCCAGCTGCTGCTCCAGATCCCTAACACAGCCTTCAAGGAGCTGCAGCTGGATGTGCTTCATGCAGATGTAGCTCCCAGGGATCCAACATCTGGCATGAAGAACACACAATGGCCATTTAAACTAGATGAAGAATTCCTGACATAGTAAGAAAAAATGGAAACAACAGAAACTTATCTGGAAAACTTACGCAAAGCCAACCCCTCTTCATAGCTGAAGTCTCCTTTGAGTCAAATCCTGACAGTTCCATTCTCACCGCAGGCCCACTCCCAACATTGTCCACTCCAACAATGGCTGATCCACTTATCGCTACTGTACTTTTATTTACTCCTCTTTGTGCCAGTCCCACCACTGACTGGGTCACTGGAATGACACCAAACGCCCACAAAACCCTCCTTTTAAACAACCACTGCCAACCTGCGAGAAACCTCCTCTCTGTGCTGCTCCTGCCACTGACTGGGACACTGGAGTGATGATTCAGTCCCTGTTCGGTTAGTAGAACCACTAGTCCTGCCATTGGTTCAAACTTAACTAGTTTTTGTAATTCCTCTCTCCTTGCAATTTGCAATTTGTGCAATTGGATACTCCATTTCCTAACTTGCAAGACCCTAGTCAGTTCAGACTGGCAACAACATCTCCACCACAATCTCCATCAGCACAGGTGCACCACAAGGCTGTGTAATGGACCCCTTTTCTACTCACTTTACACTTATGACGGTGTGGCTAAACTCAGCTCCAATTTAATATTCAAGTTTTCTGATGACATCACTGCCATAGACCGAATCAAAGGTGGTGATGAATCAGCATATAGGAGGGAGATTGAAAATCTGGCTGAGTGGTGCCATAACAACAACCCCTTAGGAGGTGATTATTGACATCAGGAGAAGAAACGTAGAGGTCTATGATCCAGACTTCATCGGAGGATCAGAGAGGGGAAGGGTCAGCAACTTTAAATTCCTTAGTGTTATCATTCTGACAGACCTGTCCTGGGCCCTGCATGTAAGTGCATTTACAAGGAAAAGATGGCAGTGCCTCTGCTTCCTTTGGAGTTTGCAAAGTTTCAGCAGGATTTCTAAAATTCTGACAATCAATGGATGTGCAGTGGAGAGTATATTGACTGGCTGCATCACTAACCGGTATGGGAACGCCAATCCACTTGAAGGGAAAATCTTACAGAAAGTATTGGATATGTTCAATTCAGTTCAGTTCATTTTCAGGTTATTGTCATTTAGAAACCACAAGTACAATGCAGTTAAAAAAATGAGATAACATTCTCCAGAATGATATCACAAAAGCACACGACAAAACAGACTACACCAGAAAATCCACATAACGTTTGGCAATCCCCAAATCCAGAGTCTGGAAAGGCTGCTGCGTATTAATATCGTGCTGCCATCTTAGCGAGTTCCCCAGAAAGGAGTTCCAAAACCACCAGACAAAACCAGACTACCCAGACACACCAAGTCAGGAGACCAACTCTACCACCCAACAAACCAAAAACTAAAACTACAAGGCCTACACAAAACCACATAGTTAAATATATTTATAGTTAACATATAGTTACAACAGTGCAGACAGTACCAGAATTGATAAAAAAAAAAGATCATGGGCACAGTAAAAATAGTTCAAAGATGTTAAATGACTATAAGTTCGAAAAAAACTACCACACAGTTTCCGCAAGTCCTCAGGGTCCCGATAGGCTCATCATCACACGCAGGCGGCAGAAGGGAATACCCCCACTATGGACTTCCACGGCGCCGCCGGACTCAGCCTCACAGACACAGCACACAGTGAAAGCGCCCTGACCACAGTGGACTCTGAGTCCGTCAAACCTCAGAGCCTCTGACCATCCCCTCCGGCACAGCCTCTCTGAACACCATGCTCTGCCATTTCTTCATGGGTAACCCCCCCCCCCCTCCACTGAGCGCAACTACATGAAGCATTTCCGAAGAAAGCAGCATCCATCATCAGAAACCCCCACCACCTAGGACAGGGGTCGGCAACCCGTGGCTCCGGAGCCGCATGCGACTCTTTCATCTCTGTGCTGCGGCTCCCTGTGGCTTTGGAAAATAAATGATGAGTATTTAATTAAAATGTATTTTATGTTAGTTTGTTAGTTTTTGAAATGAAATTCTAAATTTGAAGATTATGGTGATCTTGTACAAACTAAATAAAATGTGTTTTTTGTCACTATTAATATACGTCACCACGGCCAATGCCTGAGACCCGCCAATGCGCGATTTCTTCAATTTTTTGATCCAAGGTAGGCTAACTATGGAGAATTCTAAAAAAAGAAAAGTGACTGAAGAAAACAGAATGTTTAATGATACGTGGGCAGATTCATTTGCTTTCACTGCTGACGAGACTGGTTTACCGATATGCAATATGCAATGAAAAACTAGCAAACAACAAAAAGTCAAATGTCACAAGACATTTCCAGAATAAACACACAGCCTTTGCTCAAAAATATCTGGATGGAGATGAGAGAAAAAAAAGTCATTTCAGAACTGATGCGGAAGGTTGATCTGAGCAAAAATCATTTCAAGAAGTGGATGATGTCTGGAAAATCAACGACATATGCTAGTTTTGTTGCCGCTCAGGAAATAGTCAGGCACGGGAAGCAGTTTACAGATGGTGAATATATAAAAGAATCTTTCATTAAGATTTCAGAACATCTATTCACGGACTTTAAAAACAAGAGTGAAATTGTGCAGAAAATCAGGAATATGCCCCTCTCTGCAAAGACTGTCAAAGACAGAACCATAAAAATGGCAGAAGACATCAGAAGACAGTAAATTAAAGACATCAATTCAGCTGTGGCCTACTCGATTGCCTGTGACGAGTCTAAAGACAAAGGTGATTTTGAACAAATAGCGCTGTTCTGCCGGTATGTAAACTCTGCCGGGCCACAGGAAGAAATGATTGAGTTGATACCTCTAAAAGGCCAAACACGGGGGGAGGACATCTGTGAGGCTGTCTTGAATTGTTTAAGAGCCAAAGAAATAAAGACCACTCACCTGTTATCAGTAGCTACTGATGGGGCACCAAGTATGACAGGAGCGTACAAAGGATTTGTGGCTTTACTGCAGAAGTCGCTGGACAGAAAGCTGCTGACTTTTCACTGCATCTTGCACCAAGAGGCACTGTGCGCTCAAGCATTTCCTCTGGAATGCACAGAAGTAATGGATTTTGTCATTCAGATTGTCAATAAAATAATGGCAAAAAGTTTAAATCACTGTCAATTCCGTTTGTTACTGGACGAGCTGGAAAGCACATATTCTGATCTCCTGCTGCACAACAAAGTCCGGTGGCTGACAAGAGGGGAGGTGCTGAAATGCTTTGTCGCGTGTCTTGAAGAAGTGAAAACTTTCCTGGGCAGCAAAGGTCTCACCTTTCCTGAGCTGGAACAGCCAGAGTGGCTGGAAAAGCTACACTTCATGGTAGACATGACAGCGCACCTGAACACGCTGAACACAGCTCTTCAGGGGAAAGGACGCACAGCCCTGCACATGTTGGAGGATGTTTTGGGATTCCAGCGCAAGTTGACAGTGCTTGCCAGAGATTTACAGAAAGGCATATTGTCTCACTTCCCCAATTTGAGAGAGTTCAAACAAGCTCACGACATGATAAATTTGGAGTACTTACATTCTGCAATCATCGCGATGCAAACATCGTTTGGAAAATGCTTCTGTGAGTTCAGAGAGGTAAAAAACATATTATCCTTCCCGGTCACTCCCCTAAGCATCGATCCATCCCTACTGAATACGACTGCATTGTCAGGTGTGAGTCAACCTGATCTTGAGATGGAACTGGCCGACATAGCCGACAAAGACATATGGGTGTCCAAGTTTAGACGCTTGACAGCAGACCTTGAAGATATTGCCCGTCAGAAGGCCGTTCTTGCTCAGAATCACAAACGGAGTGATATTGAAAACCTCCTCAAACCGGACAAACTTGTGTTCAAAACATGGAATGCTATCCCCGACATTTATGTAAACATTAAAAAGTATGCACTTGGAGTCCTGTCGATCTTTGGATCCACATATGTATGTGAGCAGGTGTTCTCCAACATGAACTTTATTAAAAACAAACATCACGCACGCCTCACAGATGACAGCTTGCGATCCTGTGTAAAGATGAAGGTGACATCATACAGCCCTGATGTGCAGACGCTGTGCGCTGAGGTCCAGGAGCAGAAATCCCATTAACCAATTATGAAAAATATTTTAATTGCCTATTATTTTACATATATTCATATTTTTTCATTGTTCAGTGAAATAGTCCTTTTATTTTTCAGGTTGACAGCTGGCTGACGTTATTTTTGGTTTGCTGCTGGCGGAAAATTGAAGTTTGGCGTTTTTCATAAATACAAGAAGGACTCAAATAGACATTGATTATTTTACTTAAAAGTAACCTTCAACCCAACGTCTTTTTTTCAGAGTTCAAAATGTTTTTGTTGCATGCAGAAATGTAATTTCATTTTCTCTGCAGGAGTTCATCGATTTCATAAATGCAACACATTATAGTTTGTTTATACATAGCATAAAGGCAAAAAAAATGTTGTATGCAGTGTTATTTCATTTTAAATGTCAAACAGGTTTTGTGGCTCCCAGTGTTTTCTTTTCTGTGGGAAACGGGTCCAAATGGCTCTTTCAGTGCTAAAGGTTGCCGACCCCTGACCTAGGACATACTCTCTTCTTACTGCTGCCACCAAAAAGGAGGTACAGGAACCTCAGGATTCACACCACCAAGCTCAGGAACAGTTATTACCCCTCAACCATCAGGCTCTTGAACCAAATGGGATGACTTCACTCAACTTCACTTGCCCCATCATTGAAATGTTCCCACAGCCTACAGATTCACTTTCAAGCACTCTTCATCTGATGTTCTTGATATTTATTGTATATATATTTATTATTGTTATTATTACTTCTTTCAATTTGCATTTTCACAGTTTGTTGTCTTCTGCACACTGGCTGAATGCACTAGTTGTTGCGGTCTTTCATTGATCCTATTTTGATTATTATTCTATTACGGATTTATTGAGAATGCCTGCAAGAAAATTATCTGCAGGGTTGCATATGAAGAAAGCAAACAGCGGTGAGTATCTCCTCCACATTGAGTCCAGACTCGAAAAGACTCATTACTGAGTACATTCTTACTTCTCTAATGCAATAGTGTTCCGCCATGTGGAACAGCGCTTGGAAAAGTACTGAAAATAATGAAGATTCAGAATGAACTCTGGATTGGAGACTTCAACGTCCATCACCAACTGTGATGCTGAATGAGTCCTGAATAACATAACTGACTCTCCCTTTGCTTTTTCTGTACGCACTCATCTGTTTCAAAGTTCAAGGAAACACACTTTAGTTTCTGACACAACACGTAACAACCTTCCAGACCCAACATCGAGTTTTCAGAAACTAACTATCAAAAATTGAAAATCAAAGACTGCAGATGTAGGAAATCTAAAACAAAACAGAAAATGATGGAAACAATCTATTAGGAGGTTTGGCAACATACCCGGAAGGAAAACTAAAGGTAACAGTTCAGTCTGAAGAACTTTAATCAAAACTAGAAAAGTAAGCAAGTAAGTTGGTTTAAAGTTATGGATAGCTTGGGGGAAGGGTGAAAAGGACAGGATATTTATGACTGGGTGGGGCCAGAGTTGCCCAGGTGATATCAATATCTGCAGAGACATCAAGCTAACAGGTTGATAGGGGAAATTAGAAAAAGAAATTAAAGGTGTAAAACTGTCCCCTGACTTTATTGCACCATCATCCCTGAGGCCTAACATAGTCAATTTGTCAGAAACCTTGAGGCAGGTGGTCACAGTAGAATTGACAGACACTCGGGAAGACCAGATTGAGGAGGTATTTGAGCGTAAGAAAGCCAAATACCAGAAGCTGGTAGATCAGTGCCAGAGTGTGGTAGGCACGAAGTGAGCCTATAGAGGTAAGGTGTGGAGGTTTGGCTAGCTACTTTCTGTGCCAAACCTACTCTCTCTATGGCATTATGGGGACTGCAAAGAGAAGAGCCATCAGGACCATCACCAAGGCTGCTGAGCAAGCCTTCAGGTGGCTATGGATCAACAGGTGTGACCTGTGGATCAATGCTGCTGGACACAAGCCGGGGCCTGATCAACCCTGGCTGGGCTGCCTGAGCAAGAGTGTCTGATGTTGAAAGGCATAAAACACCCAGTGACCCCAGGTTTCATCACTGGTGGTGTGTCCCAGGATATATCTCGGCATTATAAAGCATCTATGTTAGTCTGGCGAATACTATACATCTGAACTTAGTTTAAAAGTAAGGGTTATTTGGACTTTTTTTCAGATTATTAATAGTATCACTTCTGCAAGTTTCT
Organism: Hypanus sabinus; assembly: GCF_030144855.1. Taxonomy (NCBI): domain Eukaryota; kingdom Metazoa; phylum Chordata; class Chondrichthyes; order Myliobatiformes; family Dasyatidae; genus Hypanus; species Hypanus sabinus. The sequence continues at coordinate 103,571,724 of NC_082708.1, read as the reverse complement.
TTCAGCCAAAATTAAATAAAAATGACTCCAAGACCTTTTCTCTTTTTATAATGTCCAACACTGTCTTTAAATCCCAGTCTAAAGCAAAGGCCCCATTTGTTGCTGATGTGTCAGACAGCTTGGGACCTTCTGCCAGCCAACAGTCCAGCCTTACCTGGACACTGAATGGTTGGACTAGGAAGCCACTTGAGTCAGAAGATTCAGCTCCCAGCAGCATGGCGTATGTCTAGTAAAGAATCCTCTTCTCCAACAAGTTAGTGGTCAGAAACAACCCAGTGTCTTGGACAATCCATGCACCATTACAGATGTTTGCTCAGCTCTAAATATATTACATGTTCTTCATAAATCATAAAATATTGTCTCAGAATACCGTGACTTAAACGGAAAATGTATTGCCATCACCAGACCTCCCCTTAGCTCTGCTGCCTTTTTCACATTCAAAGGAGCTTTTCCTCCACATACTCTACTTCACTCATCCTTCTCGTCCAATCTTCCCATGAGACCTCCTTACACAACAGCATCTCTATATTAATTTGTCCTATTCCTATATCAATGGTCCAAGCTGTTTTCTCCAGGTGAAAGCAAAATTAACATGCACTTCTCTAATTTAGTTTCGTGTTTCTGTTCATGACATTATTTCTCTATACACAGAAAATGAGCACAGATTGAGTGATGGCTTTGCAGAACACTCCACATGGCCCACATTTCACACCCCTTTCGCATTTCGGTACTTTAAATTCCTGGGTGTTAATATTTCAGCGGACTTGTCTTGCACCCAGCATGTAAGTGCAATGGTGAAGAAAGCACAGCAGTACCTTTACTTTCTTAGGAGTCTGGGGAGATTTGGCATGACATCTAAAATGTTGACGAACTTCTATAGATGTGTAGTGGAGACTGTATTGACTAGCTGCATCACAACCTGGTATGGAAACAGCAATGCCTTTGGACAGAAAATCTACAAAAGGTAGTGGATTCGACCCAGTACATCAGGGTAAAGCCCTCCCAACCTTTGAGCACATCTATATGAAACGTTGCCATACGAAAGCAGTTCCCATCATCAGAGATCCTCACCACCCAGGCCATGCTCTTTTCTCACTGCTGCCATCAGGTAGAAGGTACAGGAGCCTCAGGACTCACACCACCAGGTTCAAGTATAGTTACTACCCCTCAGCCACCAGGTTCCTGAACAAAAAGGAAAAACTACACTCACCTGTCTATCTATTGAGGTGTTCCCACACCAACAATCTCACTTTAAGAACTTTTTATCTTTTTATTTCATGCTTTTGTTATTTATTGCTATTTATTTATATTTGCATTTACAGTTTGTTGTCTTTTGCACTCTGGTTGATCTTTCATTGATCCTGTTATAGTTACTTTTCTATAGATTTGCTGAGTGTCTGCAGGAAATGAATCTCAAGCTTGTATGTGGTGATATGTATGCACTTTGATAATAAAATTTACTTTGAAGTTTACTCCACCTTCTGTTCCAAAGTTAAAAAAAACACACCTCATCTACAATGCATAACAATCTTCCAGACCCAGCATTAATTTCATTGATTTCAGATAATCGATACTTCCAGTATTTTCACTTCAGACTTCTGTAGTGATGGACTTCTTTTCAAGTAACTCCTGTTATTGTTCTCCTTTTCCTGTTTACACTTTCTTCAGATTTACCATTAAAGGTTTATTAATCTTTTCACTGCTTCTCTCATCATATCAAATCAGTTTTTCTGTTTTTAATCCCTTCTCCTTTCCAACTATTTACAGCCATTTTATTTTGCTCTTTCCAGCCCTCCTTTCTTGTCAATATCTGTAACCTGTATATTCTCGTATACAGTATCTCATGAAAGTTCATCATCTTGAAGTATTTGCTTTTTTTCCCCCTTCCACAAGAGCTGGACAGCATCTTTCTCGCTAGCATTTGCTTTATTTTATTTCAGATGTATTACAAAATGCTTATGAGTACAGAAAAGATCTTTTATTTTACAAAACACTTTAATTATTTGTAATTATTGCAAGGATACTTTGATTCTTCTATCATTACTTTGACAAATGATAGAATAAAAGCCCCAATAGAAAGGCATAATGTGGCATTCGGAGGCTCTAGGGAAGGCCCACTGGCAAGATTGAACACCATACCCTTGAACACATGGGTTCTACCCCATACTTACTTACAAAAAAAAAATCTGCATTTTTCTGGGGAGCCAAATCTCTAACTGCCCCAGAGAACATTTTGTACATGTGCTGTACACACAGATCTGAATTTGTCATACTACACTGCTGGCAATCCTACAAATGCTTTAATTCTGCTGCCGTTCCCCAGTTTGATTGCAGTGGTGCATGCAGTCCCAGTTTCTGACCACTGCTCCATATGTTTGTGATAGAATTCAAATAAATTTTCCAGAAGAACACTGGCAAGCGACACAGTCAAACAATGTTAATAAAAGGCATATGGAAACGGGAACAGCTAGTGGCCGACGAATAATTTATTGCAGGTTTAACTTGTGATTGGACTGATCAATTATAATAATTATCATATTTGTCCCCTGAATATATTTACGATTTGTTTCCAATTGCTACTGTGATTATTTTTGATAACATATAACTTTAACTCTTGCACTATTAAAGAATATGATCCTCAGTTAAAAAAGATGCTTATTGATATTGGATTTAACACAATTCATCCTCCTTAATGTGCACATAGTGTGGTGACATACAGTATGTGTGTTCAACTCTGCTTCTGAAACCAGGAATCATATTTCAGAAAGGGAATACAACACACATAACTTACTTCAACACATATTTAGCACATTCAGCAGAAGATAAATTTCTACTCTGTTTCAATCCAATTAAATGCACAATTAACATAACAGTTCATCATCTGCACAGTTCCAGTTCACTCATTGGTTTCGCCCTCCTTTCCCTCCAGAGAAACAGTTTAGTCTCAAATAAAGGATTCAAAATCAGCACACACACAGATACAGTATCCTGTATGTTCACATCTAAGACTTGAAATTTTTGTTGCTGATATTGGAGGATAAACACTGAAGACAAATGAATGATGTATCCTTCCTGTTGTTTGGCTGTAGTTTAAGATTGTAGAGATGATTTTGGGGACGGAGAGGGGAGTTGTGTGTGAGGTTAGAATTCAGGGACAAGGATGTGGAGGAGTTAGAGGTCAAGCCGGTCTCCAGTCCTCCACTCCTTGCCCCACGTTCAAAGGCCAGTGACATGGACGGGTGCTGAAGGAAATCAGTGGATGGATGTCACTCGCACCAAGTACTGTCGACGAAGCCCTGTGATGTCAAGGGCTGGGGGGCCCCCCAGGTCAAGGAGTTCCCAGAATCAGAGTCCATGTGGGCAGGAGGCATAATGGGCATCCAAGGTATGCGAGTCAGTGAGTCTGGAGTTTGAGGCCTGAAATTTGGGACTCCGTGATCTGTTGTGTCTGAAGCTCGAGAACTGGAGTTTGGGGCCCTGGGTACGATGCCGAAGATCGATACCCACAAGTCGATCAGAGGTACAGAAGTCAACGCTGGACTGCCGAAGGCCTAGGTAAGCGAGTCTGAGAGTCCTCTGGAGGTAACATCTATGAGTCCATGGGTCCACTAGAGGTTGGAGACCTGGAGATGGCATGTCTTGGGGTTGGAATATTGTCTCTAAGAGTGAGTGTGTGGTGAACTACATAAACCTGTCTGGACACGCCCCTCTGCTGACTGCTTCTGTGGCTCCTCCCACAGACCCCTGTATAAAGGCATTTGGAGGCACTGTCCTCTCTCAGTCTCCAGGATGTTGTGTGGTGGTTTCTTGCTACTAATCGTGGTCTCTTGCAGCTACTAAAAGCCTGTCGTTCACCTCCTGTCTCCGAGAGTTATTGATGGTGCATCAGAATGGGTGAGAGGGAGGGGGGAAAGGGGTTTGTTTTGTTGCTGTTGTTTGTGTTGTTTTGCAGAACATTATGATCATGCTGTGTTGGCACAGAATATGTGCCAACTAGTGCGGGCAGCCCTGGCACATCCTTAAGCTGTATTAGTTGTTAATGCAAACAATGCATTTCACTGCATGTTTCAATGGGCATGTGATAAATAAATGAATCTGTATCTGAAAGCACTTATCTGTTTATTTTTAAGTGTATCAAGGACATTTCTCAAGTCATGTAAGTCGGAAGATAATTTTAGATAATGTGCTTAGCTGACTGCAACTTCCAAGCCATAAATATATACTAGAAAATTATTGCGTCTAGAATTCCAAGTAATATATGCCTTGCACAGGATCTGAGGAAGTGATGTCATTTGCAGGGCATGAGTCATTGGATGGTATTTCCTTTCTAGCTTGCTTTGCTGACAATGCTACAGAGTAGTTTAAGTTTGAAATGGATGGTGCATTACTGTTTGTGACAATTCAGAATAAGACTGTTTTCGTTGGAAATGTAAATTTGAATAATGAATAGTAACTTACTGTTCCTAAGATCCTATGAATAATTAATATCCCGCTTGTGGATCTGGCGAATTAAAGTGTAGTCAAAGGGCATTCATGTAAAGTTTAATGCAAAGGAGAAAATCCACAAATCTCCCTAAAGGCCTGTGGTCATGAGACAAGATCTCTCGTGTACTGACAGGTGTGGGGGAGCTTAAAGACAGGAAGACATTTTTTATGAAATGGCATTTTTCCCAGAGGACAGTTTGGTTCCCAGACTTCAGTTTCAGCCAAGTACGTCATATGGTCTTAAAAACCAGGTAGTGAAAAGAAGGCATTGGTTTCCTTCTTTCAGGAAACAGAATGGCAAACAGTCAAGCAGGAGGCCTGCTGGGCCTTAAGCAATAGTGTCTCCTGATCTGATTTCACTCAAAGAAATATCTGGCAACAAGACTGGAGGAACATGAATGGATTTGTAAAAACATGTTTAGATGTCTAATCTTTCAAGCTATCTGAACAGAATCTTTAGGGAATTACCTTATTTCTTGTCTCCCTTGTTTCTTTTGTCAGTCAGAAGGATAAAGAGATGACACAGACCTGGACATTGGATATTTCTTCTTTTAAACCAAACTATTGTCACTCCTACTTAAAATTAAACAATGTTTTAAAGGAACAGCTAATGGATAAAGGTCATAATGAACATGTTTAAAATTGCAAACAAATATCCTTATTGATGTAGAAAATGCTGATCTGTAAATCTAATTAAATAGTCCTATTTGGTATATTTCCTGAAGAATAGGGACTTTCTTAAGGATTTACTTTCTTGCTAAGAAATCGTTATGGTGGATTATCTGAAACTGCACCATCGAATAAGCCCCGTAACTTTCATAACCTGAGCAGACAAGATCATCAACTTTCCATGGTATTTGTTCCATTGGATGTTTACATTTGGCACAGGGAAAGGCCACTCAGCCCAGTCCATGAATGTTGGTGCTATATTTGACTAACCCTCTTCCTATCTTTCCCCAGCTGAGTATATCAGTCTATTCTTCTATTCTTCTCTCCCTCATAAGCTTGTCCAGCCTCCTCTTCAATGCATCTATACTTTTCAGTTTAACAACTACAGGTGGGGCTCAGTTCCACTTTCTCACCATTCTTTGGGCAAAACCTTTTTTCTGAATTCCATTTTTGGTTAATTTGTGACTTTTTAAAATTTTTGGCCTATATTATCATCCTTTTCCCAGTCATACAGGGTTTCCCAACCTGTGGCCCATTGACCCCTGCCATTTAAAATGTTGGGTACCCCTGCACTAGTGAAAATATTATCTTACAAACCCTAGGAAATCTGCAGATGCTGGAAATTCAAGCAACACATACAAAATGCTGGTGGAATGCAGCAGGCCAGGCAGCATCTATAGGGAGAAGCACTGTCGACGTTTCGGGCTGAGACCCTTCATCAGGACTAACTGAAAGGAAAGATAATAAGAGATTTGAAAGTAGGAGGGGGAGTGGAAAATGCAAAATGATAGGAGAAGACCAGAGGGGGTAGGGTGAAGCTGAGAGCCAGAAAGGTGATTGGTAAAAGGGATACAGAGCTAGAGAAGGGAAAGGATCATGGGACAGGAGGCCTAGGGAGAAAGAAAGTGCTCCCCTCCCCCTTTCTTTCTCCCTAGGCCTCCTGTCCCATGATCCTTTCCATTCTCTAGCTCTGTATCCCTTTTGCCAATCACCTTTCTGGCTCTCAGTTTCACCCCACCCCCTCCGGTCTTCTCCTATCTTCTTGCATTTCCCCCTCCCCCTCCTACTTTCAAATCTCTTATTATCTTTCCTTTCAGTTAGTCCTGATGAAGGGTCTCAGCCCGAAATGTCGACAGCGCTTCTCCCTATAGATGCTGCCTGGCCTGCTGCTTTCCACGAGTATTTTGTGTGTGTTGCTCTTACAAACCCTTTTAGAATTTAGAAACCACTGTTAGATCAACCCTTGGCCTTCATTTCTCCAGATGAAAGAGACTCAGATATCACTTCTTGATACATCCATCATGTTTCATCATGAAGGAATATCAACGTCAAGTCTTCCCCCTACATTTTGCTCTTCTGTTGCAATTGCTCCGTGATCAAGGTTAAAATCAGAGAGTCACAGAACATTACAGCACACAATCTTTGGCCCATCTAGTCTGTGCCGAACTATTATTCTGCCTAGTCCCAATGACCTGCACCCCCAGACAATAGCTCTCCCATCCATGTACTATCCAAATTTTTCTTAAGTGTTGAAATCAACCCCGCATCTACCATTTCTGCTGGCAGCTCATTCCATACTGTTACCGTACTCTGAGTGAAGAAGTTCTTAAACTTTTTACCTTTCACCCATAACCCATGACCCATAGTTCCATATAGGTTTTGCAAATATTCCTGCCTTTCAATTTTATCTCTCCGCTCATACTCTGTTTCAGTATCCTTGCTAACCTATAGAGCATCATTATGCATAGAGAATTTCTCCAGTTCAAATGGGAGATGAACACTGGAAGGGTTAAGAGGAACAAACAGATTTTCAGCCAAAGCTTTTTCTATGATATAGAAACTTCCTGGAAACAAATCATTCATCAACTTTCCCCATCAGGCATTGGAACTACTCTGATGTCCTCAATAGTAGTTAGAGGCTTCCTAACTACTATTATGGCTTCCTCCAGAGAGCTCCCCTAGGCTGGCAATGACATTAATGGGAATCCTTTAAAAAACACATGGCTGGCCATCACCACTCTACGTCATCATAGAAAACCTGAGAATCTTGCCAAATTCAAAAAAGGACCATTGCTTCTGAAACGAAACCTCCTAAAGGCATGCCATATGTTATATCTATAAATACGGTGCTCCATATATGTATTTCATGCATATTCATCTCCTAAATGATGATGTAAACAAAATGAGAAATGCTACACTTTTAAGGCCAATTTATACTTCAGCGTTGAATCTATGCCGTAGGTATGGCGTACCCTCTGCTGTACCTACACCGTACCCTATGCTGTAGGGTGATGCGCACCTCCCCAAAAAAGTAACTCAAGTGTCATGGTGACACAGACCACAACAACTGTGATTGGTCCGCTTGGTAGCTTCGCATTTCCTCCTACACATTTCCGGTTGCTTCTTCTCCACCATGTCTGTACACCGATGCGAAATAGATGAACCAAGTTGTCAAATCTACCTGCCGACATGCAAAAATGTTTGAAATGCATTTTCTTATCCATGTCTCTCATGAAGAAACTCAACACAGTGGCTTAGAAACCTCACTGCCAACTAGCATTTTGGCACACACCAATGCATGTTTGCTACGGTGTAGAGCCTATGCAGAAGTATATATCAGGTCTATGGTGTAGGCAACGGCATAGCCCATATGCAGAAGTAAAACATCAGCCTTTAATACTCTTCCACTCCAGAACTTGGTTCATGCAGATATTGAAGGCATTGGCTTTGATTTGCATTCTGCTTGATAATGTTGGCCTACAATCTACAATTCAGAGAATTCAAATGAATCAAGCCCAGTGGAAACAGACAAACAATTGTTTTTTTGTTCTTGTTATGAGGTCAGAGGAACAGAGGCTGACATTTTGTGAAGCTGCTCTGTAATCCCCATCTTGTGAACTGTTTGAGAACTGATTCTTGTTCTGGGATAATCTAATCAGAGGAAATAAACCTCTACTAAGGAGTTTCTGCCATTGACCTGCCAAGCCTGAGATCATTCTCAGAGAAGCTGTGTGTTGTATACAGTGGCAGGTTTTCAGAAGTAATCTCGTTATCTTGGTCCAGTGTCTGAGTGACCTGATTTAACTGGTTTGAACCAGAGTCAAAGAGAACAAAATAAGTCACCTAAGGCATGAAATGGTGCAGCCCATGGACCAGAAGGTGTTAGTGGTCAGTCTGATAACCATTAGCTAATAACACTGAAATGCAACACGTGAACTGGTAAAGAATGAATATAAAAACAGAGGCTTTGGATGCAAAGAAGCAACAATTCTCTAGAGAGCAACCATCACATATGTGGAGTACCCCACGGACACATGGAGATTAGAACAGGGCCAGTATAGACTCCTTTCCTGAATATTACTTTTTCTATTCTTTGGACTGTTCATGAAGGGTCAGGAAAACTTAATAGATGTGCACACAGGAATTCAGTTGTGTAAATTCACTTGCCCTCCGTTAAAACAATAAAGTTATTTGTTGGTAATCACAGATTCTCTCTGTGCCTCTCTGATCATTATTACTAAGCGATAAATTTATGTAGCAATAAGGTTATGTCAAGTGCTGAAGGGAGACTATAATTCTTAGGTAGCTCTTGCTGGTGGCATGCACTGTAGTCATATAGTGAACTTCACAGGATGTGATGTTGGGTCCGATTTAGTTATAAAACTACACCCAGGTCATTTCTAATATTGCAAGGATGGTTGAACACTTCTGTCTGCTGTCCATGGAAATCTAGATTGAGAAAGCTAAGAGTAAGTTCAAATGCAAAGAACAATGTAAAGTTTTTATCACAATATTTTGAATGTACAGTATGTATTGATCTTATTCAGCTAAATAATATAATTCTTAATTTGATATTATCTTTATTATTTCCTGAACTGATATTACAGATTAAGAGGAGATTACTATTGGAATTTTTTGGAACTAAGTAACATTTAGATTCTGCTTGTCAGTTGTCAGTTGATGTTCACTTTTGTGAAATCATTTAAATTAAACTCGCATATAAATATTTTCAACGTAAATAAAAGCAGGAGATGCTGGAAGTATTTAGTAGGTCAGGAAGCATCAGCAGAGAGAGGTCCATGAGCTTTCATCAGAACCTTCAAATAATTTTAAGTTAGTTAAATAAAGACGCCATGTTATGATACTCCTCAAGCTATTTGGTTGAAGTTTTGCATTCAGTCACATCCAGAACGCAACAGCGCTGGACAACAGGAGCAGAGTAGGCCACTAGGATGCTCAAACTGATTTTACAATCGGCACAGTAACACTCAATTCCTAGATAATTCAAAATATTTATCGTTCTCAATCTGTATTCCACCTCAGTTTTAAATGACTTGTATCTTACTTTACAGCTATGCCCTTTGTTCATGACTCCCCCATTAGTAAAAACATAACAACATCTACCCTGTTGAAACACCCTTAGTATGTTTTCATCTTATTCTCATAAGAACAAGAAAGACAAGCACAAACTGACAATCCTCTCAGCTCAGTTGTGAACAAAAGTGAACTTCACCCCACCAACTGGAAAAATGAATATGCGATCATTCATTAGCACAACCTTTTTTTAAAATGAGCATTAGATACATCCAGGCTAACTACCGATTCACTAGATGTTGGGGCACTTCGGGGGCCACACTGACATTGTGTTCTTACAGTGAAAACAACACAGAGGGAGCCCATTTGTGCCCTTGGCCCAAAGGAGAAGGAGAATGGGAGGAATGTGATTTCTAGGGAACCAATCCAATCAGTACCATTTTCTGTATCCCTACAACTCATTCTCAATCACATATGCACATCAATCACCTATTGATACATCAAACAACCACACTGGTGTAGCTAGTTCACCAGAGATTGACGCAGAAGAGAATGGCAGAAGTATTTACCCACTCTTAAGTTCAGTGCCACAAGTGAATTTGTGATAGAATGGCCATTTTCCCTTTGTCTTAAAATAGCATGACAGATTTTGAAAATTGGTTGTCTAACACCAACTCCCACCCGTCAACATTTTTGTGTATGTGACAAGTGAAAAGCACAGTAAACGTTCCATTCAATACCAAAATATTTAAAAACAAAAAATCTCTGCTAGTTACGATAACATGGTGTTCCTACAACCAATGATCTCATTCTTTATCTCATTAAATCATGCTCTTGTTATTTATTTATATTTTTATTTGCACAGTTTGTTGTCTTCTACACCCTGGCTGATCTTTTACTGATCCTGTTCTAGTTAATATTCTGTAGATTTGCTGAGTATGCCCACATTGAAATGAATCTCAGGATTGGTATGTGCTGATGGATATGTATTTTGATAATAATATTCACTTTATACTTTAATATATCACAGTATAATACACCATTACTTAGAAACAAGCATGGTGCTGTGTGCAGTGTAATTCTCTCTGTTAGCTGCCATTTCCTCTTCAAACAACGAAAGTGCTGAGGAATCAGCTTATAGAAGGAAGATTGAAAATTTGGCTGAGTGGTGCCATAGCAACAACCTCTTACTCAATGTCAACAAACGGAGGAGGTGATTATTGACTTCAGAAGGAGGAAACTGGAGGTCTATGAGCTAGTCCTCATCAGGGTGCAGAGTATCAGAAATAGAGAAGGTCAGCAACTTTAAATTCATCGGTGTTATCATAAAGAGGAGCTGTCCAGAGCTCAGTATGCAAGTGAAATTATGAAGAAAGCACGGCAGCACCTCTACTTCCGCAGGAACTTGAGAAGATTCGACATGACATCTAAAACTGTGACAGATTTCTGTGGATATGTGGTGGAGAGTATATTGACTGGCTGCATCACAGCCCGGTATGGAAACACCAATGCCCTTGAACAGAAAATCCTACAAAAATGGTGGATATGGCCCAGTTCATCACGGGTAATGCGCTCCCCACATTGAGTGCATTATGATGTCACAGGAAAGCAGCATCCATCATCAGGGACCTCCACCAACCAGGACATGCTCTCTTTTCACTGCTGTCATCAGGAAGAAGGTACAGGAGCCTCAGGACTCACTCCACCAGGTTCAGGAACAGTAATGACCCCTCAAGCATCAGGCCCTTGAACCAAAGGGATTACTTCACTCAACCTCTCTTACTCCATTATTGAATTGTTATTCTTCTTCTTATTATTATTCTGGGTTTCTTTTTGCATTTGCACAGTTTGTTGACTTTTGCACACTGGTTGAATGCCCAAGTTAGTGCAGGCATTCATGTTTATCAGTTGATTGTGGATTTATTGAGTATGTTAACAAGAACATAAATCTCAGGGTTTCTATATGAGAAGAGACACAGATCAAGCGGACAGCCAGAGATGTTTCCCAGGGCGGAAATGGCTAATATCAGGAGGCATAATTTTAACCTGATTGGAGGAGAGTATAGGGGGATAACAAAGGTAGTTTTTTTTTACACAGAGTAGTGGGTGCCAGGGGTGGTGATAGAGGCATTTCAAAGGGAAGGGTTAAACTGATCTTGGAGTCAGTTAAAAGGTCAGGGCCGAGGGGCCTGTACTGTATGGAAATGTTCTCTGTACTGTTCTATATGGTGCCATATACATACTTAGATAATAAATTTACTTAGAACTTTGAACATATACTCTTTTGTAAGGCCCACAAATCCAAATAATGCTGTGATAGTAAACTACAGTTCTCACATGTATTACAGAATTCCCCTTCACAAACTTCAGTTGCACAGCCAAACATTGCTTCTCTGATGCACCATTATGTCTGCTGTAAAAAACATTCTCTCAACCTCTGTGCTTACTTTCTTAAAGCAATACAGATGATTGATTGTAATACACAGGAGTCACTGATCTCAAGGGCATCTACTACCTTCTGAAAGGTGACTAGTATTAATTCACAAAGAGAGCCACAGCAGGTACATTTTGGTGTATGTATTGTTAAAGATGGTTTTCATCAGTGCTAAGCAATTTTATTTCAAAAAATTCTATTTAGAGCTGGTTCAAAGAATAGTAAGTGTATGCTACCTTTTAGATTACTGTGGGTGTATAAATCAGAAGGAATATTTTGATTCCTCTATGTGAAGAATATACATAGAAAAGCTACAGCACAATACAGGCCCTTTGGCCCACAAACCTGTGCCAACCATGTCTTTCTCTTAGAAATTACTTAGGCTTATCCATAGCTCTCTATTTTTCTGAGCTCCATATACATGTCCAGGAGTCTCTTAAAAGACCCCATCGTATCTGCCTCCACCACTGTCTCCGACAGCCCATTCCACGCACTCACCACTCTCTGCATAAAAAAAAGGTACCTCTGACATCTCCTCTGTACCTACTTCCAAGCACCTTAAAACAGTGCCCTCTCGTGATAGTCATTTCAGCCCTGGGAGAAAACCTCTGACTATCCACACAATCAATGCCTCTCATCATCTTATACACCTCTATCAGGTCCCCTCTCATCCTCCGTCTCGCCAAGGAGGAAAGGCCAAATATACAAGCAAAAGTGTTTATAAACTTTCACAGCAAAGTTTACTAAAACAAGAAGAAGTCGGGTGCTGATTGTAGACTGTTAAGATTAAAGATTTAAAGTACATTTATTATCGAAGTCTGTATGCATGTCACAATTCACTACCAGCATGCCCAACGAGGGTCACCAGCTGAGAAAACAGACATGATAAGCCTCAACAGCACCTTACTGCAAAGAGATTTTATTTAATTCCAGATGAAATAAATGCAAAAGCTGCCCAAAAGTTGTGAAAAGTATTTACAAATAGACAAATGAAAACAACCATGTCTGTACAAAAATTTACAAGTATACAGAGGCTTTCTCCACAAGACATATTCTCATTAACTTTCCAATATTACTATTCACCAAGCATCAAATCCAACCTCCACACCTCTCTAGCAAAGCCAGGCTGAGGGTTTAAATCTGCCTGCCCAGAGTGTGGTGTGCCTGCTCCCACTAATTACTTCAGATGCAGAACTGGAACGTTTTAAACAGGGATTCTAACATGCTACACTTTTATTCTGCAACAAATGCCTAGTTAAACCCGTAGATCAGTGTCCACATGCTCAGATGAATATAAAAGAATAATGCCCCCCCCTCAGTGGTGTTGCCTGTGTGGGCTGTGGTGTGCCTGCTCCCACTAACCCAGGACGTTAGTTTAGGACATTTCAAGCTGTCCCTTGGGTCTTTTGGGACCATTCTGCTGTCTACAAACTGATGTAATGGTGTGAGTGAAAATAAATGAAACCGTTTGGAATGCCTCTGACTAGAATCCTTATTGTTATGAGTTATAAACCAGTTAACTGAAGGGAGTGTTTTGATTAGTCAAGCTAGTGATTGTTTTACTGTTGGGGTGTGTAAATGGTGAACTCCCAAGAACTGCAGAATGGGAGGGCAAAGTGTGTGAACCACTGGGGACACTAGACCAGGACAGAACGAGGAGGAGTGACTAACCGAGCAAAGGGGCAAGGTTAGCAGGAGAATTAGCATTGGCAACCTGTTCTGTCACAATGCAGTACACAACCCTGAGATCCGCCTTCCTGCAGACAGCCACAAAACAAACAAAACCATGGAACCCATTTAAAGAAAAACATCAAATCCCCAACATGCAAAAAAAAACAACAAGAAAAAATGAGTGAAAAGCAAACAATACAAAACACTAAATCAGAAAGACAGCAGAAGAGTCCAGGCATATTCAGTTTAACCCAGCACCACACCTCTCTATCTACAAGCCACTACTCTGGTCTTCCCTGATCAGAATCACACAATAGAGCAACAGAGCATCCAGAAACGTCCATTAGACCTACAATATTCACCATCCTTTTTACCTAGCCCATAAAGCACCACCGACATTTTTATTGATATCGTCTGCAAAGAATGCAAAAGCTTTTCACTGAGACAATTCTTCTCAATGATTTTAAGAAATTTACTTTGCAAGGCAAATGATTTTCTCTGTAATGGAGTAAGTTCTATTGTTTTAGTTTTCACTCCAGGCACTGGAAAAGTGGCACGTACCAGAGCTAGAAACAGCTTATTTGATGTCTCCTGGCTCAAAGGAATGGCAGCTGACTGTGGAAAATTATTTGAGTGTGTCTGTGCTGACAAATATTTTAAATAGTCCAAGCCTGTAGTTCACATTATGATGTGTTTCTGGTTTCTGGTTGCCCGCTTTTTGTTGCTACTTTGATTTTGATCAGGACAGTCTGCAGTTAACAAATAACACAGTACTAGATTGAACTGAACTGGGCTGAGCTGAACATACCTGGACTCTTTCAGTTTTGCATTTTATATTCTGTGTTTTTCGCTTTTTTTTTTGTCATTGGCATGATTTGTTTTTTCTGTGCGTGGGGGATGTGGGGTTTGATACTTTTTTCTGAATGAGTTCCATGGTTTTCACTGTTTCATGGCTGTCTGCAGGACAGTCTCTGGGTTGCATACTGTGATAATAAATGCACTTTCAATCTTTGAATCAAGAGTAATGTATAATCAATAGATCTGAAACGGTATCTTTGATGCAAAGATGGTTTCTTGTTTGAATCACCATCTAACTTCTACTTTAAAAAATTATGGAACACTGGGAGTTGCACACTTACTTTGCTCAGCCCATGTTTTTTCATATCAAGGTCCTGAGCAATATGAAATATTAGAACATGCCCTCCACAGTCATCTGTAACTAATGTGGTCTTCATCAAAAATAATTTTGAAATCCTCAGAAAGGCGCACTTTGTGATTTGTCTCCAGTGATAACGATGTCTGCACTAAACATTATGTATACACTACTCAGTCATTGCTGCATGCTCTTATATTTACATTGTTTACATTATTGTCAGTAGAATTTTTGCAATGGCGCATAGAAGAAACTATTATATTATAGAGTTTATCATTCCATATTGTGAAATGTAACAGGTATTAGGAATCAAAAAGTAAAAGAACGTTTGCCACTTAAGAAATAGTCAGGGCATCCACACTATGGCTTAAATACATGACTCTCCAATGTAGAAATTGAACATTTAGTTACTTTATAATGATCTCATCAGATTCTGAAAAGTGAACATGTTGCATATTTAATGTTTCCTTAATATTTGAGTCATATTTGAGTCATTGGTTGGTTAATCATTCTTGCTCATTTTAGTAAGTCTTTAAGGGTTATATGTATAACTATGTGAATTGAACATGTCGTCTTCCTACTCTTGATACTTATATACCTCGCTCAAAGTAATCTCAAAGTTAGAATCGCATTTTGGACTTCTGTGATTTCCATTGAATTAATTTAAAGTGTTGAAGTTACAAAGCATAACAGAACACACCTTTTATCTGAACGGTGCATACACACCTTCAACCTTCCCCAAAATTTTCTTACACCAAGATTCTCTTATCCTACCAGGTCCGCAAAATTATACTCTAAATGTCCATCCACCACTGGCATTCAACCAGATGACTCAAGTTGAAAAGCACCTTAGTTCATGGCTTACCAGCCATCTTTGTAATGTATGTCACTACTCTCAGTTTGAGGTCCACCAGTGAGAGTTAGAGGAAGAGAATCTGCCCTCCAACCGACCGACTGCCTTGCAGCCAGCCAACATAAAGCAGGCAGCTGGGGAGATGAGCAGTAGGATGGATGCATAGCTTTTGCAAATGGGAAGATGGCAACCTCACAGCCACCTGGCCACTTTGCTCTGTTTTTCGTCATGGTCCTGACTGAACAGAGGCAGACATCCAAGATTTAGTTCTCCACTTACCCAGAGTATGGTTAGCTGCCACTGTTCCTTTAAGGCTCAGACTGCCAATTATTGCCTGCCAAATTCTTTCATGGAAAGTCTGGACTTAAGGGCCTCGTGATGAGTACCCAGTTCTAGTACTACTGTTGTAATTTTCCCTTTGGATTTTGCTTGAGTTCTATTGTTTAATTCGAGTCTGAGTCTAGACCTTATTCTACAATTGGGTTCACTACCATTCACAGTTCTTTCATTACAGTTTGACCCAGTTACAATGGATATAACATTCTCTCACAAGCACCTGATTAGCTGATCAAAAACATTATTTGCTGAATGATCATTGTTTAATATTTTTATAGACAAATTGAATTCATGTCTTCATGTCTACTACAGCACATCTACCACTCCCTGAAACTAACAGGAACATGTCTCCTCCTCCTCCTCTTCAGAGACTCTGAGGGTGAACCATTACAGGAGCTATGTCTACCTTGCAACAACTCTGATGTTCACATTACAATGAGTAAGACAATAAAGTTCTTACTAGGACACAAAAACATCATCAGTGAGCACCAACAGATAATGGAGACTGGTGCGGCAGCTTCAGAGTGCTTAGGCGTAGTACGAATAGGTTTTCCTGCCATGCTGCCCATCCATGCAGAGAGACCAGAGAAGTCCGTCTACAAGATGACTAGCTTGAGTGCAAACCTTTGCAATAATGTCTTAGTCCATGGAATGAGTACCAAATGCAGCAACTGCAGGAGAGATTGGAAAGACTAGAACTTCTTACCTTGGAGAAAAAGAAATGAATATACAGCAAACCAAGAGATTCTGCAGATGCTGGAAATCCAGAGCAACACACAAAAAATGTTGGAGGAACTCAGCAGGCCAGGCAGTATCTATGGAAATGAATAGACAGTCAACATTTTGGGCCGAGACCCTTCTTCAGGACTGAGAAGGAAGGGGGAAATGCCAGAATAAAAAGGTGGGGTGAGGGAGAAGGAAGCTAGCTTGAAGGTGATAGGAAAGGCCAGGTAGGTGGGAAAGGACAAGGGGAGAGAAGGAGGAATTTTTTAGGAGAGAATTATGCACCATAGGAAAAAGGGAGGGAGCAGGGGACCCGGTGGGGAGTAATAGGCAGTGAGAAGATGTAAGAGGTCAGGGTGTGGAATAGAGAAAGAGGGGAAGGGGAAGGAAATTTTTACTAAAAGGAGAAATTGATATTCATGCCATCAGGTTGGAGGCTACTCATACAAGACCATAAGATATAGAAGCAGAAGTGGGCTATTCGGCCCATCAAGTCTGCTCTGCCATTCAATCATGGGCTGATCCAATTCTTTCAGCCATCTCCACTCTCCTGTCTTTCTCACCAGCCCCCCCCCCCCCCCCCCATACCATTTGATGCCCTGGCTAGTCAGGAACCTATCTATTTCTGCCTTAAGTACACCCAATCACTTGGCCTCCACAGCCACTTGTGGCAACAAATTCCACAGATTTACCACCCTCTGACTAAAGTAATTTCTCTGCATCTCAGTTCTAAAAGGACGTCCTTCAATCCTGAAGTCATGCCCCCTTGTCCTAGAATCCCCTACCATGTGAAATAACTTTGCCATATCTAATCTGTTCAGGCCTTTTAACACTCACAATGTTTCTATGAGATCCCCCTCATTCTCCTGAACTCCAGGGAATACAGCCCAAGAGCTGCCAGACATTCCTCCTATAGTAACCCTCTCGTTCCTGGAATCATTTCCATGAATCTCTAAACTCTCTCCAATGTCAGTATATCCTTTCTAAAACTGCACACAGTGCTCCAAGTGTGGTCTTACGAGTGCCTTGTAGAGCCTCAATATCACATCCCTGCTCTTATATTCAATACCTCTAGAAATGAATGCCAACATTGCATTCGCCTTCTTCACCACTGACAACCTGGAGGCTAAACTTTAGGGTAACTTGCACAAGGACTCCCAAGTCCCTTTGCATCTCTGTATTTTGAATTCTCTCCCTATCTAAATAATAATCTTCTTGTTTATTTCTTCTACCAAAGTGCATGACCATACAATTTCAAACATTGTATTTCATTTGCCACTTCGTTGCCCATTCCCCTAAACTATCCAAGCCTCTCTGCAGGCTCTCTGTTTCTTCAACACTACCTGCTCCTCCACCTATCTTTCAATCATTGACAAATTTTGCCACAAGTCCATTAATACCATAGTCCAAATCATTGACATGCATCGTAAAAAGTAGCAGTCCCAACACCGACCCCTGTGGAACTCCATTGGTAACCAGCAGCCAGCCAGAATTGCATCTCTTTATTCCCACTCTCTGTGTTCTGCTGACCAGCCAATGCTCCACCCATGCTGGTAATTTCCCTGTAATTCCATGGGCTCTTATCTTGCTAAGCAGCCTCATGTGCGACACCTTCTCAAAGGCCTTGTGAAAATCCAAGTACACCACATCCACTGCCATCTGCTTTGTCTACCCTGCTTGTAATTTCTTCAAAGAATTGCAATAGATTTGTCAGGCAGGATTTTTCTTTCAGGAAACCATGCTGGCTTTAGCCTATCTTGTCATGTGCCTAACAATCAATTCCAACAACTTCCCAACCACTGATGTCAGGCTAACAGGTCTATAGTTTCCTTTCTGCTGCCTCCCACCCTTCTTAAATAGTGGAGTAACATTTGCAATTCCCCAGTCATCTGGTACGATGCCAAAGTTTATCGATTCTTGAAAGATCTTTGTCAATGCCTCCGCAGTCTCTCCAGTTCCTTCCTTCTGAACCCGAGGGTGCATTCCATCAGGTCCAGGAGATATATCCACACTCAGACCACTAAACTTCCTGAGCACCTTCCCAGTCGTTAATTTTCACTGCACAAATTTCACTTCATTGACACTCCTGAATGTCCAATATACTGCAAATGTCTTCCACTATGAAGACTGATATAAAAAATATGCATTCAATTCCTCTGTCATCTCTGCATCTTTCATTACAATATCTCCAATGTCCTTATGTATTGGCCGTATATCCACCCTTAACCCTCTCCTACCCCTTATATACTTTAAAAAGCTTCCCGTAACTTCTTTGATATTAGTCACAAGCTTCTTCTCATAATTCATCTTTTCTTTCCAAATGACCTTCCTATTTTCCTTCTCAAAAGCTTCCCAAACCTCTATTTTCCCACTGACTTTGGCTTCCTTGTATGCCCTTGTATGTCCTCTCTTTTGCTTTGACTTTGGCTCTGACTTCACTTCTCAGCCACGGTAGTGTCCTTCTTCCTTTTGAAAATTTCTGCTTTTTTGTAATATATATGTCTTGCACTTCCCTCATTTTTCCACAGAAACTCCAACCATTGCTGCTCTGCTGTCATTCCTGCAAATGTTCTTTTCCAGTCAACTTTGCCAGTTCTCTCTCATGCCATTATAATTTCCTTTATTCCACTGCAATGCTGACACATTGGATTTTATTTCTTCCCTCTCAAATTTCAAAGTGAACTTGATCATATTGTGATCACTGTTCCTTAATGGTTTCTTAACCTTAAGCTGTCTTACCAACCAGATCATTGTACAACACCCAATCCAGCACAACCAATCTCCTGGTGGGCTCAACAACAAGCTGTTCTAAAAAGCCATCCTTTAGACATCCTATAAATTCTCTCTCTTGAGGTCGAGTACTGGCCTGGTTTTCCCAATCCACTTTCATGTTAAAATCCCCAACGATTATCATGACATTGCCCTTCTGACATGCCTTTTCTATCTCCTGCTGTAATTTGTAATCCACATCCCGGCTGCTGTTTGGAGGCTTGTATACAACTGCCATTATGGTCCTCTCTTTCCAATGCTTTAATATTATTTCTTATACACAGAGCCACACCACCCCCTCTGCCTTTGAGGCATCTGTTAGTCTCACGAGACCATAGATCTGTGCCTGGAAAGCCTTGCTTCAGGAATGCCCTCTCCAGTGTGCAGGCCTGGGCAAGGTTGTATTGAAGACCAACAGTTGTCCATGCAGTGAGTCTCCCCTCTCTATGCCACCAATGTTGTCCAAGGGAAGGGCAAGGGCCGATACAGCTTGGCACCAGTGTCATCGCAGGAGTTGCCAGAGCGAGATTGAAGGCAACGTCAGACTGCCTTAGGGACTCCAGCTCCGGATTTGTCCTCAGGGTTTACTTCCGAAGCCTTTCCCATGAGTGGGTATGGCCGCAAGGCAGCGGAAGTTTGAAATCAGAGTTTTCCCTCTCTTAGATGGACTGCCTTCCCAGGCTGACGAGCTCCATCTACCCGAAGCATTGATTTTAAGGCACCAGGACCCGCCTTCACCCCTTCTCCTGTTAGTAAAAATATTACCACCAGGCTTAGATGCTAAGCCACACAAGAAGGTCAGGAGTTGGACTTGGTTGTCACAGGCTATTTGAGGCGCACGCTGTGAGGAGCACCTTTAGGTAGTGGGAGCTTGTCCTCACAACCACTCCTCGGCTTGACAACCTTGGAACCCCTCTGCCTACTAACCTACTAACTAGGAACATGTGTTGCTCCTCCACCATGGAGGTGGTCTCATATTGGAACAAGAGGAAGCCATGAAATGACATGTCAAAACAGGAACAGGAATTGGAATTAAAACATTTGCTCACTGGGAAATCCCACCTGTGGTGGATGGTGTGGAGGTGCTCGATGAAGCAGTCCCCCTGTTTACTACAATATGTTTGTAAAATTATAAGGGGCATAGGCTCGGTAGATAATCATGGCATTTTACCCAGGATAGTGGAGTCTAAAGCTGAAAAGCATAGATTTAAGGTGAGAGAGAAAAAAGTCAGAGACTCTCGGGGCGGGTTTTTCACACAGCTGATGATGGATATATTGAACAAGCTGACAGAAGAAGTGGTGGAATCAAATACAATTACAATAATATAATAATATTTGGACAGATACATTGATAAAAAGTGTTTCAAGTGACATGAACCAAATGCAGGCAAATAAGGTTAACGTAGGGAACTTGGTCAGCATGTATCTATGAATCAAAGGCATGCAGCAATCTGCCAAGGATACGCACAACATAAGTGTTGTCATCCATGGGATACAGTATATGGTCTAAGATAACCTAGCCTAGGATGTTGAGCACCATCAAGCCCCAAATACCCCAACCCTACACCCACTCCTCACCCATGGCACCTCTGCTCAGCTAAGGAGTTGAGCAGCTCATTAGTAGAAAAGGCTCTTCAAGGAGACAAGGGGCAAGGAAGTGAGAGGTAAATTACTTCCATTCCCCACTGACTGCTTCATCCAACCAATCATTTCCCCACCTGCCACCTCACAAAGTCACAGAGTATTTCCACATGAAAATTGGCACCTTGTGCCAACTTATCCATGGTAACCTACCAAGTTAGTTCCATGTGCCTGCATTTGGGGCATATCTCTCTACACCACACCCACCCCAAGCCAAATGTCTTGATGCAGCTTCAGGAGGAGTAACCATCAAACCAAAACACAGTGGTGTTATGCAGCCAGAATGTAAGCCTGAAGTACATCAGTATTGCTGGAATAGGAAAATACAGAATTTTCTGTTGTAACATATGTTTTCTCCAGTATTTTCTGTTCACTCGGAGATTTACATTGCATTTTTGACAGACTCCGGGATTTCTCAACCCTTCATTGCCAATGTAATACTCTTGAAATGTAGGCAGTATTAATTGATCATTTTAAGTTATTATTCCTCAGATCTTTCTTCTAGGTTTGACTGATTCTGCTCAGATTGCTTTGTAGTGAAGGAAGTGACTGCTCGGGGTAATAACTGAACCCCAATCAAATGGATTGCTGTGATGCATGTGAACGATTTTAGCTCACCACAAGCTGTGCTTGTGCCAAGGCATGAAGAAATTAAGTTTAATTTGACACTATGTTTGTCTTAGAGGGATGAACTTCTGCTCTAACTTCTAGACTACACACATTGCAAATCTGGTAGGCTTTTTAGGCCACATCCAATGTATGTACCATTACTTCAGTGAAGGAACAATATGGCTGCGTGAAGATTACAGTCCTGTTGTAAAAAGAGCTGCTCTCTAAGACTGAAGCTGAAGTACATTGCTGTATCATATAAAGGAGGCTGATATCGACAATATTGGGCAGTCTGGAGTTCCCTGCAAAGTCTGACAAACTTCAAACCAAAGTGCTTCCAAGTCTCCTCCCCTACCTTGGCCAATTAGCTCAATTAGTTTTATTGCTGGTTTGATAAGGACAATCAGCACCTATCTCTTTCACTTCCTCTCATCTTGATATGCTGAGATATGTTAATCAGCTTGAAAAACTGATTAACTCTGTTGCATTAATAAAGCACCTTGTTAAATGTATAAAACATGTCTGCATCAGTGTTATCTTGTATTTCCATACAATGTTACATTAAGCTGTTACACATCTATTGTCAGAGAAGTACTTGCATAAATAGGTAGACCACCTTCATACGAGCAAGGACAGAAAATAGGGCGAAGTGAGTATACTTATTATTCAGTAAATTATGGGTCAAAGTATGTGGTGAGTACATTTCTAACTCTTCTGGCGTCAGTCTCATTGCTGTCTGTTCTGAAATTGTTAGGTTGCGTTGAAGAAAACAATGAAATAGCACGCTGCTGTCTGACTGCATTTTCAGAAGTCTCTGGTTACCCTGTCCACACTGATCCAGCCAATCCGGTATTTTCAAAATTACACACCCTGGAAAGAGTTTCTGAAAAGCTCTGGTTTTGGGGGATGAAAACATTGTTTTAGTGTGGACGGAGGGTAAAAACGAAGAGAAAAAGCTTTGTTTACAGATTTATCCGGTGTAGTGTGGACGTAACCTAAGGTACTGTGCAAATCAACTAGCACCTGTATTTACTGAGATATTTAACACTTCCCTGTAATTATGCAGGATTCAGGGCTGCTTTAAAGTTGTTACAATCCTTCCAGTTCCCAAAAAGACAAGGTCACTGGACTTGATACTTATATGCCAGTCACTCTGACTTCAGTAGTTTTGAAAACCTTTCAATGTCTGATGTTGGCCTACCCTACATCCATTGCTGATCCTCTATCTGACCCACTACAGTTTGTTTGTAGAGCAAATCGCTCAGTTGTGGATGCGGTTAACTTTTGTCTTCATTACATTCTTCAACATTTGGACTCCCCTGACACTGATGTGAGGATCTTGTTTGTGAATTTTAGCTCCACCTTCAACACTATTGCTCTAGAGTTGCTCCACAGCAAGCTAACTGGACTAGCTGTAGCTTACAGTGTCTGTCAGTGGATTACGAGCTTCCTGCCAGGAAGGATGCAGTGTGTAAAGCTGTCTGATCTTCTCAGGGCTGTGTCCTTTCACCCCTCCTGTTCTCACTTTATACAAATGGCTGCACCACCTCAGACAAATCCATTAAAATAGTAAAGTTCACAGCTGACATGACTGTAGTCATCTCTAATAATGATGTGCCCTCCTATCAACTAGAGGTAGGCTGTCTTGTAGCATGGTGTGTTCATAACAACTTGGAGCTTAATGTCATCAGACACTGAAACTGAGGATTGATTTCCACAAACAACCCTTCTACCTGTCTCACCTTGGAAATTAATGGTCAGGCTGTGTCTGTGGTTGAGTCAATCAAATTCCATGGATGACCATTGCCAATACATTGTAGTGGGACAAGTACGTTAAGCTTATCACTAGGAAAGCCCAACAGAGATTGTTGTTCCTATGTCAGCTTAGAAAACTGTACATCTCAGGGCAGATCCTGATGAATCTTTACTTGGCCATCATTGAGAGTGTTGTGACCACCTCTGTCACTGTTTGGTTTCCCACCTTCTCCTCCCTCTCCAAGTCCCGTTTGCAGCAAATGGTACAGTCAATGGAGAAGGTCATTGGCTATCAGCTACTGACATTAAAAGACCTGTTCATCACCAGGGCAAAGAAAAGAGCTGAAAAAAATTACTGCTGACTTCACCCACCCTAGTTGTCATCTATTCACCAAATTGTCATTGGGGATACATTACAAGTCCATCATCAGCAAGACTACACATCATCTCCGAAGCTTGTTTCCTGTAGTTATCCAGTTTCTCAATAAAACTCACTTGGGTGTGATACCCTAACGGTCCCTGCACAACATGTGTTAAGTGGTCTTTCCTGCTCTGCTTGTTCCGTTGATAATTATTGAGTCTGTTCATAGGCTTGCATTTACTTAAATTTGATTATTGACATTTGTTCATATGGCCATTCTGCTCATTGTTGAGTGCTTATGGCTGTTTGCACTATTGTCTTGTAAATCATTGGTTGCTATGGTATTGTCCTGTGTTTTATGCTGGGCACCAAAGCACAATCAGTTCTGGTATGTTTCACATAGTGGTAATAAAGTGATTGTGATTCTGATCTTTCCAAAATGGACTGGACACAGAACAAGCCTACAGTGGAAAAAAAAGTCAAATAGTACAATCGACTTCTTGATTTTTTTAAATTGATGATGTGTCCCAGTGCATCCTAGGATGTTTCTCATCATCAGTTCTCACTTCATGTGCTGTAACAGAGCTGAACAGATCTTATTATCATATGATCATATTATCAAGTGATCATAATATTACCCTGAAATTTGAGAAGGAGAAGCTAAAGTCAGATGTATCAGTATTGTATAAAGTGTAAAAGAAAGGTGAGAACGGATATTGGACCACTGGAAAATGATGCTGGAGAGGTAGTAATGGGGTACAATGAAATGGCTGATGAACTGAATAAGGATTTATCATCAATATTCACTGTGGAAGACACTAGCAGTATGGAGGAAGTTCCAGGTGTCAGGGATCATGAACTGTGTAAAGTTTCCATTACTAGAGAGAAGGTGCTCAGGAAACTGAAAGGTCTGAAGGTAGATAAGTCACCTGGACCAGATGGTGTACACCCCAGAGTTCTGAATGAGGTGGCTGAAGAGATCATGGAGGCATTAGTAATGATCTATCATGAAACACTTGATTCTGGAATGGTTCTGTAAGACTGGAAATGTCACTCCACTCTTCAACAATCGAGGGAGGCAGAATCAAGGAAACTATAGGCCAGTTATTCTGACCTGAGAAGTTGGCCATGGTCAGCATGGTTTCCTCAAAGGAAAATCTTGCCTGACAAGTCTGTTGAAATTTTTTGACAGAAGAAACAAAGGAAAATCAGTTGATGTTGTGTACTTGGATTTTCAGAAAGCCTTTGACAAGGTGCCACACATAAGGCTGCTTATCAAGCTATGAACCCATAGTATTGCAGGAAAGATATTAGCATGAATAAAGCAATGGCTGACTGGCAGCACACAAAGAGTGGGAATAAAGGGAACCTATTCTGGTTGGCTGCCGGTGACTAGTGTTGTTCCACAGGCATTTGTGTTGGGACTGATTCTTTTAACGTTGTATGTCAATGATTTGGATGATGGAATTGATGGCTTCATTGCAAAGTTTGCAGACAATATGAAGATAGATGGAGGGGTGCGTAGTTTTGAGGAAGTAGAGAGGCCACAGATGCTCTTAGACAGATTAGGAGAGTGGTCAAAGAAATGGCAGATGGAATACAGTGTCAGGAAATGTATGGTCATGCACTTTGGAGAAAGAAATGAAAGGGTTGACTCATTTTCTAAATGAAGAGAAAATACAAAAAAACTGAAGTGCAAACTGACTTGGGAGTCCTTGTGCAGGATTCCCTAAAGGTTACTTTGCAGGTTGACTGTCTGTAATGAGGAAAGCAAATGCAATGTTAGGATTCTTTTCAAGAGGGCTAGAATATAAAAGCAAGGATGTAATGTTGAGATTTTATAAAGCACAGGCAAGACCTCAACTGGAGTATTGAGAGCAGGTTTGGGCAGGTTTATCTAAGAAAGGATGTGATGAAACTGGAAAGGAGATTCATGAAAATGATTCCAGAATTGAATGGCTTGTCATATGTAGAGCATTTGATGGCTCTTGGCCTGTATTCACTGGAATTCAGAGGAATAAAGGGTGAACTCATTGAAACTTAATGAATGGTGAAAGGCCTTGATATGTGGATATGGAGAAGATGTTTCCCATGGTGGGAGAGTTTAAGACTAGAGGAAAGAGCCTTAGAATAAAGAAGTATCCTTTTAGAACTTTGATGAGAAGGAACTTCTTTGGTCATTGACTGGTGTATCTTTAGTATTTTTTGCCGCATACAGCTGTGGATGCTAAGTCATTATGAATATTAATGCAGAGGTAGATAGATTCTTGATTGGTAAGGGCATGAAGGGATATGGGGAGAAGGCAGGAGACTAGGACTGAGAAGAAAATTCGATCAGCCATGATGAAATGGTGGAGCAGAGTCAATGGGTCAAATGGCCTAATTCTGCTCCCATATCATATGGTCTAAGATTGCAATGGAAATCATGAAATATTTGCATTTAGACCTACTAAATCTGATATATATATATTTTTGTATTGTAATTTATACATTTTATGATTATGTATTGCAATGTACTGCTGCTGCAAACCAACAAGTTCACAACATATGCCAGTGATATTAAATTTGATTCTGATTTTAATTCGAGTAAGAGGATTGTGTGATAATGCAAAGGATAGGCCTACTTATGCCAGTTGTTTCTCCAGTTTAAGTCAATTAATATTACTGGTGGACAGTCCATTTTTGCTTTTGCTACCCACAGCAAAGAAGATATGTCTGTGTCCTGCTTTTTCCAATCTAAACTAGAAGAAGCTCTAAAGATATGATACTATTTTCCTTAAGAAGCAGTGCAACAAATGAGCATACTTCATGAAACCAAAGGGACTGAGTGTAGAAATAAATATATAATTGCAGTTTGAAGAAGTTTTATTTTAATCTTTGTAAATTGTGCATTGATCAATTGTATTTCACTCAAATTTTAAAACATAGAGTATCTTTAATTAGAAACATTTATCAGCTGGTTTTCAATCATCTCTCCAAACCCTGAGGGTATGTAATATGAAATTGCAAAAGAACTTCCATGAACCATTCACACTCTCATGTACTTCAAAAATATTTTCTGTCATGAATTAGGAACTCCAAAACACCAGACTTTTCATGATAATCTCAAATTGAGCACCCATGGATTTGTGCACAAGTTATGCTTTGCCAGCTGTATGCAATGTAAATCCAAACAAAATCATTGTAGTGCCTAATTAAGCACTCTGAATTAAATCAAACCCAAAATAAATGAAAACAACAGCAGTTTCCTCAATGCAGGTTATCAGTTAATGGCACCATCATTACCTTTTTGACTCATATAGCCAGTAGAAATTGTTCACACATTCACACACTTTATCAGTAAATTTGCTATGAATTCTGAAGCTTTTTCAACTTTCAGTTTCAACTGAGTGTTGAAATTATTATTTCTTTACCACCCAATGTTAAATTTTGTTATGAGAATTCAATTGCTTTCTCTTTTCCCTTATTCCTTTGTCTATCTTTTTAAAGAACTGCAACAACAATAGTATGCAGTGAAAAGTCTAATATTGGCTCAGATTTTTCACCTAACAGTCTGCAGCCCCATTTGGAACTGCGAGTTTATACCTATGTTACACTTTGAATGCTCTGAATTGCTGCACAGCTGATTGCATTTACACTGGGAAATCTGCCTGCTGAATCCATGCCAGGTGCCCATTGATTTTAACTGGAAGAAATGGCTATGGACAGATGAGCAAGTGTAAAGATTTTTTTTTTCATTTAATTGTATTGATTGAAATTGCCTGCTAGTATTTATGTGCTTTAATATTTATTTTCTATGTTTTAAATGTCTCTATTTTTAAAATTTGTTAGTTATCATTTTAAGTTTAATTCTTCTTGAAGTTTTGAATGCTTGTGAATGTCAGAGATATTAATAGACACCCAATCCCACTGACAGCTTAGACAAGCCCTGTAATTAGGTTTAAGCAGATCTCAGAGCATTTCCAGCAGATATTTACTACATACTGTGGAAAAACTCCAGTGCTTGCTATGTCTCACTGGCTGGCTGGCTTCCCATCAAGAAGATTAAGCAGAGGGACTTCTTGTGTGTAAGTGTGGCCTTGGGGAGCAGGAGGATAGCCAGTCTTGGTGGCTGAAGTGTCAACAGAAGGTTATGATTTTGCTGGTGCTAATTATGACTTCTTCGTGCACAGACTATTATTTTACATCTCAATAGATCTTGCAGTTAAGGTTGTAACAATTGACCTGTCTCATTTGAAAAGAATTTTGTTAGATCACAGACAATGTCATCATCCATCTGTTTTCAAATGGCTCACAGATTTTCCCTTGTCACTGGTGAGTATAATAATCAGATTGGACAGACAGACCTATTCTGGTCTCTTAAGCAAAATTTTCTCAGCTTCTGATGAGTTGATCATATAGAAATGTTTCCAGTTTTTGGTGAAACAGATCCCCATGGTTACAGCAGTGCAGTACCTCTTGCCAATAGAGACCCTCTCAAGAAACTGACCTAAAACCTTTAAATTCTGGTAATACTCAACAAGTTTGGCAGCATGTGTGAAAAGAGAAATTTAGTTAAAACTTCAGCCAAGAATTCTGAGATATTGCTTGTCCCAGGATACTTGCAGCTACCAATTGCTGGCACATGTCCCTCCTACCTTCATTCTAATAGGTGATGATCCTGCTTTTTCTTTGACAATCTCCCAATTTAAACTTTAGTTTCTGTCTTGAATTTCAAGAAAACATGAAAGGTAGTTAGTATCATCACAAATGATCAATGTGATCTGAATTAAAAGTGGATTTATTATCACTGGTGTGTTGTGAAATTTGTTGTTTTGTGGCAGCAGTCAGGCTAAGTTGATATATTACCTATAAGGCTGTATGTTGTATTTCCAGTTGTCTTGTCTGTTAGGGAGTGAATTGAGCAAAGATCTAGAAATTCATAGTCATAGAAAAGTACAGCACAGAATCAGGCCCTTTGGCCCTTCTAGTGCATGCCTAAACCTGTTAAGCTGCCTACTCCCATTGACCTGCACCCAGGTTCTAAAGTTCTCCATGCCCCTACCATCCATGTACTTACTCAAACTATTCTGAAACATTGAAGTTGAGTTTGCATGCACTGATTGTGCTAGGAGCTCATTCCACACTCTCACAACCCTCTGAGAGAAGATGTTTCCACTCATGTTCCCCTTAAACTTTTCACCTTTCACTCTTAACCCATGCAGTCGGGTTGTAGTTATACTCAACCTCATCTACACTATTTGGGATTACTGTATCATCAAAGGCCTAAATTCTATGATGGAATATGCTAGCATTCCCTTCCAATGCTGCTCAATAGTTGGAACTATGTTGGCAATTCATCTTGATCCTCCAAAACAGTATACTCAACTACAAGTTTCGCAAGCCACTGTGGATTACTTCAAACAACAACACACACAAAATGCTGGTAGAACACAGCAGGCCAGGCAGCATCGAGTCCTGATGAAGGATCTCGGCCCGAAATGTCGACAGCGCTTCTCCCTATCGATGCTGCCTGGCCTGCTGTGTTCTACCAGCATTTTGTGTGTGTTGTTTTTTAGAATTTCCAGCAGCTGCAGATTTCCTCTTGTTTGTGGATTACTTCAGTATGGTTGTCATAGTAATCGTGAGCTAGACCATAGTCAAGAACAAGAGCATTTGTATGGTTGAAGCATGACGGTAAAATCCCAGGATGGAGTGTTGATCTTGACTCAGAGGTCCTAGTGAGGATGTGATGCACAGAGGAATTCACTGGATGGATGGGTTTGGAGCAAAGGACTGGCCTGCTGTTGTGAGTTTTCTCTCAGACAGAAAGGAGGGCTGAGATGGCAGGAAGTGATGGAGAAAATGGAAGTAGTGAACGAAAGGTGGTATTGGATGATAGGAGCTGTATGGAGGAAGGTGAATGCAGGTTACTGGGAAATGGAAGAATGAACAGCTGATTGAGGATTGTTATAGCTTATCATCCAGTGATGATAGCAGTAGACACAATTTAAATAAAAGAAGAAAGGTAGAGCTTAAGGTTTTGTTGAGTTTTCAATGTGGACCTGTTTCTGATTTTAATCCAATAGACCAAGGATTTTAAAAAAGCATTAAGAGATATCGTAAGTGCAAAACCTTTAAGAGATGGGACACTTCTAGTGTTTTGTTAGGGTAGTAAGCAATGTGAGAAAGCTTTGGGGTTAAAAGCTGTGGGAGGAAGGAAAGTAACAACAAAGAATTATATTGAATGATAGTGGCTTTGAGGAGTAATCTCTGGAGTGCCTCATGGACCAAAGTTAAAAATAATTTAGTCAGGGTAAAGGTTGCAGGAGCTAAGCGTTTCATGGTGGAGTTAGAACAGATCGGTGTTGGTTAAATTTGATGGAAAAAATTTTGGTTATATGAGTTAATGTGGTTCGAGTCTATGTGCTGCCCTCTCTGAGATGTTTTTAGTACCAGAAGTTTGTTCCTGTAGTAGCTGTGTCCAAGGGTAAATGCAGTGTGGTAGATGTGGTGGAGAACTTGATCATGGCAATTGTGGAGAAAGTGTTAGGCTAAATTGTAGCAATTGTGAAGGGGCACATATTTCTGCTTATGTGGGGTGCCCTGTATATAAGAAAGCTGTGGAAGTGCAGTGTGTTCAGCTGGAAATGGGCATTTCATATGGATAGGCTCTGCAAAAAGAAGACTGTGTTAATAGGACTTATTAATATCCAGAATGCAGAATGATTAAAAGCATTGTGCAAAGTGCATGATTGTATATCAATGGATTTTCTGATTGTTGATAAATAAAAGTTTTCACAGAAAATGTGGTAAATCGTACAGCACAAACTAAAGCCAGAAAAACATATAGTCATATTAAAAGCTGCAGAAAGTACCGAGATAAAAGTTTTAACTCTAGAAGCTATTAATGATGCCTTACAAGAATTTTAGACTTAGAAGGCAGGTTTGATAATGGTTTTTCTAAACTTACAATGGAATGCTAGAAGCCTCTTAGATAATGGTCAAGATCTTAAGAAATTTGTTGAATATTTACCAAATAAACTTGATGTTATATGTGTACAGGAAATCTAATAATTTTGACTGGGTTTTCAGATACAATGTTATGTTGATATAAGTTACAATTGGAAAATGGGCAATGGAGGAAAAGTGGCTACCTTTGTCAAAATGGGATAACATATAGAGTTTGGAGATTGAGGTTGTTTATGAGTCAATTGTCATTGAAACGGGGTAAGAATAGGAAAGTACAGATAATACATTTTTATAATCCTTTTGAAAGGTTAACGCCTGATATATTGGAATGTCTGGGTATAAATGGGAAAAATAATGTTATATGGTGTGGATATATTAATGCTCAGAGCACTATGTGGGATTGTAGTGACACAAATGTGATGGGACGGTGCTGGAAAACTCTCCAGAAGAAAAAATGTTTAGTGTGCTTCAACGATAGTGGGAGTACAAGGATAGATCTATTTCTCCAGAGACCTTACACTGGTATCTGAGGATATAGCAAATGTGTGAAACTGGGAAGTATATAATGATACAACAGTGGGTAGTGATCATTTTCCCATTATCTATAAGATGGGAATAGATGTGTATCAGAGGAAAGGTTCTCTTATCCCCGGATGGTATTTAAAAAAGGCAAATTCGGATGTATTTGATGATTTATGTTAAAGTAGATTTCCTGATTATTTGGTTTTGGAGGATATTGAGCTGAGTAATCATACCTTGTGCTTTGTATTTAACTCAGTAGCTAAAGGATCAATTCCAAGATTGTTGGGAGATAAGAAAACGAGAGCTGTTCCTTGGTGGTTGGATGAATGTAGAAGAGATGTGAAGAAGCAGACTAAAGCATTGATGAAAGTTAGACAGTTTTACTCCTTCCATCTTTCATACAATGTAAAAGAGCTCAAGCAATAGTTAGCAAAGTAGTGAGAAGGACAAAAAAATATATTGGAAAACATTCTGCAGGGCCACGAGGTCTCAGAACCCCGAAGGTGCCCTGGTCTTCTAGGCTGCATCCTTGGGATTTCGAAAAGCGGCTGGTCATGAACCCCTGGGAGCAGGTCCCACCACCACAAAGAACCAAACTCTGAGTGTAATTCCGGTTCAGGATCTGCAACAGAACCCCATCTACCCTGAAAAGGAAGAAGAGAGACATCAAAGGTAGAAATTAAGCTGTTTACACAGATGAGCTCAAGGGAGTTGCTGTCAAGCACCATTGTATTAACTATAATATAACAAATACCATTAACAATAGTATTAACTACTTAATAGACACACATATATTTAATGTAAGTTTTTTCTCTATATTTATTTATCATCTCTTGCATTGTACTATCGCCATTAAGTTAACAAATTCACAACTTATGCCAATGATATTAAACCCGATTCTGGTTCCAATTGACTTCTTACGTGATGGGTAGATACAAGTTAGGGTGTAACAGGAGAAAAGAAGTTATACTTACACATTTACATATTGAATATACTATGCTGAATAATTTCTTGTGTGATGTGTGATATGGACATTTGTAGGGAGTGCACTTGTTAAAGAACAATATGGATATATTGTTTGAATGCTGTTCCCATGAAGTGCAAATGAAACATCTAATTGCCAAATTGAGGTATTTGGGACAGACATGGAAAGTTTGTTAGGATATCGCTGTAAATGTAATGTATATGAGAGATGTGACATGATAGTGTAGTGCTTGGCACAAAGCTTTACAGTACAGGTGACCTGGGTTCAACTCCCACCACTGCCTGTACAGAGTTTGTATATCCTTCCGGTGACCATGTGGGTTTCCTCCGGCTGCTCCAGTTTCCTCCCACTGTCCAAAGATGTACCAGTTGATAGGTTAATTGGTCATTGTAAATTGTCCCATGATTAGGCTAGGGTTAAATTGAGGAATTGCTAGGCAGTTGGAAGGGCCTATTACGTGCCTTATCTTAATAAATAAATTAATTATTTAATCGCATATTTGACGTTCTAAACAGCATTAGACATTTTGATCTTATTTGAGTTTGTTCTGGGGATGGGGGATTTAGTGGGTATACTTCCTGTCTCCTTAATCCAAATCAGTAGGTATTCACCTTAGTAGCAATACACACTATGTTGGTCTGCCAACTGCCATTGGACTTTATAAGAGCAGGAAGAACAACCCCAGTTTGTGGTCAGAGTGATATGGGAACAAGACAACGTGAGCAGATAGAACACGTACTGGTACAGGTACAGGCTAAGTGTGCAGTGAAAATTTTGTGGTCTTTGGAGCCAGGTGTGGGGCTGGGAATGGGAAGCTGGAGTGTTGCTAACGATGTGGACTTGTGGGCAGCTTTGTGATTGGGATGGCAGTTTGAGGCTAGGAATGTGGCAGGTATGCCAAAGAGGGAGAGGCTGTAACAAATGAAGGGAGGGGCTTTGAAGGGATGAAGGCATGGAAATATTTGCTCAGTCAATTATTTCATTCTAAATGTCTATGAATATAACAGCTCAAATTTAGGATAAGAATGTTTTAGATGAAAGCTATCAAACTCCTTTTATATACCCACACACATCCTATTGCAGTTTTAAAATACTCCCAGAGATTTGTCAAATGCTATTTCATTTCCTCTATCCTGTTTTGAATCTATCCAATCATGTCTTCATTTCTACAGTATGTCTCCTGGTACATGCTCAGTACAACAGATTCCAGTATTCTCTCTCGCATTGCTGTCAGGCTAAGTAGTACACAGTTCCTTTTTCCGCTTTCCTTTTCCCCTTGAATAATAGGGATTGTTCATCACCTTTCAGTTCAAGAGAGTCAATCCATAATCTATGGAAAGTTAAAACCAATGGAACCACTGTCTCCATAAAAGTGGCTTTGTACTTCAAGGATGTAGGCAATCAAATATAGTATTTGTATCTAGTTTAAACAGAATTTATTATTCTCTAGGTATTTTACAAACCATAATTAATTAAGATTTGTTGAGTGGATGGGGCTGGGAATACTAGTGTAAGCAGAGGGACAGAGAAAATTGGATAAAGAAAAAAATTCTGAAAACAACACACACACACACACACACGTACACATACACACCACACAGACACAGACAATCATAGAGTGAAGGGAAATCAAGAGACAGATAATGAGCAAGTGAAGCAAAGTGCACCCAAGACACTGAGGAACAGAGTGACAGACTGGATATAGTAAATGGATATGGAAAGTGTGCGTGTGAGAGCCAGACCCATAGAACATGAAGCAAGCTATAAGAAAATCAGGGTGAGAGAGACAGGGAGATAACAAAAAAAGACTGAGAGAAATGGAAAATGAAAAAGAAATAAATCAAAAGGAAAGTGAAAGAAAATAGGGGAAAAGACAGATGGAGAGAGAGAGAAAGATAACGTGTGTGTGTGTGTGTGTGTGTGTGTGTGTGTGTGTGTGTGTGTATCAAAAAGAAAGAGTTCTCATACTTAAATATATTTTTACCATTGTAGCATCTGCTGAGGATGTGACCCGCTGCAGGCTTTGTCTGAGGTCTCTCCAAGGCTCTGCACTGAGGCTGTGGCCTGCTCCGGCTGCTCCACACTTCATGTCTATGAACTCAATTTGTTCTAAATGCTGATGGCTTGCTTTTATTGCATGCATGATTTGTTTTCTTTTCTTTCTTGGGATATTGGGTGTTTGATGCTCTTCTTTTTGATGTGTTGTTCTGTGTTCCCTTGATTTTTTTTGTGGCTCCCTGTAAGGAGACAAATCTCAAGGTTGTATAATGTATATGTACTTCAATTATGTACTTTGACCTTTGAATTTGCTTGTAAAGTAGCAAAAATCATTGGTCTAAAGGGGAATCCTGAGATCAGAGCTGTTAGGAAAGGTGAATTAGGATCTTTTGCCACTTTTTTTTTTATCAATCTCCTTTTCGACTTGTACTTAAGGAAGCACAAAGCGCAGAAACAAATATCACTGTGATGATTGTACACCCGAGCATCAATTATTTGGTGACAATACAGTAAAGTATAAGTTACTTGTTTTTAATCAGATGAATTGAAATCAATGTAATTTCTGGTCACCATATTTAGGGGGCCAGAATCTAGTAAAACCATGTGGTGGTGTGGTAACTGGGATCCAGGCTTGGTATAGTTTAATGGTTTGCAGATTGTACACCAAGCTGTTGATGATTACAGCAGAACTAAGTTAGGCCCTTTAAGTAAAACTGAGGTTATAGCCTTCACTCCAAGTAAAATCCTTTGCCTTCTTTGTGTGCACAGAGCCAGTTTTATTAGTTGCTAAGTGGTAGAAAATGTCAGTGGATATGAATATTGTTTTTTGCACCACATGCGATTATGGTTAGACATCCTGGTTACCAGAAAATTAGTGTGAGGGCAGAAAAAAATCTCACACCAAAGAAAAAACTTACCAACAACAAGCATTACTTCCTTCAAAAAGTGTGCAAAACTTTTAATGTTCATATGCAGTGAAATTAGTCTGGGCAATATATTGAGTGTTGTGCACATGAACTATTTGTCACAGTCATAGAAAAGTACAGCACAGAAATAGGCCCTTCGGCCCATTAAGTCCATGCTAAAACAATTTAAAATACCCACTCTCATCTTCCTGCACTGGGACCATAGCTCTCCATTACCCCTACCATCCATGTGCCTATCCAAACTTTGATTAAACATTGAAATTGAGCTTGTGTGCACCGCCTATTCTGGCAGCTCGTTCAACACTCTTACGGCCTTCTGAGTGAAGAAATTTCCCCTCATGTTCCCCTTAAACTTTTCACCATTCACTCTTAACCCATGGCCTCTGGTTGCAGTCTCACCCAACCTCAGAGGAAAAAGCCTGCTCGCACTTACTCTGTAAATACCTCCATCAAATCTCCTCTCAATCTTATGTAGGTTTCTCAGAAATATTAACTGTAATCTTAACTGCTAATCATAAATGGCTTCTCTGAAGTGTTATAATGAAATGGCTTCTCTGTAATGTTAACTGAGGTAATGTTTTCTGCAGCTGAAATGTTTGGGTTATAACTAATGATAACAGGGGACTAACCAACGGGAGTCTTGTTATTCTATCTGATTATGTGGGAACCAGGGTTGATGCGCGGGAAGTTCGGCGAGGAGAAGTGAAGAGGGAGGACATGCTGGAAGCGCTCTGGTCAACCACCACAGTTGGTCCCAGTCCAAGGATCATGGAGTTCGGAAGAAATTGAATGGTGGACCGAGGATATTGCGTGATCTCCAACATGTGCACAAACTGTATCATCTCTATTCTTGGCTCCTTTTTATTTTATATTTTTGTTGCTCTACTAACCCCATAGTCACAGTAAAATCTATAAAGTGTAATTGTTTAAACATACATTGTGCACTGACTGATATTTTGCATTGTGGGTTTGTGCCGGGGTGCATACACAACATCTATGTAAATGTGAGACACAGTTTGGCAGGCAGACGGTGGTTTACCTTAGACGAACGTGGGTTGATAGAGCCGAGTGTTACACTTATATGTTCCAGTGTAAAATACAAGGAATATTCAGACAGCTTACCACCCACAATCTTTAAATATAATTGGATAGCAGCACAGCCTTCCCCTATCATAAATATTATCTAATATTGTCTGATTTTACTATGTTGAATTGTGAAATAGGGACTGACACTCGTATGTGAAACGGCAAGGATCTACAGCAGTGTTTGTGAGTACAATATCAATTCAACAGAAGAAAAGGGAAGATTGCATTGATATATCTTCAATACAGCAGCCAATTAAATACATTATGAGGAAAAGTGACTTCGGCAACATAGTAAGAACAGCTATTGATTTCAACACAGAAAAATCCCAGAGAATGCAAGCTAAGGTTGAAAGATCATCTGATTATTATCTGAATTATTGGGGATAAAAAAATATTGATCATGGGTCTGGGGATTACGCTGATCATTCTAGCGATCTCTTTCACTTCCACAGGGCCGAGCAGAGGAAGCTCTGGTTTGGTATCTCTCTCAGTGCTGGATGGAAGGTATCAACCTGCGCTTTTGTGCTAAGGTACCAAAGTAAAATCTCAGTGCCTTTGCCTCACAGGCAAGTTCACAAAGAAGTTTATTTGATCCACACCTGGGATAAGACTCTGACTGCAAATAAAAAAATGTTGTCTTAGTCAAGCATCTTTCAACAGATTTTATTTGGCAGCTGTATAGTCTTGTCACAGAGAATGTTTCATATTATAGAAGGTCCAATGCTCTAGGCTGTTGCATAGGTGATGGGTCATGCTAGTGTTTTAAATGTGAGCTGTACTTACTGGTATTTGGTTCTTATCTTGATGAATGCTTAACTTTACCTGGGTCAATGATAGATTTATACACTTGCAGTGAGATGATTGATGGGATTTTGTGAGCTTACTCCCTGACAATTGACATGTGTTTTCATAGCTTATGCTGCAAACTAAGGAAACAAAGTTGGTCTCTTCATCAATGTTAAACCTGATTAACAGATTTATTATCAAAGTGACACCAGGAGATTAAGGAGAAACCCCATGATAATGAAAATATTTTTTAAAACCTGCAGAAGATGGAATCCTGAATTAAAAGCAGAAATTTCTGAAAGTACTCAGCTGGTGAGGCAACATCCACAGAAAGAGAAATTGGGCTGATATTATGGGTAGAAGACCCTTTGTTTTGATGCTGTGTCTTGTAACGAGCTAATATCCGTGTCAGCTTCCCTTCTCACTGCTCACTGCTGGGTCTCACTGGACCCAGTCTCACTGCTTTCCTGAGGCGTCTCACTGTCTCAGGATAGCAGTCAACAAAATCAAAGATCCCACGCACCCCAGACATTCTCTTTTCCCCTCTCCTGCCATCGAGCAGAATATACAAAAGCCTGTAAGTATGCATCATCAGCCCCAAGGACAATTTCCATTCCACTGTCACAAGACTACTACACAGTTTGCTAGTACAATAAGCTAGACTCTTGACCTCACAAACTACCTTGTCATAATCCTAAACCTTATTGCTTACCTGTATTGCACTTCTTCTGAAATTGTTACACTTCATTCTGCATTCTTATTGTTTTACCTTGTTCGATCTCAATGCATTGGGTAATGTGATCTGTGTGAACAGTAATCAAGACAAGATTTTCACTGTATTTCAGTATGTGTGATAATGTTAAACCTGATCAAATTCCAATTCCAATTTTAATTCAAAATATCTAGGCCAAGGTAAGCATGAGATGCTCACAGGGCTGCCCACAGTATCTCCTTTGATATTTGACAAGCAGGGATTTATAGAGTATGATTCTCTGCCTTTTGCTCATTAGTAGTTGACTTTTAGTTCAATTGGCTTCAAAGGAGCTGAATATTGCTTTGTCCTAGCCATGTTGAACTTCACGTCCTTAATCTCCCCACTTCAATCCAATATCTGATTAACAGAAGACTTTATATTGATTTATGTATATCGTTCAAAACATTCATGCCATCATTATAGCCATACATTCCTATCTCCATAACTTTACTGGACTGTCCCACTGTGTCAACTCATCCGCTATTGAAACGCTCATCCATGCCTCTGTTACCTTGAGATTGGACTATTTCACTCCTGACTTATCTCACTTTCACTTTTGGAAATTTGAGTCCATCTAGAACTCCACAGTCTGTGTTCTTTTTGCCACAAGTCACATCCACTCTAAACTTCTATGGATACTGATAAAGCAAATCTTTAGCATTAAAATTCTCACTTGTTCACAAATCCTTCAATGCTTTTTCTGTTCACTGCCTCTGTAATCTTCTTCAAATCACAAGTGCTTCGTCAGAGCTGGCAAACAAATTAATTGGCAGTAATGGCAAATTGGCAAAGGCCGCAAGCTTCTCTGCTTCTCTAACTTGCCTTATAAACTCAAGTTGTTCCATAAAATTCATTGACCAAGCTCTTGATCCTTTCCCCTAATCTTTTATGTCCGCTGGGAGCAACTTGTAAAGAGTGACCAATCTCTTTTTGGTTCATTTCAATGCCCTTTCATCAGATCTGATCTGATGAGAGGTTAATTGAATCAAAATGGTGCCTGACCTGCCAAGGACTTCAAGCATTCTGTTTTTATTTCAGGTCTCCAGCATCTGCAGAGTCCCCTTGCCATCATCATTCCAATGAAGAATCTCGAGATTTGTGATTTGGGGCAGCACGGTATTGTATTGATTAGCATAATGCTTTACAGTATAGGAAACGCGAGTTCATTGTCCACACTGTCTGTAAGGAGTTTGTATGTTCCCCCTGTGACCGTGTGGCTTTCTTCCCAGTGCTCTGGTTTCCTCCCACAGTCCAAAGATGTACTGATTGGAAGGTTAATTGGGGATTGTAAATTTTCCCATGATTAGGCTCAGATTAAATTTGGGGTTGCTGGCTCAAAGGGCCTAATCCACATTGTATCTCACTAAATAAATAAACCTTCTGTGTTAAAATTGTTATTGGTTCACGTAATGTCTCAGTGTAGTCAAATATAATATTACCTATATGTGGATTATGTGGCATATATATATCACACATACATGTAAATTTTATACTGGAACTCCACACTCACCAAATTTGCAAATGTGAGATTGAACTTCATATGAGCCCCTTCACCTGTAGGCAATGATAGGTCCAGAATTGGGCCTGAGGCCTTAACTCAATGACTGGTGAGCTGCCTGCACCTGTTGCAGCTCCAGTAAAATATTCTGGCCATCTGTGTTGCCGGCAGCATTCCTCATAAAACTGTGGATGGCAGGACATGGGGTGGGGGATGATAGCTCTTTCTGACTTCACATGAATTGAAAGCAATGTCAAACCTACCTCTCTTGTTTGGCTGCTGTCTGTGAAATTTCTCCAAATGTAGATAACCTAACTCCTACTCTGCTCAAGCCAGTCCAATTCTGTAGAGCAAGGGTACTCGTATATCTTTTAGGTGGCCAGATAATTACTGTTGTCTCCACTTACGCTGATATTTTGTAGCGAAAATCATTGATATTCTCATTTTATTATTTCTCTCAAACACATATCTTATGTATGTTTGGTGTGACACAGTGGTGTAATGGTTAGCCCAATGTTATTACAGTGCCAGTGATCAGGGTTAAATTCTGTTGTCTATAAGGAGTTTTACGTATTCTCTGTACTCATGTGGAGTTCCTCCGGATGTTCTCACATTCCAAAGAGGTATAGGTTAGGCAAGTTATTGACCACATGGGCATATTTGGGTGGAGCGGGCTTGTGGGACGCAAGTGCCTGTTACAATGCTGCATCTTTAAATAAAATATCTTATGTAAATCAGTAATCCTATCATCAGCACTGGGCTTACTTTTCACAACTGAATATAACCATTGCACCAGTAATTGTTGTCAAATGGTTGATTTCTTGATTTTAACATTTCTAATACTTTGGAGAATGGTATTTTAATCATAATTGACTCAGAGGTATATATAATATTTTCAGGCCTACTGAAAAACACAACAGATGGTAGTAACTCAAAAATATCAATGTTCAACTTGTCTCCCCATTCTAATTCCACTGGTACGTTGTCTGTATCTGAATCACAATCAGGTCTAATATCACTGGCATATGTCGTGAAATTTGTTAACCTTGCAGCAGTAGTACAATACAATACATAGTAATAGAAAGAAAAAAACTGAATTATGGTAAATATATATATTTATATAAAATAGTTATATAAATACACATTAAAAATATATAAAATAGTTAAATTAAATAAGTTGTGGAAACAATAGGAAACAAAAAAAATAGTGAGGTAGTGTTCATGGGTTCAATATCCATTCAGAAATTGTATAGCAGATGGCAAAAGCTTTTCCTGTTAGTGTATCCTCATGTGAAAAAGAGAGAGAAATCATTCACAGAAGTAGTCACTTTTAGTAAAATTTGGCAGATCTTTTTACAATACAGTATGAAAAGACAGGCAAAGAAAATACACACACATTCAGCCTGAAATGTTGACTCTTTATTCCCATTCATTGATGCTGCCTGACCTGCAGAGTTGCTCCAGCATTTTGTGTGTGTTGCTTTGGGTTTCCAGCATCTGCAAAATCTCTTGTGTTTGTAAAAACATGACAAAGGGCAGTTGTAAAGCATGACACTGCTTCCAATAATATAGTAGCCCTCACATCTTTAAGATGTCCCAAAGTTCTCCCCACCTAATCAATTATTTTTCAACAGTCTCAGTTTTTATAAAGGAAACCATTTGGTTCCAATTGTATGGTGATAATTAAGTTATAGCAGCTCCTAATGTTCACAAGGAAAAGAATACTAGATAGCAGAAACATAAGAGATTCTACAGATACTTGAAATCCAGACTAATACACACAAAATGCTGGAGGAACTCAGCAGGTCAGGCAGCGTCCATGGGCGGGAATAGAGTCAACATTTTGGGCTGAAACCATTCCTTTCCAGTCCTGATGAAAGGTCTCAACCCAAAGCATCGACTCTTTATTTCCCTGCATAGATGCTGCCTGACCTGCAGAATATTTGATAATAATTTTGATAAGAAAAAATATCTTTCAAATGAGAAAATAGTCTACACAGGAAGAAAATTCAATAATCTGAGGTGCAAAGGGACTTGGGAGTCCTTCTGCAGGATTCCCTAAAGGTTCACCTGTAGTTGAGTCTTTGGTGAGGAAGGCAAATTCAATGTTAGCATTCATTTCAAGGAGACTAGACAAGGATATAATGCTGAGGCTCTATAAGGGACTGGTGAGGCCTCACTTGGAGTATTCGGAGGCAGTTTTGAGCCCCTAATCTAAGAAAGGATGCGCTGATATAGGAGAGAATTAAATGGAGTTTTACGAAAATGACTCCAGGAATGAAAGGCTTATCATAAGAGGAGTGTTTGGTGGCTATTGGCCTATATTGCTGGAATTTAAAAGAATGAAGGATGATATTGAAA
Source organism: Hypanus sabinus (assembly GCF_030144855.1). Lineage (NCBI taxonomy): Eukaryota > Metazoa > Chordata > Chondrichthyes > Myliobatiformes > Dasyatidae > Hypanus > Hypanus sabinus. The sequence continues at coordinate 103,530,084 of NC_082708.1, read as the reverse complement.
CCTACTGAATGTTGAAATGCCTAGACAGAGTGGATATGGAGAGGATGTTTCCAACAGTGGGGGAGTCTTGGACCAGAGGGCACAACCTCAGCATAGAGGGATGTCCATTTAGAATGGAGAATAAAATGAATTTACAATAGACAATAGACAACAAGTGCAGAAGTAGACCATTCGGCCCTTAGAGCCTGCACCGCCATTCTGAGATCATGGCTGATCAATTCCTATCAATACCCGGTTCCTGCCTTGTCCCCATATCCCTTGATTCCCCTATCCATAAGATACCTATCTAGCTCCTTCTTGAAAGCATCCAGAGAATTGGCCTCCACTGCCTTCCGAGGCAGTGCATTCCAGGCACCCACAACTCTCTGGGAGAAGAAGTTTTTCCTTAACTCTGTCCTAAATGACCAACCCCTTATTCTCAAACCATGCCCTCTGGTACTGGACTCTCCCAGCATCTGGAACATATTTCCTGCCTCTATCTTGTCCAATCCCTTAATAATCTTATGTTGCAATCAGATCCCCTCTCAATCTCCTTAATTCCAGCATGTACAAGCCCAGTCTCTCTAACCTCTCTGTGTAAGACAGTCCAGACATCCCAGGAATTAACCTCGTGAATCTACGCTGCACTTCCTCTACAGCCAGGATGTCCTTCCTTAACCCTGGAGACCAAAACTGTACACAATACTCCAGGTGTGGTCTCACCAGGGCTCTGTACAAATGCAAGAGGATTTCCTTGCTTTTGTACTCAATTCCCTTTGTAATAAAGGCCAACATTCCATTAGCCTTCTTCACTGCCTGCTGCACTTGCTCATTCATCTTCAGTGACTGATGAACAAGGACTCCGAGATCTCTTTGTATTTCTCCCTTACCTAACTCTACACCATTCAGACAATAATCTGCCTTCCTGTTCTTACTCCCAAAGTGGATAACCTCACACTTATTCACATTAAACACCATCTGCTAGGTATCTGCCCACTCACCCAGCCTATCCAAGTCACCCTGAATTGTCCTAACATCCACATCACATGTCACACTGCCACCCAGCTTAGTATCATCAGCAAATTTACTGATGTTATTTTCTATGCCTTCATCCAAATCGTTAATGTAAATGGTAAACAGCTGTGGTCCCAATACCGAGCCCTGTGGCACCCCACTAGTCACCACCTGCCATTCCGAGAAACACCCATTCACCACTACCCTTTGCTTTCTATCTGCCAACCAGTTTTCTATCCATGTCAATGTCTTCCCCCCGATGCCCTGAGCTTTGATTTTACCCACCAATCTTCTATGTGGGACCTTATCAAATCCCTTCTGAAAATCAAGGTACACTACATCCACTGGATCTCCCCCGTCTAGCTTCCTGGTTACATCCTCGAAAAACTCCAACAGATTAGTCAAGCATGATTTACCCTTGGTAAATCTATGCTGGTTCGGCCCAATCCTATCACTGCTATCTAGATATGCCACTATTTCATCCTTAATAATGGACGCTAGCATCTTTCCCACCACCGATGTCAGGCTGACAGATCGATAGTTCTCTGTTTTCTCCCTCCCTCCTTTCTTAAAAAGTGGGATAACATTAGCCATTCTCCAATCCTCAGGAACTGATCCTGAATCTAAGGAACATTGGAAAATGATTACCAATGCATCCGCAATTTCCAGGGCCACCTCCTTTAGTACCCTAGGGTGCAGACCATCTGGACCTGGGGATTTGTCAGCCTTCAGTCCCATCAGTCTTCTCATCACCATTTCCTTCCGAATGTCAATCTGTTTCATTTCCTCTGTTACCCTATGTCCTTGGCCCATCCATACATCTGGGAGATTGCTTGTGTCTTCCTTAATAAAAACAGATCTAAAGTACTCATTAAATTCTTCTTTCATTTCTCTGTTTCCCATAACAATTTCAACCAATTCATTCTTCAAGGGCCCAACATTGTTCTTAACTACCTTCTTTCTCTTCACATACCTAAAAAAGCTTTTGCTATCTTCCTTTATATTCCTAGCTAGCTTGCATTCGTACCTCATTTTTTCTCCCCGTATTGTCTTTTTAGTTAAGTTCTGTTGTTCCTTAAAAACTTCCCAGTCATCTGTCCTCCCACTCACCTTAGCTCTGTCATATTTCCTTTTTTTTAATGCTATGCAGTCTCTGACTACTTTTGTCAACCACTGAGGCCCCTTTCCCCACTTTGAATCCTTCCATCTCTGGGGGATGAACTGATTTTGCACCTTGTGCATTATTCCCAAGAATACCTGCCATTGCTATTCCACTGTCTTTTCTGCTTGGATATCCGTCCAGTCAACTTTGGCCAGCTCCTCCCTTATGGCTCCATAGTTTCCCCTGTTCATCTGCAACACTGACACCTCCGAGCTGCCCTTATCCTTCTCAAATTGCAGATAACAGCTTATCATATTGTGATCACTACCTCTTAATGGCTCCTTTACTGCGAGATCGCTTATCAAATCCTGTTCATTACATAACACTAAATCCAGAATAGGCTTGTCCCTGGTTGGCTCTCGTACAAGCTGTTCCAAGAATGCATCCTGTAGGCACTCTACAAACTCTCTATCCTGTGGTCCAGCACCAACCTGATTCTCCCAGTTCACCTGCATGTTGAAATCCCCCATAACTACTGCGACATTACCTTTGCCACATGCCAATGTTAACTCCCTATTCAACTTGCACCCAATATCCATGCTACTGTTTGGTGGCCTGTAGACAACACCCATTTGGGTCCTTTTGCCCTTACTGTTCCTCAGTTCTATCCACACAGACTCTACTTCTCCTGACCCTATGTCCCCCTTGCAAAGGACTGAATCTCATTCCTCTTGAGCCAGGGCTGGTGAATCAGTGGAATTCATTGCCACAGGCAGGTGTGGAGGCCAAGTCTCTGGGCATGTTTAAGGTGGAGGTAGATAGATGCTTGATAAGTCATGGTGTAAAAGGTTACTGGAGGAAGCCAGAAGAATGGGGTTGAGAGGGAAGTGGATCAGCCATGATAAAATGATGAAGCAGACTCGATGGGCCGAATGATCTAATTCTGCTCCCAAGTCATACGGTACTTCCTTCTTCATATACACATGCAAAGTTTATCAAACAAATTGTTTCTCCATCCACATACCCTCACCACATCTCTCCCTCTCCAATGTGACCTTGGAATCTCACCCTTGTCCCCCCATTGTCATTTTATTCCCACCACTCTCACATCGATCCTCTGTTCTGGCACAAAGGGAAAGCTTCCAAAGTGACAATAATGAAAAGGTCACTCAACCTCCTTTGTCACCTCTGTTTATAGAGAGCCAACAAGAAAAATGATAGAAGCCACCTACATGGGCAGTGCAGCACCTGTCTGTAAAAGAGGAAACTATCCTGCAACTATTGGTTAGAGGAACGACCCATCCCCAAATCACCGCAAGGGCAAGTGCAGACTCTAGTCACTTGGGTAAGCTCATGGACATGGTCAGAAACGTCGAATGTTTGTTCATTTTCCATAGATGCTGTCTGACCGGCCATGTTCCTCCAGCATTTTGTGTGCGTTGCTTTGGATTTCCAGCAATTGCAATCTTTTTCGTGCTTATGATCTGATATCTAGACCACTTACAAAATGTAGCACCGCCAAGTTCAATTGCACCACCAGAGTGAAGAGGCAGTTGCTTAATTCTTTAACTGGCAGCAGATTAGGATGACTTTTCCTCAGAAAATGTAAGCTGAATTTCACCATATATATATTAATGATATGGAAATCCAGAGGGAGAGAATGAGAAACCCCTCCAAGCACACAAGTGCATTGCATGGGCTGGAAAATATGCTATAATGAAACGTACCATAAATAAAATAAAGACAGAAATTATTCAGATGCAGTTCAGTGGAGACAAGTTGATGATCTAAGAAAGATGTTTCATAATGCTGGGACTAAGCTGTGTTATAACTATAACTATTTGGGTATCTACATTTACAAATTACTAAATACAAACACAAGAGGAAAGGATTAAAAGGAAAAATATAAAGAAGTCTTCAGATGCTGGAAATCCAGATCAACACACACAAAATGCTGGAGAAACTCAGCAGATCAGGCAGCATCTATGGAAATGAATAAACCGTCAATATTTTGGGCCATGACCATTCTTCAGGACTGAGGAGGAAGGGGTAAGATGCCAAATAAAAAGGTGGGGAGGGGAAGGAAGCCAGCTGGAAGGTGTTAAAGCAAAAATGAGACATGAGATACTAGAACCCTGAGTGTCTAAACTCAGTGGGTCGAGCAGCATCTGTAGCAGGAAAGGAATTGTCAATGTTTCACATTGAAACTCTGCCTCAGTCCTCCAAAGGGATTGTTTGTTGCTTTTAAAAGAAATGGCACTATGCTTCAGTTGCTCAAAGCCCATATGGTTTGTACAATTGAGATTTGGATACCAGGAAAGACCAGAAAATATATGTCTGGACCTGGGAGCTCGATTGTTAAATTGCCCCAGGAGCTCTTCAGTCTCCAGCTGAGCATTCACACAATCACAACATCTGTACAATCCCATTGAGCATTTCAGTCTGCAGTAAATTAGAGTTCCTCAAGCCTGCTAATTTTCATAAATTAGCAAGTCTCCAGACTTCTGATAGTTCCCAGGTAAATTATATTAACCTTGGAGGGAGTCCAGTGCAGATTTAGCAGAATTACAGAATGTAAAATGTTATTCCGTGAATGTATATCCTATAATCAAGGCATATGTTGGAATTTAATTTTGTTAGGGACACGTGCACACATACTTAGTATAATCGGGCGGATGAGTGTATGTATTCAAAACTTCAATCAGATTATTAGCGAGTTATGGTAGGCTGTATTCAATCGTCCTTTGTGGCAAAAGCAGAAGCCAACACAAGAATAAACATGGTCTCACAAAAAGGAATTTTCTTTTTCTTTGTTATTTGGGTGGTGGTGGTGGTGAGACAACCATCTGTCCCAAGCAAGTTCTATTGAAACTATTAATCTTACCTGAAGAACCACAAAATGAACTGTTTGAAAGCAAAATCAGGTGGATTGTAAAACTGGTCCGAAATTTATGTGTTCCTTTGGGGTGGGGTATTAAATTACAGAAGGCATAAATACAAGACAAGTGACCACTGGAAACAGAACATCCCAAAATACTTGTATAATGTCATGTCACTGCAGCCTCAGCAATAATCATAACAATACTTGATTCATGTTTCAAAGCAAAATTACATCCAGTTCTAATGTCCTTTGTTTTAATGTATAAATATAATAATAGTGTTTTTGCTTATGAAATCCTCGGCACTCTCTGCATGTTTTATTTTAATATTATTAATACAAATGAGTTAGTTGATAATGACTGAGTTAATTTGATATAATGGACTTCTGACATGTTACTTGTGCATTACACCACTGAATACCCTACAGTATGGTGAGAATTGGTTAAAATTCATTAAAATATAATACTTTTGAAATCAACATTAGTTGATTATAGTGTAACTAAAAATGAATCACCACAGCTGAACACAGAGGAAATAGCTGTGTTAACTGAACGGCAACCTGGCAAAAATGGCAAATGAGTGTGAGTTGAAACTAAAGGAGTTCAGAAGCCTAATCCAGGAGACTCTGCACCAACTTCTGTCATCTACAGAAGTATGTGCAGAGCAGTAGTTTAACTAAGGTTGTGTACAATAGCACATGATAAACACAAGAAATTCTGCAGATGCTGGAAATCCAAAGCAACACATACAAAATGCTGGAGGAACATGGCAGGTCATGCAGCCTCTATGGAAATGAACAAACAGTTGATCTTTCAGGCCGAGACCCGTCATCAAGACTGAGAAAGAAGGATTAAGATGCCAGAATAACATGGCGGGGGTAATGGAAGGAGGATAGCTAGAAGGTGATAGATGAAGCCAGATCATTGGGAAAGGTCAAAGGCTGGAGGAGAAAGCATCTGATAGCAGAGGAGAGTGAACCATAGGAGAAAGGGGATGAGGTAGGGGCCCAGGGGGAATTGACTGGCAGGTGAGAAGTAAAAGGTCAGAGTGGGGATAGAGGAAGGTGACAACCTGATGGCATGAATATCTATTTCTCCTTCCGGTAGACAAATTTCCCCCACCATTCTGCTATTCCAAACCCTTTCCCCTCCCCCTCCCACCTTTTTATCCTGGCCTCTTCCACCTTCCCTCTCAGTCCTGAAGAAGGGTCTCAGCCCGAAAGGTTTGACTGTTTATTCATTTCCATAGATGCTGCCTGGCCTGCCGAGTTCCTTCAGCATTTTGTGTGTTGCTACAGTAACATGAATTTATTTACAAATTTAGTTTCAATGATTCATTTCATGTTATCTTCTATTTTTCATAATATTATTTAATATTATGCCAGAGTCAGTGAGAAAGAGATTAAGGAGTGTGGGTTTTGTAATGAATTTGTAAAGAACTTGTATTTGGGGTTCCTTGCATTAGTTATCATACACAGGCAATGTATGAAGGTTCTGCCTTGTTAAAGCTCCCTACTTCATTTCCTGCCCCATTTCACCTTTCACCTCCTCTTCCTGTAACTTCTATTTCACATGCCTATTCCCTCATATTGCCTTTGAAATGTAAAATGCAGTAAAACACACATGAACACACTTAGTAATGCAGGGCTTGTCCAGTATTAATAACGTTATGGATGCTCTCTCCCAAAGGAAAGAGGACATCTGCAGGAAGGATAAGCTGAAATGGGAACGGATTTCCCCAGCATTGCCAGACACTTATCTACTGCAAATGGATAAATTTGTCCTCAGGAAAGTAGAGCCCTTGCCCAGGGGATTCCATTTACATATAAAAATGGAGGACTGGAGAAGGTACAAGAATTGCTCCAGCAACTAACGGTCATAATCGACAAGTACAGTTCCTGGGTTTTGGAAGGATTCCTATAAGCACAGGTTTAGTGGTTTGGAGACTCTCATGGACACAACACTCCCTATTGCACTCTAGCACACCTACATGAAATCAAGGGAAAGCACTTTCAGCTCCACGCAGTCATATTCAATGGCCCATTCCATTCTGTGGTTCTTTTATTATGCTTGTGCCGGCTTCTGAATTTGCCGCAATGCGTCGTTAACAATCAGTTTTCATTACAAATGAGTGTAGAAGTGCAATCATATCTAACTGAAGGATTAAAATGTCATTTGGTACCAATTTCTAAGCTCTATAATGAATTTCTTTATTAACAGGGATATTATACCTCACCCTTGTTACTCTGTTTAGAGATGAGGTTAAATATTTTCTTTGACTCAAGTGGTGGAAATGATGTTTGCTTGTTTCTTTGATTTCAAATCCACCCTCAATGCTATGAAGCCTGAGTGGTTGAGAGACAGCAAATTGCATTATAGGACTGGACTATGTAATATGTTAGGCCTGTGCTCATGAGTGTATACAGTCATTATACTGGAGACTCCTGTCAGAATTTCTGATATCTGAATATTTGACCTAAATGCTTAAGGGCTTTATTACACTAACACATCATTTTGCATCCCCATCCATACCCACTGATCCCTAATTGTCAAGTCTGCAGCTAGACTATGAGAAGTTTATTCCCCTTTCCACTTTTGAATTGTCGAGAGGACAACTGAAAAGCAAAATGAATAGTTGCAGGTAGCACCTTGATGCATCTTGTAAAGTCAGCATGTTCGTGAAACACTGTGACATTGTTCTGGATACTATACCCCTTGCAGGGATGTCATCAGTCTCCACTTGTGAAGTCTTTTGTACATTGGGTTAGAAGGCCTTCTGGACTCTTGAGACAAATGACCTTCTTCTGTATGTGAACAGGAACCTCCAGATTGTGGTTCCATAAACCTGCATACATACTGCCTCACCTCAGCAATCCCCTAAACCATATTATTTGCACCAGCAGTGTATGCTTTGGTGCTGAATATCCCTTTAAAGGCTTAAGTTCTTTAAGTTAGCAGCACAGGAGTGGGAATTTCCATTAAGAAAAGTCCTGCTGCATAAAATAACGCAAACGTTATATGAACTCAACTGTAAAACGTAAAATTAACTCACTGTTTCAGTACAGCTTTCTTCCCCTCTGCCATCGGATTTCTGAATGGACATTGAATGGATATTGAACCCATATACCTGACTTCACTTTCTTTCTTTATTTTTGCTCTCTTTTTGATCTATATATATATATATATATATATTTCTTATTCTAATTTAGAGTTTTTTTCCAGGTATTATTTCTCTCTGTGCTGCAAAACAACAAATTGCATGACATATGCCAGTGATACTAAACCTGATTATGAATGTGATTCTGAAATAAAATTTAATTTTTTTTACAAATATTTGTAAAATCTGGTCCTAATACTGTCATAATTACAAGCCAATGGCATTGTTGACATGTTCAATGTGCTCAAAAGTTTCAAGGTCCTAATGATGAGAAGATGCAAGGCTTTAAGTTAAAAAAAAAATCCCATTTATACTTCCTTTCAAGGCATAGGTCCCAATGCTTGATATAACTTTGTTGGTATTCTGTACCATAGAGGGCCATGGAGTTATTGTTTCTGTCCAATATGTTTTTTTGATATTAAGGGAATCAATGGATCAGGCTGGAAAATAGCTTTGAGGTGAAAACTCAGCCATGACTTTGATAAATAGCGGAACAGTCCTGAGTACCCAACTGTAACATATTTCTTATATTTTTGTGTTATTGGAGGAATGATCTGGGATCTCCAGAGAACATCAGTGTGCTTGTGTTTAATTCAGCATTACTGAATTCAGCGGACATGGTGAGGCATTTGCATACCAGACAATGATGTCAAAAGTGATACTAGAGTTTTTTTAACTAGAAGCTCTAGGGACTACTTTAGCTTAACATTAATTCTATGTTCAGAGTCAAATGCATTGCATACTTAACTAAAAACTTATCTTCAAACAATGCATAGAAATCATATCCTCTGCATGGCCAAAGCTGGAAATCCCATTATGGATACTTTCTGCATCATATGTTTGGTGTAGACCAGTATTGACTTCACATGTTCCCAGCAGACGTCAGTAAAGGAACTGATAACAAAAGCACATCCTTCTGTGAAGGAAATGGGTAAAGAAAGTTTATTGATTATTTACTTCAACCTTGTTAATGCCAATCCATTAATAACCTCGGCTTAGTGGTAACATAGTTAATCTGGATGCAGTAAGGTGCCAGGAATTATAGGGTAGCAATTTACAGTAAAGTGTCATTGAAGTCACTTAAGAAAGTTAAATTTTTTTACATTCTTTTTGTTTCTAAATGTTCCATTTATAATTAGTCTTTCAGTACTTTTCAAAATAAGTTACTATATATGTAGTATCAAGGCAAATAACACTTTTCTTGTACAAACAAGCATACTTGATCATAACTGTATCTATAGATTAAACATTTAGTTAGACAGGGTACTTTGGCTAAATAATTAATATTTTCAAAAGTTGATATTAAAGTATTTATTGTGCTTGAAGCTTCATAACTAAACATTTGTTTAGATGAAAGTCAAACCGGTAATCTGACAATAATCGATAAAATGTGCATAATCATAGTCTGTGTAATTATTTAGATTAAATGCACATTTAATGAAAATGAATGTAAAGATAAAATATTCATTGTTAATTGCTAACATTTATGAAATGACAGGAGTTTAACGACTCATATCAGACTAGCTGTCAGTGAAAGAGTGTATAATATACTGAAGAGATTCCCATTTTAGCACATCCACACAAAGGCCATAGGACAGGACCTTATGGCCATGATGTTATGCCAAATGAATTAAACACCAGACTAATTAAATGCCTGACTAAGTGAATCCCTTATGCCTACACAGCGTCCATATAGCTCCGTTCTCTGTACTTTCATGCACCTATCTAGCAGCCTTTTAGAACATTCATGTTTGCCTCCACTACCACCACCACAGTCAGCACTTTCTAGGTAAAAAAAAAACTTGCCCCATACATCTCCTTGCTCCCTCTAACCTTAAATGCTTCTAGCCTGTCTATGCCTTTCATAATGTTATGAACCTATCATATCTTTCCTCTGTCTCTGCCACTGCAAAGAATACAACCCAAGTTTATCCAAGTTCTTATAGCATATCCCCCTAATATGGGCAGCATCCTGGTAAATCTCTTCTGCACCCTCTGTGAAACCTTCACATCTTTCCTATAATGTAGCAGCCAGAAATGAAAGCAATACTCCAAATGCAGACTAATATAAAACAGCAACTCTTGATCTCAATGACTCAGTAAAGCCAGGCATGCCACATGCCTTGTCGACCACCCTTTCAACCTGTGAGGCCATTTGTGGCACCTAGGGACTTGCACCCCAAGATCACAACACTCTTAAGAATCTTGTCATTAAATGTGCGCTATCCCTTTACATTAGATCTCCTGAAGTTCAACACCTCACAGTGACCAGATTAAACTCCATTTGCTATTTCTCTGCCCATATCTGCAACTGATCTATATCCTGCTGCATCCTTCGGCAATTGTCTGTAAATTATGTCACCAATCTTCTGGTTTAAGATGGCACTGGTGAAGCAAAGTGATGACTTGATAGCAGCAAGTAGCATGACTAATTACTTTATTAATCACACTTTTTCTCAAAAATTATCACTGCAATCAATAGCCTGTGACTTACCTTTTGGAGCTGAGCTTTTGTACTGCTTGCATGATCTGGCATTTTTACAGTGTGAGTTGAAGTTGTGGAGGTGCAGGACGGTGGCAGTGTGGCGTGTACAGGCTGAATTGAGGCAGTGGGGCCCAGGCCTGAGAATGGGAAATATCGATGTTTGACCGATTTAAGCGCCAGGCTAGATTGGAAAGGTCTATGGGCCGAATCATATCAGCAGGTCCTGAGCCTGAGGGCATTTTGAAGCAGCAGCATGCCAGTCTGAGAGCAAGGAAGCACCAGGCCAGATTAAAGAGGTTAGGGTGACATGGCTGGGAGTGAAGGATGGCCAGGTGCTCAGCTTGCTACTCAGCGAGGTGTCCTTGTCTCTGTACTGAACTGAAGCTGTGGCCTGCAACGAATGGGCCCCTGGACCAGCTGCAGAAATGGCTGACTTCGTGGCTGTAGACTCACTTTCATGAACTCCAGTTCTGTATGTCAGTTGCTTATTTTTATTGACTGCATGATTGGTTTTTTTTTTCCTGCACATTGGATTGTGTGATGGTCTTTTTTTTTAATGGGTTCTATAGGGTTTCTTTGTTTTGTGGCTGCTTGTAAGGAGTGATGCACCATCAATAACTCACACTGAGACGTAAGGCGAGATATCGGCTTTTATTGACTGGAAGAAGGAACCAGGAGTGAGTGTCTATCATACTATGTCCTGGAGACTGAGGCCGAGCGTCAGGCCTCAGATCACCTTTATACAGGGGCCTGTGGGAGGAGCCACAGGAGCAGTCAGCAGGGGGCATGTCCAGACAGGCACATAGTTCACCACAAGGAGACAAATCTCAAGGTTATATATTGTATACACATTCTGATACTAAATGCACTTTGAACTTTGATCTATGACTTACTGAAAGAATTAAAATCTGTATTTATCAAGCAGGAGTGAGCCAAGGCTGGTGGAAGAAGACAAGGCAAAGACCATTCCTTCCATGAGGTTGAAGGAATGAAGGCCACCATTTTGTGAGATTATTCTCAGAGCCACCATTTTGTGAACTGGTTCTTGATCAGAGATGAGTTAAAATGAACACAAAGAGTTTCCTGCTGATTCTGTGCTAAACCTGAGATCATTTCTAAATCAGAAGCTGTTCATTTGGTTATGCAGAAATGGCAGGCTTGCAGAAAGATCAACCTGTGACCTGAAGTAGCTTGATCCAGATGTTCGGGGTGATGGGAATTCACAGACAGTGGGCCCCTTTGCCATGCTCAGCTTTCGATCATAGCAACAGACACCTCTAGAAAGCAAAGAGTTGTTTTTGAGCGAGGTAAGCTTCCAACCAATATTCTTTGTTCAGCTTTTTGTCGTAAAGAGGAGCTAGTCATCAGTTCTTAATGTAAATGACAAGCAATAGTCAATCTAAAGTTAAAAAGGACAGCTTTGTAAACAAGATGCACAGTCCATAGAGTAGAGCACAGGATGCTGACTCAGAGCCCGAGGCTTATTGCTCAAGAGATGCAGTGTAAGACGATGGGGTTATGTTAACCGGACTTGTATCAAACCAGACAAGGCTGGCTAAGTTACTTAGTTCAAAGAAGCTTACACACCAAATCGATACTATCAAATAGCTGATCTATCAATAGTTAGAAGGTGTGTATACTCAGACCTTAATTGTGGGTGTTTGGGAACTCTGTTGCTAGAATCTTTTAGACCACCTGTGTGAAAAGGCATCTGAAAAAATGTCCCTTCTGTAAAGTCACCCAAGTGAAAACTAATAGTATACATGTAGGGAGAAGTCAGGCTTGCTAGAAATGGTCAAAGGAATATCAAGAAGAGTGACAGAAAGACAGAATAAATTGGAATTCGTTTCACTGTCTTTGATCTCTGTGACAAATTATTTGATCGTCTGCAACTTGTTAGTATGTCTTTTAAACTTATAGGAATTTTACCTGTGCTTTGGAAATCCTTTGTTTCAGAAATCATTTGAAATTTGGAAATCTTTTGTAAGATAGTAAACTTTTGAGTTTTAAATGTGTTTTAAGAATTGTATCTAAATTTTAATGTGCCTCACTAAAAAATAAATTATTTGTGTTTAAGCTACTTTGTTAGCTGTAAGTATTTCCTACTTGTTAGGAAGGGGAGAATTCACTGCTTAAATAGTGGGTATTGGCAGCTAAACTTGCTGTGGAGGATAACCAGGGAAGCGGACTAGTCTTTGAAGAGTAGATAGCTACAGTATAACCTCCCTTTAGTGAGGGTAGCCACATTTATCTATATTGGATTGGGCTTAAGATTTTGCTGTCCGTTCGTTTAGAACTTTGCAAACCAGCAAACCCAATACCCTCACATGGATTGACCTGGCTAAACTGCTTTGAACTGTGCTGATTTGGAATAGACCAAAGAAAATTGCCTGAAGCACGAGTAATCTGCTTGGTACCTTGGCCAAATCCAATGAGAAGTTGACACAGATCAGTCAGATGAGCCTGAGCCAATGTAATTGAAATATAATAGATTGATTTAATAAGAAAAGGATAAGATGGAGGAATATGGTGAAAACATGGGTGAGTGAATTCGTAGCACGAGAGTTTCTGCAGATGCTGCAAATCCAGAGTAAGACACACAAAATGCTGTAGGGATTCAGCTAGTCAGGCAGCATCTATCGAAAAAAGAAAAGAGTTGACATGTCAGGCTGAGACCCTTCATCAGGACTCACGAGAACAGCGATCTACAAGTGCCCTTCCAGCTCCACCAATCACTTCATTATTCTGTACAAACCTCCAGCTACATTACCAGACCCATTGCACTTCGGTAAATAAAAGCATATGTTAATCATAGGGTATCTAAAACTGACAAGGCTATGGTCTGTAATTTATCAGCTGCTTAAGAGGAGACAAGAATGCAAGTCTGCCTTGTTTTAGAAGTAATTGCAGTACCTAGAAATTCTGGCCTGGAATTTGGTGGTATTCTTAAAGACTTGGCTGTCACACAGATTGATAGGGCTCTCGAGCTGCTCTAATCCCCCTGTACAGTTAACTATTTTGTCCACCAACTATAGGGCAGTGAGCCCAAGCTACCGCAGTGATACTATGCCTTGTTGGGACTCTTTACGAACTGGCTAAGCTCACCTCGGGCTACGCAGAGTGGAGAAGTGAGAGGCTTTGGTTCAAAGTAACAGGCTAATATTACAGTATGAAAATTTGAAGTCCCCTTATGTTACTGGAATAGAATCATAGAATCACAAAATTACCATGGCACAGGTAAATTTATTTAGCTCTTTGAACACATGCTTTTTTTTGACATGCAAGGTCATTCCCTTCTCCAATACTCTTTCCTCATAACTTCATAGCTTTTCCTAGGAACACCTTCTTCCACTTTGCCATCAGATTTCTGAATGGTCTGGGAACCCATAAGCATTAGCCCACTGTTCCTCTACTTCATTTCCTATTGCAACTCAGTAAACTTTGTATGTCTCGCACTGTATTGTTGCCACAAAACAAGAACGTTTCATGACATGTCACTGATTCTGATTTTGATTCACATTCTACAAGTTATTGTCTCTCAGTCCCCTTTAATGGAAGCCTAAGCTCCTCCCATTTGAAGAACAGCTTGAGTTTTACACAGTACAGTATTAATCAACGTGGAGCAGACTGGGAATGGCAAAGGTGGAGTGTTGCGGGAAGGGTGTAGGGCGGGTGGCAGAGCAGGAGTGCCAGGAGTAAGAGGTGGCACAGGGGCAGACACACCCAACCCTGAGACAGCAAGCAAGGCGATTAGGCTCCAAACAATAGGTTTATTGATATTTGCAGAATGTCTCTATAATGTTTCACATGCCCTAACCTCACCCTTTCCCATCCATGATTTGATTCCACTCTCCCTGCCCCCTTCCCACTCCCAGTCCACAAAAGAGACTGTGGTGAACTACATATTCCTGTCTGGACACGCCCGCCCCCCCCCCCCCCACTGACTGCTCCTGTGGCTCCTCCCACAGACCCCAGGTATAAAGGAGATTGGAGCCTGACCCCTGCCCTCAGTCTCCAGGATGTAGTATGGTGGTTAATTGCTGCTTGTTCTTTCTTCCAGTCAATAAAAGCCTTTATCTCACCTCACGACTCTGAGAGTTATTGATAATGCATCAGAGACCCATATCAGAATCAGGTTTATCATTACTTACATGTCATGAAATTGTTTTTTTTTTGGCAGTAAAAATTACCACAGTACAGTGCAAATGTCTTAAGCTTCCTATGACTATGGCATAGTACTGTATAAAATACGTACGATAGCTTATATATGTAGATTGATTGTATGTCCAGAAAGTGATGCTAGGCACTTGTGTCTGACAGGAACTGATAAAGTAGTGGTGGGGTGGGTTAGTGGGTGGAGGTGTTGATCAGCCTTGCTGCTTGGGGAAAGTAACTGTGTTTGAGTCTGGTCATTCTGGTGTGGATGCTACGCAGCCTCCTCCCTGATGGGATGGGACAAACAGTCCATGAGCAGGGTGGGTGGGATCATTCCTGATAGCATCTCTTTGAAAAACCATGTCCTTGGTGACGCGAAAGCTGGTGCCAGTGAGGCACTGGGCCATTTTGACTACCTGTTGTAGAGCCTTCCTCGCCATCAGTGCAATCAGTGCCATCAGTGCAATCAGTGCAATCAGTGCCATCAGTGCAATTCCATACTATAAAGTGACACAGCAAAAAGGGTGCTCTCCACTGCACATCTGCAGATTGATGGGCATAGTCCAGCTCGCTCCAGCCACCTCAGAAAGCTTTCCTGATGTAGGACGTTCCGGGAACACAAGGTGTTGTGCAAGATGTGTACTTCCAGGAGTTTGAAGCAGAACACCCGTTGCTGATGTAAAGAGGGCTGTGAATGGCATGCATTCTTCTGAAGTGGGTGTCTTGATTACACTGAGGAAGAGGTTATTACCTGGCACTAGGCCTCAAGCTGTACCACCTCCTCTCTGTAGGCCATCTCATCACTGTTGCTGATGAGCCTCAGCACTGTCCTGCCATCAGCAAACCTTCCAACTTAAGTTTGCAGTTGAAATTGCTCACCCCTGAGCTATTCTACTCAGTCTCTTTAGCATCCTTTCTAAGAATCCCATCCTTTCTGAAATATGATGAAATCAATTGGATAATTTAGTCATAGTCCTGCAAGTTTTCAGCTCTCTTCTTATCTGTTACCTTCTTTTGGGTCCTGACTCAGGCTGAAACTGCCGTAAAATATAAGCAGGAAAATCTGCAGACTGGACATCCAAGGCAGCACACATAAAAAGCTGGAGGAGCTCAGCAGGTCAGGCAGCATTTATAGAAAGTAATAAACAGACTACCTTTCAGGCTGAGACCCCTCCTGTCACATCTCACTAACAGGTCATGCCTGACAAGGATCACCCGTTGTTAAAACAGAGATGGTAAGCAGCCACAGCAAAGGGGATTTACTAGGAGCCAGAGGGAGTAAGTGCAAAAGCTACACAAAAGTTCAGAAGAAAACAAAATACTTACAAACAAAAAAGAAACATGCATTAAAAATTTACAAATATACAGAGGTTCTCTCCACAACACCCTGTCTTTAATTTAACTTTCCAAAATTACTATTCACCAGTTGTCAAATCCAACCTCCACCGCTCTCTAGCAAAGCCAGACTGAGGGGTTAAATCTGCCCCCACCTGCCCCAGAAGGACCAGGAATTCTACTGTTGGTCGGGTGGGGGGGTGGTGAATAATCATGAGACCAGACCACAATAGTTACTTCAGATGCAGAATTTGAACATTTTAAACATGAATTCTAACGACCTACAGTTTTATTCCACAGTGAATGCCTTGGGTAAACCCACATGCTCAGATGAATATAAAAGACAAATACCTCCCCCCCCCCCTCCCAGCGGTGTTCCCCGTGTGGGCTGTGGTGTGCCTGCTCCCACTAACCCAGGCATTATTTTAGGACACCCCAACCTGTCCCTTGGGTCTTTTGTGGCCATTCTGCTGTCTACAAGCTGATGTAATGGGGTAAGTGAAAATAAGTGAAACTGTTTGGAATGACTGTTTTCTTCCATTTCATGCACATCTGCCCTCACATCATCATCCCGCAACCTTACCAGGGACAGGGTTCCTCTTCTCCTCACCTACCACCCCACCAGCCACCACATCATTCTCCAAAACTTCCACCACTCCACATCTTTCCCTCCCCACCACTTAATGCTTAACCCAGGTATCGCTCCCTGCACAACTCCCTTGTCCATTCGTCCGTCCCCACTGATCTCCCTCCTGGTTCTTATCATTGTAAGTGGAACAAGAGTCTCACCAGCCCCTACAACTCCTCCCTCACTACCATTGAGGACCACAGACAGTCCTTCCAGGTGAGGCATCACTTCACCTCTGAGTCCGTTGGGGTCATTGACTGTATCCAATGCTTCTGTTAGGTCTTTCGTATATCGATGAGACCCAGCATGGTTTGGGAGACCCCTTGGCTAAGCACTTATGCTCCACCCACCAGAACAAGCGGCATCTCCCAGTGGCCACCATTTTAATTCCACTCCCCATATGCCCATCCATGCTCCCATTTACTGTGGCGATGAGGCCACACTCAGGTTGGAGGAACAATACCTTGTATTCCATCTGGGTAGCCTCCAACCTGATAGCATGAACATTGATTTCTCAAACTTTTGGTAATGCCCCATTTGAACATTGATTGCCCCTCCTTCTTCACCATTCACCCCCTCTCCTTCACCATTCACCCCTCCTCCAACATTCACCCCCTCATCCTCCTTCTGCATTCACCCCCTCTGCCTTCACCATTCACCCCTCCTCCTTCACCATTCAAGCCCCCTCCTCCTTCACCATTCACCCACTCCTCCCCTTTACCATTCATCTCCTCCTCCCCTTTAACCATTCACCACCTCCTCCTTCACCATTCACCACCTCCTCCATCCCCATTCACCCCCTCCACCATTCACCCCTCCTCTTCCTTCACTATTCACACACCCTCCTTCATCATTCACCCCTCCTCCTCCTTAACCATTCACCCCCCTCCTCATTCACCATTCACACACCCTCCTTCACCATTCACCCCATCCTCCCCTTCACCATTCACCCCCTGCACCATTCACCCCTCCTCCTCCTTCACCATTCACCCCCTCATCCTCCTTCACCATTCATCCCACTCTTCCTTCACCATTCCCCATCCCCTTTTCCCTCTGTCACCTTACTCCTTGCCTGCCCATCACCCCACCCCCCCGGTGCTCCTCCCCCTTTTTTCTTTCTTCCATGGCCTTCTGTCCTCTCCCATTATATTCCTCCTTCTCCAGCCCTGTATCTGTTTCACCAGTCAACCTCTCAGCTTCTCACTTCTCCCCCATCCCGGTTTCACCTATCACCTTGTGGTTCTTTATTCCTCCCCCCACTTTCTTACTCTGACTCCTCATCTCCTTTTCTAGTTCCGATGAAGGGTCTCGGCCTGAAATGTTGACTGTAATCTTTTCCATAGATGCTGCCTGGCCTGCTGAGTTCCTGCAGCATTTTGTGTGTGTTTTTTGGATTTCTAGCATCTGCAGGTTTTCTCTTGTTTCTGTTTGGAATGCGTGTGTTTCGCTTCCTTTTCTGGTTTTATGAGTTATAAACCAGTAGAGCACATTTAGCTGAAGGGATTGTTTCACTGTTCGGGCGTGTAAATAGTAAACTCCCAAGAACTGCAGAACAGAAGGATAAAGTGTGTGGGGAAACTAGACCAGGGAGAGAAGGAGGAGGAGTGACTAACCAGGTAAAGGTGCAAGGTTAATTGGAGAATTAACATTGCCAACCTGTTCTGTCATATCTCTGTATTATCTGTTAAACTGGTCTCCCTGACATTCAAGGGGCTTTGATAGTAATTTAACAACCCAGTAAGAGACATGCTTGCAAAGAGTACTCTGGAGTAAAGCAAAGAATGATCAAACATTGTCTGCTGTGGGAACAAGGAAAACAAGTCTGTTTGTTAGGTCCAACAGGACAAGCTGAGGATGAGCAACAACAGGGGAGTTGAAGGGTCATGTGAAATTCACTTATCCCACTGTGGAAATTTCTGAGATGCCAAGGTAGCTCATTTTGGGTGTGATATCCTCCCCATGAAGGTAGCGCCCTTTCTCAGGTTTGTAGATCCAGAAGAAAGGGTAATCTCTGGTTTGTTATCTGAGCTGGCCTTCTCTGTCCCATTGTGACTCATGGGGAGGGACATATCACAACATATTCGCTGATATTGACAGCAGTGCAGTGTTTGGAGCACCACAGGGCTGCATGGGAATCCTGACATTTCAGTTTCAGAATTTCATACTAAGCAGCGGAGAACTTATTCAATGTAGAGTGGCTATGCCCACAGCTACCACACTCTTTTGGTAGACATTGGTAAGCAAGGATATCTATGAAACTAGACAACCAACTTTGGCTACATAGCACTAACACATCCATGTACTCTGCTTACTTTCAGAGACATGGAATCTACAGGGGCAAATCAGGGCTTGAAGAGGTGCCGCCACATGCATTTTCGACTGAGTTCTCCAAATCCACGAACAAAACAAGTGACACATAATCAGGCTAACATTCCCAGTACTGTGTCTCTTTAATTACAGATAAGCCAGCCGCATTGTTCACACACTGAACAACTCAAGGTGCAGGTGTTTTTTTACTCAAAGTAAGAAGTTTACAAACGTACAAACAACTTGCTTGAATGTTAATCTAAACGTGTCCTTTCTGTATATGCTTCTGATCATTTTATATAGTCTTAAAAATAACATTTCAGCCGCCTTCACTCCATGGAAAACAAGTCACTACAGAGAAAATAAAGATAGTGACTCTCATATCAAATTTCTCTTCACCGTATCCTCACTAAACCACCACCTATGTACCAGCACAACAGCCACAGTATGTTACATCTTCATTAAACTCTTCCTCATCAAAAAATCTCTCCTATCTAAACAATGATCCTAGCCTGCTCTACTGATGACATCAACCCTCCATTTTTGCCAATTCTTGCCACTGTATGAAGGCCACAGCCACCCTTTCCTCCTCCTCCATACATCCCCCCTCATTTTCTCCACACTAGCAGGTGACCATCACTTGATCCTAACTGAGATTTGTGGTCTTCATGACTACTGGCTGGCCCACGTTGCAATGGCAGAGTTTGTGAAGTAAATGGCTTACATCATACATTACGGAGTTTCTCTGTATTGGGTATTGAAATATATTTGTTGACCTGATGAACTCTGAGTGTTTAATACACCTTCACAGCTTCTGAAGTTCTAGGCATTTTAGTTTTCCTTGAGCTAGCTTTGGGGTTTCTACTGTTTGTTTTTAACTCTGTCAGGGAATTCCATGTTTGTTGATGGTTGGTGAACTCTGAAACAGCTGGACTTGGAAAATTTGTTTGCCATTTGGTTTTCACTTCTCTATCTTCCTTGTATATTTGCATACTAGAACATTTGGACAACAAAGACACCTACATCAGATTATTGTTTATTGATTACAAATCTGCTTTCAATAATATTATTTCAAGCAAACTCTTCACCAAGCTCTGCAACCTGATCCTTGACTTTCTGACCAACAGAGAATACTCAGTAAGGTTAGGCAGCAACTGCTCCATCATGATTATTCCGAACACTAGTGCTCCACAAGATTGTGCCCTCGGCCCCCTACTCTACTCCCTGTGCACTCATGACTGCATGACCAGATTCTGCTACAATTCCCTCTACAATATTGCAGATAGTGTCACAGCAGTGGGCTGCATCTCAAATAACGGTGAGCTGGAGGTGGGAAACAGATAGAGAGCATGATGACATGGTGTCATGATAACAACCTTTTCCTCAATATCATCAAAACAAAGGAGCTGGTCATTGACTTCAGAAAGGGGAGCAGCACACATGCTCCTCACTACATCAATGGTGCTGTGGTTGAGAACTTCAAGTTCCTGGGCTTGAACATCATCCTGTCCTGGTCTAACTACATTGATGTCATGAACAAGAAAATTCAACAAAGACTAGTTTCTTGGGAAGCTGAAGAAATTTGTCATGTTCCTGTCAGCCTTATCAATTTTTAAAGATGCGACACAACAAACATTCTAGTCTGGATGAGTAAAGGCTTGGTATGGCAACTGCTCTTTGTGTGACCAGAAGAAAGTGCAGAGAGCTGTAGACACAGCTCAGCACATCATGGAAACCAACCACTGCTTCAGTAAAGCAGCCAGCATAATCAAAGACCCCACCAACCGCAGACAATGTCTCTTCTCCCCTCCTCATTCAGGCAAAAGTTACAAAAGCTTGAAAGTACATACAACTTCTCAAGGGCAGCCTCTAACCCACTCTATCAGACTTGAATAGACTGTTTATACAATAAGATTGACAACTGGCCTTACAATCTACTCATTATGATCTTGTACTTTATTGTTTCCCTGCACTGCACTCTTTTAGTAGCTTTCACACTTTATTCTGCACTCTATTACTGTTTTATTTTGTTCTACCTCAATGCACAATGTACTGATTTGATTTGTATGAACAATAGGCAAGATAAGCTTTTCACTGCAAATGAAGTCATCAACTTGATATATTAATTCTGTTTCTATGTCCACTGATTCTGTCTAACCTGATGAGTATCTCCAGCATTATTATGCATGCCTGGTATAACAGGAAATGACTGTTTGGATCAAAACCCTCTATCAGGGCTCCTCTGTTCCCACAGATGCTACTTGACCCACTAAGTTCCTCCAGCAGGTTATTCGTTGCTCCAAATTCCAGCACCTGCAGTTTCTTGTATAGTTAAAATCATGGCATCTGTTTTATCCCAGCTCAGAGTGCACTACTTTGGGTAATTATCCTTTCAGTTATCCAATTGGTTACTTCAAACAGAGGTCTACCAGTTGATTGCTTGTCTTTGTTTATAACTTTCTCTCAAGTGTGAGTTGTCAAGTTACTGCGCATGCACCTAGAAGAGAATATGCAGCTTTATTTTTTTTCTAAAGACTAAACATAAACTTGCAGAGTCCATAGACACACACTCCAAAGGACTGAGGTTTCCACTACCAAAGAATCATAAATTTTCCAAATACTATCAGTGGGACTTTTGCAAACTCTATCACTGAGCACCCAGAGCTATCAGCGTAGACTATTCTGCTTTCTTTATATCCACAATCTTTTTTTGTGCCATGTTTGAGAGTAGACGGGCCAATTAAAAAATCTTCATTAGCTGGTCACTGAACAACATGAAAGAGATGAAGATTCTTGATTATTCTCCCAGTCTAAGATGTTTCAGCAAACATTCAGTCCATCTTAGACAATGATAGTCTATTGAGAAAACTAAATTGCAAGTTTGTAGCGATGTGCTACATACAGGGCTAAAGACAACGACATGCAGTCAGTAAGTCGTTTCAAGATTAGTTTATTCAAACTTCACGCATTGGCATTTAATCCCTAGCGCCGCCCGCTCCGGGCGGAAATGAAGTCGGAGGTGCATTACCAAAGTCACTCCCCGCGCACTGGTTATTTGTGAGCCGTTTAGCTGCGCAGAAAGTGGGTCGCCACATAACACCCCCCCCACCCCAGAACCAGCGATACACCCCTCAATGTCCACAGTCTGGATCAGCCTCTGTTTGGGAGGTCGGCCTCTGCACTGCGGTTCCTGAACCTCGACCGGCTACGCCAAGTCCACATGGGCTGGTTTGAGTTGGTCCACCGTGAAAACCTCCTCTTCCCCCCCAATGTCCAGAACGTACGTGGACCTGTTGTTGTTGGTCACCTTGAACTGCCCCTCGTACAGCTGCTGTAGTGGTGTGGTGCCCGGTGTCCGCCCCTTCGCACAAACACAAACTTACAGTTCTGCAAGTCTTTGGGTACATGGGTCAGGGTCCGTCCGTGCTGTGAAGTCGGTATGGGGGCCAGGTTGCCGAGCTTTTCACGTAGTCTGTCCAAGACTGCTGCGGGTTCTTCCTCTTCCCCCCTTGGGGCTGTTATGAACTCTCCTGGGACGGCCAGGGGTGCGCTGTAAACCAACTCAGCCAACGAGGCGTGCAGATCCTCTTTGGGCACTGTGTGAATTCCAAGCAGGACCCAGGGAAGCTCATCCACCCAGTTAGGTCCTCTCAGGTGGGCCATGAGAGCCGACTTCAAGTGACGGTGGAAGCGTTCCACCAGTCCGTTCGACTGTGGGTGTTAGGCAGTTGTGTGGTGTAGCTGTGTTCCCAACAGGCTGGCCACAGCCGACCACAGGCTGGAGGTGAACTGGGCGCCTCTGTCGGAGGTAATGTGGGCCATTACCCCGAAGCATGCTTCCCAGGTTGCGATCAGTGCTTGGGCGCAGGAATCGGCAGATGTGTCGGTGAGTGGGACCGCCTCTGGCCACCTCGTGAACCGGTCTACCACCATTAGGAGGTACCGCGCTCCTCAGGACACTGGTAGGGGGCCCACGATATCCACATGAATGTGGTCGAACCTCCGGTGGGTGGGTTCGAACTGCTGCGGCGGGGCTTTAGTGTGCCTCTGCACCTTGGCTGTTTGGCACTGCGCGCACGTTCTGCCCCATTCACTGACCTGCTTGCGAAGTCCGTGCCATGCGAACTTGCTGGAGACCAGCCGGACGGTTGTCCTGATAGATGGGTGCGCCAAACTGTGTATGGAGTGGAAAACTCGCCGCCTCCAGGCTACCGGGACGATGGGGCGAGGTCGGTCAGTAGCCACGTGGCACAGGAGGGTCCTCTCAACTGGGCCTACGAGAGAGTCCTGCAGCTGCAAACCTGAGACTGCAGTCCTGTAGCTGGGCATCTCGTCGTCTGCCTGCTGCGCCTCCGACAGTGCTGCATAGTCCTCCCCAGGGACAGGGTCTGGACAGCTGGTCTGGAGAGTGCGTCCGCCACAACATTGTCCTTTCCAGAAACATGCTGGATGTCCATCGTGTACTTGGAGATGTAGGACCGATGTCGCTGCTGGCGAGCCGACCAGGGATCGGACACCTTCGTGAACGCGAAGGTCAACGGTTTGTGGTCCGTGAATGTGGTGAACGGCCTGCCTTCCAAGAAGTACCTGAAATGCTGGATTGCCAGATACAGTGCCAACAGCTCCCGGTCGAAAGCACTGTACTTGAGTTCGAGTGGTCGTAGGTGCTTGCTGAAGAACGCCAGGGGTTGCCAGCGCCCCTTGATGAGTTGCTCCAGCACCCCACCGACTGCTGTGTCAGATGCGTCCACCGTGAGGGCCGCTCTGTCCGTTCTGGGGTGCACCAGCATTGCGGCATCTGCCAAGGCTTCCTTGGCTTTAACGAATGCGGCCGCAGCCTCCTCGTCCCAAGTAATGACCTTGCCTTTACCCGACATCAGGGTGTAGAAAGGGTGCATGATATGGGCTGCTGAGGGGCGGAAACGGTGGTAGAAGTTCACCATACCAATGAACTCCTGTAGGCCTTTAACCATGTTGGGCCAGGCAAAGTGGTGAATTGCGTCTACCTTGGCGGGCAGAGGTGTTGCCCCGTCTTTGGTAATCCTGTGGCCCAGGAAGTTGATGGTATCCAGACTGAGCTGGCATTTGGCTGGGTTGATCGTGAGGCCGAAATCACTCAGGCAGGAGTAGAGCTGGCGGAGGTGGGACATATGCTCCTGACGACTACTGCTGGTTATAAGGATGTCATCCAAATAGATGAACGCAAAGTCCAGGTCGCGTCCCACCGCATCCATTAGCTACTGGAGTGTCTGTGCAGCATTCTTCAGGCCGAATGGCATTCGGAGGAACTTGAACAGGCCGAACATGGTGATGAGTGCTGTTTTGGGGATGTCTTCAGGGTGCACTGGGATTTGATGGTATCTCCGGACGAGGTCTACTTTGGAAAAGATTCTTGCCCCATGCAAGTTTGCTGCAAAGTCCTGTATGTACGGCACGGAGTTGTAGCCTCATTCAGTCTGTGGTAGTCACCGCATGATCTCCAACCCCCGGCTGCTTTGGGCACCATGTGCAGAGGGGAGGCCCATGGGCTCTCAGACCTCCGTACGATCCCCAATTCCTCCATCCTCTTGAACTCCTCCTTCGCCAGGCGGAGCTATTTGCAGGGGGAGCCTTCGTGTGCGGGCGTGGAGGGTTGGTCCCTGGGTCGGGATGTGGTGCTGTACCCTGTGTCTGGGCATGGCTGCCGTGAACTGTAGTGCCAGAATCGATGGAAAGTCCGCCAGGATTCTGGTGAATTCATTGTCTGACAGCATGATGGAGTCCAGGTGTGGGGCCGGCAACTTGGCTTCACCCAGGGAGAACGTCTGGAAAGTCTCAGCATGTACCAGTCTTTTCCCTTGCAAGTTGACCAGCAGGCTGTGAGCTCGCAAGAAGTCTGCCCCCAGGAGTTGTTGGGCCACCGCGGCCAGTGTGAAGTCCCACATGAACCCGCTGGCGCCAAACTGCAGCTGCACTGTGTGGGTGCCGTAAGTCCGTATTGTGCTGCCGTTTGCAGCCCTCAGGGTGGGTCCTGGCTTCCTGTTGCAGGTGTTGTATCCCATTGGGAGCAAGATGCTGATATCCGCTCCGGTGTCGACCAAGAAGCGTCATCCCGACTGTTTTTCCCAGACGTACAAGAGGCTCCTGGTGGCCAGCCGCCATGGTCATTAGCAGCAGCTGGCCCTGGCCCTTGCAGGGCGGGCGACAACGGCGGGCTTCTGTGCCCCAGCGCTGGCGGTAGAAACACCACTGTTCTCTGTCCTCCTCATTCCTGCCTCTGTGTTGTGTGCGATCCCCTGCCGGGCCTGGTCTGATCTGCTGTTGGGCACGAGGCCTGGTAATCTGACCGATGGACGCCACGCTCTCCCTCTTGGCTTTCCGCAGCACGTCTGCCCGGGCTGCCACCTTCCGGGGGTCACTGAAATCTGCGTCAGCCAGAGGCAGATGTATGTCCTCGGGCAGTCGCTCTAGGAACGCTTGCTCGAACATGAGGCAGGGCTTGTGTCCGTCAGCCAGAGACAGCATCTCATTCATCAATGCTGACGGCAGCCCGTCTCCCAAACCGTCCAGGCAAAGCAGGCAGGCGCGAAAGGCCAAAGGTCCCAATGAGCAACGCTTTGAATGCTTCATATTTGCCTTCTTCTGGGGGCGACTGTATGAAATCCGTAACCTGGGCGGCCGTCTCCTGGTCAAGGGCACTCACTGCGTGTTAGTAACGCATGGAATCAGAAGATATCTGCCGAATCTGGAACTGGGCTTCTGCTTGGCTAATCCACATGCATGGTCACAGCATCCAGAAAGTCGGCAGTTTTAGCGAAACTGCGTGAACAGATGAAGAGTCGGTCATCTTTAGTCCAAATCCCGTTTGGACCATTGGGGTCACAAATGTAGCGAAGTACAGAGCTAGAGACAATGACACGCAGTTGGTAAGCCGTTTCGAGACTAGTTTATTCAAACTTCACGGCGCTGGCATTTAATCCCTAGCGCCCGCCCGCTCTGGGTGGAAATGATGTCAGAGGTGCATTACCAAAGTCTCTCCCCGCGTGCTGGCTATTTGTGAGCTGGTTCGCCTGCGCAGAAAGTGGGTCGCCACAAGTTCTTCATTTTCCCTCCATTGTTACATGTGATGTTATATGTTGTCACTGTCATTCACATTAGCTCAAAAAACAACTATGAAGTTTCATAGCAAAGAAAAGCTGTTTTGCCAATGTCTACTTTTTCACAACAATTACTCCATGCATTATTTCTTCATTATTCCTCAATGACTGTGAAACCAATTTGTTCTTTAGTGTTCTACATCTAGAAGTATCTTTGAGATCCAATGGCTTTTCTGACCACCTTTCTTCCTCTAAGCCTCCTGAAATTCCTGTAATATCCATCGTTTATTGTCATTTAACTATATACATATATATATATAGCCATTTAATATACTGTATATAGAAACGAGACAATGTTTCTCCACTGTAGTACACATAACACTCAATAACTTTTGAAGGTGAGCATAAAATCTACAGCCTAATCACACACCTAAGCTACCTAAAGTGCATTAATATTAAATATAGTCAGTTATAAAACAGATTAACCTGTGGCACTGATGCAGCAGGAGGCTCAGAAGCCTAATGGCCTGGGGGAAGAACCTGTTTCTCATCCTGACCATTCTTGTTTCCATGCTTCGTAGTCTCCTGCCTGAAGGTAGAAAGTCAAAGAGGATGCTGGATGGATGGGTGGGATCCTTAATAATACTAAAGGCCCTGCATACGCAACACTCCTGATAAATGTCCTTGATAGATAGTAGGAAGACCCCTATTAACAAGATGACTGCTATGTTTTGTATTTGCAATCAATAGAAGGGAGGTTTTCCAAAATCTGAATGCAACAACGATTAGACATTGGAATTGTTTGATGTATCACAGACTTGAAAAAATCTCATTCAATCCAACAATATTTGCACAGTTAGTAAAAAGATAAATCATATACTTGAAGTATTTAATATCCATTCAGATGCCTTTAAAATTTGGAAAAGAGCAATTGATCTTACCTGTGCCAAAATGTATGTCTCCTCTGGTGAGCCAAGGGCTAAGAACGCTTCTGGTAGACTCTCCCTTGAAGCACCAGAAGGGCAGGAGCAATCCTGACATCAGGAGCTGTCTGTGTCTTTTTTTTCCCTGTGATTGTGTGTGTTTCCTTCCATATCCCAAAATTATGCAGGTTGGCAAGTTAGTTGGCCAATATAAATTGCTTCCAGTGTTCAGGTGAATGGTGAAATGGTAGAATCTGGGATAAAATGATGAGTCAATTAGTCATAGAGGAGTATAGCAGAAAAACAGGCCCTTTGGGCCATCAAGTCCATGTTGAACTATTATTCTGCTTAGTCTCATTGATCTGCACCCAGACTATAGCCCTCCAGTTTTTTTCCCATTGATGTATTTATCCAGATTTCCATTAAATATAGCAATTGAACCTGCATGCTGCTTTGACCTCTCATTAACAAGTCATTTTGCCCACAGAACTGCCACTCACTGGAGGTTTTATTTTTTTGTTTATCACACCATTCCCTCTAAATTCTAGAGACTATTGTGCATGAACATCCCAGGAGATCAGTTGTTTCTGAGATACTCAAACCACCCCATCTGGCACCAACAATCATTCCACAGTCAAAATCACTTAGATCACATTTCTTCCCAATTTTGATGTTTGGTCCAAAACATCATTGAACTTCTTGACCATGTCGGAATGCTTTTATGCACTGAACTGCTCCCACATGATTGGCTGATTAGATATTTGCATAATGAACAAGTGTACTGATGTTCCTAATAAAGTGGCCACTTTAAGTAAGTTCTACTCTGCTGTAACTTTAGCCCTTTATTGATCCTGTTCAAATAAAATACTATCACTTACTTTACCCCTCACTCTGGTGGTTCCATCAGCCCTTGAGCACAGGGTCCAAAATAAATCAACGATGTCAAAACATCCAATTGTTTAGGGATCCTAGCTGCATATTCGATGGACACTCTTCCTGTTAGGCCATCCTGTTCCATTGAATATTGTTGGCCACTATCATGCGAGATGCTTTACCAGGCTCAAGAATAAAAACACCTGGCCTAAGGAGATCTCATACAGGCTCCACATTTGTCCATGATTTGTTGAGGATCAATTTCCATTTTCTTGCAATTCAGAAAGATTGAAAGGACTTTCAACATAAACAAATATAATAGATTTCAATATACAAAATATGATCAGTGGAGATGCAGCCTGGTCAGGTAAATGCCTTCCTCTACCCCTAGCCCATCCATTTCTGTAGTTCAATATTTGAATGAATCCAATAAACAGTATTCGGTATACTTGTATGAGATAAATCAGAGCAAATATTAATTGTTCTGATTTAGCAAAGACTCAACTTAGCAAAGACAAAGAAAATCAGAGCAAAGACTCATTCCACCGAGATGTAACATTGAGCGTCATAGGAAGTCATTCCTGCCTGTGGCCATCAAACTTTACAACTCCTCCCTCGGAGTGTCAGACACCCTGAGCCAATAGGCTGGTCCTGGACTTATTTCCACTTGGCACGATTAGATTATTATTATTTAATTATCTATGGTTTTATATTGCTATATTTCTACACTATTCTTTATTGGTACGGCTGTAACGAAACCCAGTTTCCCTCGGGATCAATAAAATATGTCTGTCTGTCTGTCTGATTGAGTAGTAGTGAGCTCTCAAATAATGATAGCTTCTTCACTATATCCAAAATGTATCAACGGTGTTTTCACAAATATAAAGCTATGACTACTAAGGATGAGAATTCCTCCTTCACCATCTTTGATTGTGCTGCCCTAAATCTGTTGAGATCCAAGTCACTAAATACTTTAATGTATGCTGCCTTAGTTACTGAAAGCACTTAACTACACATTTAGTGGCAAACTGAAAATGCCACTATCTCTAGTTCTCTTGACTTTGCAAAATGCCTTTTTGTATTCCATTATTGATGAACAGGTCACTGTTCATTGGTTCCTGCCACTGTAATAAAAGCAAAGGTTCAAAAACAATCATTTCAAAAGGGTAAAATAATTAATGTGATGGAATGACTTCTTAATGCAGTAGAGAAATGAACAGCATCAGGAATCATTAGGCACTTCTGAGTTAGCCAGATATTGTTACTCATTTTGCAGTTATAAAGTGATTCCTGTTGGTCTTAGTACATACACAATATCAGGACTCTGCTGTAAAGTAAACTTTGGAAGTCAGAGAATGAATGCAGAAAATGATGTTAGGTATCATCTACAGAAAGAAAGGAAGTTAATATTTTAATTTGATGATTTTTCATTATCTACTGCTGAATATTTCTCCAGCACTTTATATTTTCATTACAAATTATATTATCCGCAGGAATCCTTATTAGAAATTTTGTCATTTTGGTGAAATTACTGACTTTTACAGAATAGTTGCAGAATTGTATAATGGTAGTATTTTTTTGTAAACAACAGCCACTGAAAAGTAACCACTGAATTATGATTTGGACATTATATTTTGCATTCTAGAAAACTAAATTATAAACATAAAATGTGAAAAATGCATATTTTCTGGAATTGATGAATTTCAGATTTCTGAGTTCACAACATTGAGTCTATAATTTTGTTAATCAAATAGACATGCTGTTTCTTCAGCAGATATTGAACTTCGTTGAAACTGCACAGTAGGTACTGAGAAGTCAGAGGGGGGACAGATTAATTAAAGTTCATAAACTATAAGACATAGAAACAGAATTAGGCCATGCAGCGCATCAAGTCTGCTCTGCCATTTCATGGCTGATTTATTATCCCTCTCAACCCCATTCTACCTCCTTCTCCCTGCAACCTATGATGCTCTGACTAATGAGCAGCCAGATATCTTGGTACATATTGGAACCAAGGACATAGGAAGGAAAAGCAAAGCGGTCCTGTAAAGAGAACTTGGAGAGCTTGGTAGAAAGCCAAGAAGCAGGACCTCCCAGATAGTAATTTCTGGGTTGCTGCCTGAGCCACATGCCAGTGAGGTTAGAAACAGGATAATTTGGCAGATAAAAGTGTGGCTCATAAGCTGGTGCAAGGGGCAGGGTTTCAGGTTCTTAGATCATTGGGATCTCCTCCGGGGGAAGGTATGATCTGTTCAAAAGTGATGGGTTGCACCTGAATCCAAGGGAGACCAATAGTCTTGCAGGCAGGTTTGTTAGAGCTGTTGGGGGAGTTCAAACTAATTTGGCAGGGGGGTGGGAACTGGAGTGAAGGGACTCAGGACAGATGGTAAAAAAATAAAGATAGCGTGCAATCAGATTGTCAGGAAGGGCAAGCAGGTGATGGGACTTAGTTGTAGCCAACAGGCTAAGTATCAAAACATTAGGGATCCAGAATCGGAAAGGATAGCAAATACGGTACTCAAAGTGTTGTATCTAAATGCACGTAGCATAAGAAATAAGCTGGATGATCTTGTTCCACTATTACAGATTGCCAGGTATGATATTGTGGCCATCACTGAATCGTGGCTGAAGGATGATTGTAGTTGGGAGCTGGATGTCCAAGGTTACCCATTATATCAGAGGGATAGGAAGTTAGGCAGAGGGGGTAGTGTGGCTCTACTGGTAAAGAATGGCATCAAATCAGTAGAAAGATGTGACATAAGATCAGAAGATGTTGAATCCTTATAGGTTGAGTTAAGAAACTGCAAGGGTAAAGGGACGTTGATGGCAATTATATACAGGCCTCCCAACGGTGGCTGGGAGGTGAAGCATAGGTTACACAGGAAATTGAAAAGATATGTCAAAAGGGCACTGTTATGGTAGTCATGGGAAATTTTAACATGCAAGTCGATTGGGAAAATCGGGTTGGTAACAGATCTCAAGAGAGTGAGTTTGTTGAAGAGATGGCTTTTTAGAGCAGTTTGTTGTTGAGCCTACTAGGGGATCAGATATACCTGATTGGGTGTTATGTAATGAACCGGAGGTGACTAGGGAGCAAGGTAAAAGAACCCTTAGGAAGCAGTGATCACAATATGATTGAGTTCAACTTGAAATTTGATAGGGAGAAAGCAGTATTTCAGTGGAATAAGGGCAATTACATTGGTGTGAGAGACGAGTTGGCCAAAGTAAATTGGAAGGAGCTGCTGGCAGGGGTGACAGTAGAGCAGTAATGCGTGCGTTTCTGGGAAACATGAGGAAGGTGCAGGACAGATATATTCCAAAAATGAAGAATATTCAAATGGTAAAATAGTACAACAATGACTGACAAGGGAAGTCAAAGCTATTGTAAAAACAAATGGAAGGCCATACAACAAAGCAAAATTAGTGGGAGGGTAGAAGATTGGGAGGTTTTTAAAAACCTACAGAGAGCAACCAAAAAATCATTAGAAGGGAAAGAATGAAATATGAAAGCAAGCTAGCAAATAACATCAAAGTGGATAGTGAAAGTTTTTTTAAGTATGTTAAAAATAAAAGAGAAATGAGAGTGGCTCTTGGACTTAGAAAATGAGGCAAGAGAAATAACAACAGGGGACAAGGAGATGGCTAATGAACTACAGTGCATGAGTATTTTGTATCAGTCTTCACTGTGGAAGACACGAGAAGTAAGCCTGATGTTGCAGTGTGTGAAGGAAGAGAAGTGAGTGCAGTTACTGTTACAAGAGAGAAGGTGCTCAAAGAACTAAAAGATCTAAAGGTACATAAGTCAACTGGACCAGATGAACTGCACCCTAGGGTTCTGAAAGAGGTAGCGTTAGAAATGGTGGTGGCATTAGAAATGATCTTTCAAAAATCATTGTACTCTGGAATGGTGCTAGAGGTCTGGAAAATTGCAAATGTCACTTCATTCTTTAAGAAAGGAGGAAGGCAACAGAAAGGAAATTATAGACCAGTTAGCCTGACCTCAGTGGTTGGGAAGATGTTGGAGTCAATTGTTAAGATGAGGTTATGGAGTGGTTGGTGACACAGGACAAAATAGGATAAAGTCAGCTTTGTTTCCTTGAGGGAAAATCTTGCCTTATGAAACTGTTGGAATTCTTTGAGGAGATTACAAGTAGGATAGATAAAGGTGATGCAGTGGATGTTGTATATTTGGACTTTCAGAAAGCCTTTGACAAGGTGCCACACATGAGGCTGCTTAACAAGTTAAGAGCCCATTCTATTACAGAACGGTTACTGGCATGGTTAGAGCATTGGTGATTGGTAGGAGGCAGTGAGTGGGAATAAAAGGATCCTTTTCTGGTTGGCTGCCAGTGACTAGTGGTGTTCCGCAGGGTTCAGTTTTGAGTCCACTTCTTTCTATGCTGTATATCAATGATTTAGATGATGGAATGGATGGCTTTGTTGCCAAGTTTGCAGATGACATGAAGATTGGTGGAGAGGCAGGTAGTGTTGAGGAAACAGGTAGGTTGCAGAAGGACTTAGACAGATTGGGAGAATAAGCAAGAGTGGCAAATTAAATACAATGTTAACAAATGCGTGGTCACGCACCTTGATGGTAGAAATAAATGTGCGGACTATTTTCTAATCAGGGAGAAAATCTAAAAATATGAGATGCAAAGGGATTTGGGAGTCCTTGTGCAGATCACCTTAAAGGTTAACTTGCAGGTTGAGTCGGTGGTGAAGAAGGCAAATGCCATGTTAGCATTGTTACGTATCCCATAACTGGATAACTTACCAGCAAAGATAGAGAGGTCCGTTGAAGTCTGTTGTCACTATTTTCAAACGTTTTTATTTATAAAGGGGCACAAAAGTAAGGTTAATACAAACATTCAGATAATGCACGTCATCAATACTCAATCTAAAGCGCGGGTCTAGTAATAAACATCATTAAGAAATTAGCTCTACTGTTGTCTAGGGGATAATATATTGTCCGTTGGAAATATAAAAGTCACTCAGAAGTCTGCAGGCTTCAGCCTTTTGGGAGTCGCTGGGTTTCACGTGGTGCGACAGAGAGAGAGAGATTGGTGAGAAAAATAAAGACTTGCCGGGTCTTTATGAAGCATCTGTTGAATCAGGGGAGCGTTGGTTCCCCATTGTGTGTTCGAAGTCCTTTTTGGTGTTATCAGCCACCTGCTCCCCAGGCCAAGGAGAGACGGAATGCATGTGGCTTTGTTGGGCTTCCCGCTAGCACGGGAGCACTGAGTGATGGTGTCCTTCTGGTGCGTCGCTGGGGTACCGCCTTCTGCAGTCCCCTTTTATCTTGACTTGCAGAGTTGTAGATGTCCATCAACGTAGGGTGATGCAATCCCCACCCCCACATTGCCCGAGGGTGTCCATATCATTGGTAGCTGTCACGTAGCAGGGAGGTGCACTTCACACAGGTGTCTCTAAGAACAATGGCCAAAACCGTTGCATTGTCTCTCTTATTTCCTGAGTCCGAGACCCGAATTAATAGTGATCTTGCGATTCTCCGGAAGGAGGGGGCTGCTCCCGCCCCTTCGGCCCCTCAGAGCTGTGGTACATTCATAACAGCATTCATTTCAAGAGGTCTAGAATACAAGAGCAATGATGTGATGCTGAAGCTTTATAAGGCACTGGTGAGGCCTCACCTTGAGTATGGTGAACAGTTTTGGGCTCCTCATCTTAGAAAAGATGTGCTGGCATTGGAGAGAGTCCAGAGAAGGTTCACAGGAATAATTTTAGGATTGAGAGTTATCACACAAGGAATGATGACTCTGGGTCTGTACTTGCTGGAATTCGAAGGATGAAGGGGGATCTCACTGAAACCTTTTGAATGTTGAAATGCCTAGACTGAGTAGATGTGGAAAGGATGTTTCCCATGGTTGGAGAGTCTAGAACAAGAGGGCACAGCCTCAGGATAGAGGGCTGCCCTTTCCAAACAGAGATGCAGAGAAATTTCTTTAGTCAGAGGGTTGTGAATTTGTGGAATTTGCTACCACATGCAGCTGTGGAGGACAGGTCGTTGGGTGCATACAAGACAGAGACTGATAGGTTCTTGATTGGATATGACATCAAAAGTTACGTGAAGGCCGGGAGTGGGGCTGAGGAGGGGAGAAAATGATCAGCTATTGAATGTCGGAGCAGACTTGATGGGCCAAATGGCCTAATTCTGCTCCTGTGACTTTTGGTCTTGTATATCTAAGAAAAACTTTATATGTCTGAAAAACTAAATGAACAGGTAACTAAAGGTTGGGCCCACATCTGGGAGAACTCCAGTGTTCTGTAAATTGTTTTGGTTCCCAGCAGATGAGCAGACTGCAAACTACCCTTCTTCAGCTTCCTTATCTCCATTACAGGACTGGATTAACAGCTAATATTCATTGGAAGCCCTCTGACTCCCACAGCCTGCCTGAACTGTACCTACTTTCAAGGTCTCCATTGCGTTCTCCCAGTATGTTTCATTTCTGACTGTGCTGTTTTCCATTATATTTCTTCCACTGTGTCTTCCTTCTCACTTAATGGGTTGGAATCAGGTTGCAAATTCAGTACTAATGGGTTTAAACTTTGCAACTTGCAATGACTTGCATTTCAGTCTGAAAACCCTGAAGCTTTAATTATTTTCCTAAATGACTTGTGTTCAAGTAATGATCTCTCTGGTTTGTTTGAGGCCTTGCTATACTTCAGGCATTTTTCAGTCCCACAAATTTCTATGAATGTCTTAAATGACTTCAACATAACATCCCTTCTATTATATTTTCTGTTCCCTCTTCATTCCTTTCATTCTACCATCAAAGGCTGTGGTACTGACCATTCAGGTATGATGTTTTGAACGATCCCTTCCCTCCCCTCCCTCCTTCCTTAAATCATGTAAACTCCCCATCTGTGCCTTTAAGATCTTGCTTAGAATCTTTCTCCTTGTCTAAGCTTTTAAATTCTTCTCATGGCCTTGTAGTTGTCCAATTAGGTTTGCATGATTTATCATGAGGTAATTTACTATAATGACATTACCTGCAACAAATCTCCATTTCAACATCCTTGAGGTGATACTGGGATCAGCCTCATAATTAAGCAGGTCAGTCTCATTTTTGTGTTGTGATTGACCCACTCTCTAGCTCTCCTAAAGTGTCTACAAGACACACATCTGGAGTGTGATGGAATACACTCCACTTCCTTGGGTAAACAAAGTTCCAAAATTACTGAGATAGCTCAAATTATTAGGACAGTTTGATTGCTACTTTGTCATTGCCTTTAAATTTTGCTCCCTTTATCACCAATTACAATGTTGTTGACACCTACTAGACAAACTATACAAGGCTTACAAACACGCTGGAGAGACCCTTCGTCAGGACTGAAGAAGGACAGGGCAGGGGCCCTATAAAGAAGGTGGGGGGAGGTTGAAAACCAATCAGAGGAAAGATCAAGGGGTGGGGGGGGGAAGCAGGGAGGGGATAGGCAGGAGAGGTGAAGAAGGAATGTAAGGGGAAAGCACTATGGGTAGTAGAAGAAGGCAGAATCATGAGAGGTGATGGGCAGCTGGAAGAGGAGGCAGAGTGAAAGTGGGATGGGGGAAGGGAAGGGGAAGGATTTACCGGAAGTTGGAGAATTCGATGTTCATACCAAGGGGCTGGAGACTACCCAGACGGTATATGAGGTGTTGTTCCTCCAACCTGAGTTTGGCCTCATCGTGGCAGTAGAGGCCATGTATGGACATATCGAAATGGGAATGTGAAGCAGAGTTGAAGTGGGTGGCAACTGGGAGATCCTGTCTGTTGTGGTAGGTGGAACGGAAGTGCTCGACGAAGCGGTCCCCCAATCTGCGCCGGGTCTCGCTGATGTAGAGGAGACCGCACCTGGAGCACCAGATGAAATAGATTACCCCTACAGACTCACAAGTGAAGTGTTGCTCCACCTGGAAGGACTGTTTGGGGCCCTGAATGGTGGTAAGAGAGGCGGTGTAGGGACAGGTGTTGCAGTTACACTTGCAGGGATAAGTACCAGGTGGCAGATCTGTCGGGAGGGATGTGTGGACCAGGGAGTCACGGAGGGAATGATCCCTGCGAAAAGCAGTGAGGGGTAGAGAGGGAAAGATGTGCTTAGTGGTGGGGTCCTGTTGAAGGTGGCAGGAGTTGCGGAGGATAATGTGCTGGATCCGGAGGCTGGTGGGGTGGTAGGTGAGGACAAGGGGAACTCAGTCCCTGTTGTGATGACGAGAGGACGGGGTGAGGGCCGAAATGAGGGAAATGGAGGAGATGCGGGTGAGGGCATCATTGATGACTGCAGAAGGGAAACCCCGATTCTTAAGGAAGGAGGACATTTGAAATGTCCTGGAACAGAAAGCCTCATCCTGGGAGCAGATGCAATGGGGAAGGAGGAACTGGAAATAGGGAATAGCATTCTTACATTTGGCAGGGTGGGAAGAGGTATAGTCAGGGTAATTATGAGAGTCAGTGGGTTTATAGAAGATGTCAGTGGAGAGTCTGTCTCCAGAGAAGTGTTTGAGATGGACCAAGTGAATTTGAAGGCTGGTTGAAAGTTAGAGGCAAAGTCGATGAAATTGATAAGCTCAGTATGGGTGCAGGAAGTCGTCCCATAACTACCTTGATTATACCTCTTCCCACCCTCTTTGACATTCTTTCTTTGACATTATCTGATAAATCTATGATGACCTAGAATAACAAGGGCTACAAGCATCTAGGAATAACACCAACCAGGGGTTTGCCTCCAAGTGAAACAACAACTTTTATTTAGAGATGCAGTACAGTAACAGGCCTTTCTGGCAGTTAAGGAGACTACACTGTGAGCACAACATTCTGAAGCTGCATACTCCCCATCTACAGCTTCCTTATTTCCATTGCAGGAGTAGATTAGATGCCAATATCCACTGGAAGCTCACTGACTTCCACTGCTGCCTTAACTGCATCTACTTTCAGAAACAACTCTATTTCCACCTTTAATATATTTATTTTTTCCTTTCAGGGTTCTTTGAAGACCCTGACCTGGAGTTAAACACAGGCTTCGGTTCTTTGAGGGAATGGGACCTGTTCTCAGGGTTCCACGACTGGCCGTTATTTGACTTGCCAAGAGTTTGGCCTGAGAGTCTTGATCATGTTTGGAAGCCTAAAATCTCGGAGCTCTGGAGATGGGCACATCAAGGGTCGGTCTCACAGCAGGAGACCTGTGTGTTGCCAGGGAGACTGGAAAATTTTTCACTGTGGGCCCAATGACCC
Source organism: Hypanus sabinus (assembly GCF_030144855.1). Classification (NCBI taxonomy): domain Eukaryota; kingdom Metazoa; phylum Chordata; class Chondrichthyes; order Myliobatiformes; family Dasyatidae; genus Hypanus; species Hypanus sabinus. The sequence goes on along the minus strand of NC_082708.1, from coordinate 103,492,944 downwards.
AAGGTCTTTGCGATCTTCAGACACAGAGCTCGAGAAAAGCGACAAAACGGACTTTTAACATCGTAAACCAGCGGGCTGTTGTTATGTCTCCCACTTGCTGTGAAAATGGGGGACATCTCCCCTCTCCCTTGGCAGGGAGAGAGAGAACCTGTGGTTTGTTGAATGTCTGATGAAATGCAAACCCTTTGGGGTAACTTTGGTCTGTGTCTTTGATATCGCTTAGCTCACACTTGTGCTTGGTAGTGGGTGTGATTTTTATTTTTGCCGGTGGGGGAGGGGGGATTGTTGCTTGCCTTCGCTTACGTGTGGGAGGGGAGAGCTGGAGGAGGGACTTCGGGGTCCTTACGTCTAACTGTCGTTCATTCTTTGGGGCACTTCTCTGTTTTCGTGGATGTTTGTGAAGAAAAAGCATTTTAAGATGTGTATTGTCAGAGGACATTAAATTTGACCTTTGAACTTTCAAGATCTCCATTTCATCCTGCCCAGTGAGCCACACCACCCAGTTACCCTTGTGACCTTTAATCTACTCCTCTGTATATCTTTGGAATGTGGGAAGACCAGAGCACCTGGAGAAAACCCACATGGTGACAAGGAGTACGTGCAAACTCCTTAGCGACAACAACAGAATTGATACCCATTCACTGCAGTGCAGTAGCATTATGCTAAACACTGTTATCGTGTCATTTTTATGTCTGTAAGCAAATTGCAGAAGTTTACTGTATTTAACTGAATTTAAAGTTTTTATATTTCAAATTCCTTTTTAAATAGTTTTAATCTTCAATTGTTTAAAACTATTTTATAATGCCTTTAAATTAGTTTGAATATTAGAGACATTTATCAAAATGAAAGATGCCTGTGACAGTGACTAGTTATTTAAAGGCATCCAAACTATCCTAGGAGTCTCATATTTGGCGTTCTAAACTCAGGTCACTACTCTGTGTACTCACCCTCCTATGGTAATACCATGCAATCATTCCAGTTCAGCTAGGTCAGTCACCTGGCAGTGTGAAATCCTCTGCAACTCCCGCCACCTTCAACAGGACACCACCACTAAGCACACCTTTCCCTCTCTACCCCTCTCTGCTTTCTGCAGGGATCGTTCCCTCCGTGACTGCCTGGTCCACACGTCCCTCCCCACAGATCTCCCACCTGGCACTTATCCCTGCAAGCGTAACTGCTACACCTGTCCCTACACCTCATCTCTTACCACCATTCAGGGCCCCGAACAGTCCTTCCAGGTGAGGCAACTCTTCACTTGTAAGTCTGTTGGGGTAATCTATTCCATCTGGTGCTCCCAGTGTGGCCTCCTCTACATAGGCGAGACCCAACGCAGATTGGGGGGCCCCTTCGTCATCGAGCACCTCCACTCCGTCTGCCACAACAGACAGGATCTCCTGGTTGCCACCTACTTCAACTCTGCTGCACAGTCCCATTCGGATATGTCCATACATGGCCTCCTCTACTGCCATGATGAGGCCACACTCAGGTTGGAGAAGCAACACCTCATATACCGTCTGGGTAGTCTCCAGCCCCTTGGCATGAACATTGAATTCTCCAACTTCCAGTAATTCCCTCCCCCTCCCTTCCCCCATCCCAGTTTCACTCTGCCTCCTCCTCCAGATCCCTCATGGTTTTGCCTCCTTCTACTACCCATAATGTTTTCCCCTTGCGTTCACTCTTCACCTTCCCTGCCTATCCCCTCCCTGCTTCCCCTCCCACACCCGTTGATCTTTCCCCTTACTGGTTTTTCATCTGGCACCTACCAGCCTTCGCCTTCTCACCCTCCCCTCACCTCCTTTATAGGACCCCTGCCCCCTCCATCTTCTGTCCTAATGAAGAGTTTCGGCCAGAACCGTTGACTGCACATTTCCACGGATGCTGCCCAACCTGCTGAGTCTCTCCAGCTTGTTGTACGTGTTGCTTTGACCACAGCATCTGCAGTGTACTTTGTGTTTAAATAAGAATTGTTTAGCATAATGTTTACTAATACAACAAAAACTGAAGATGAATTGTAATCCTTATCAGAAACCTAATTCAATAATCCAAGCAGGTTGTCAATAAAACAAATTAATGACAGAAGGAAAATTAGGTTGTCAATGTCACTGGCTGGGTTCCTGAATTCAGACTTCTTCATTGCAGTTTCAAAGTGGAGCTGTTGTCAGGTCTGCTCACTGTACTCATGCAGGGTTAATGGGGCTGGAAGTAGGCAACTGTTTACATCGAATGCTCCAGCACTCAGGGCTCCCAATTTTACTGGTATCTTCTGTTGTGGCAAAAATGGATCCCATCCTGGAGGCTCAGGCTGAGATGTGGCTTTCCCTGGCTGGGTACTCTTGCTTCTTTAATAGACAAGGTCCCTAAAGGCATTCCTATAGTGCAGCTAACCATTATTACTGAATTTCTTCCTGACAAACTGACATCACAGCAAAGGCTTCTAACTTAGACGACCCAGCACTTACATTGATATATCTCATTACAGTTCTTTAATGCAAGAGATCAATGGCTGGCTGCCCTCTTTCCTTGGTGATATACAGTGGTCCTTTACTTTTGATTTCAGTTACGTGCATCATTTCAATAAATGAAATCTCAAGGTTGATCCTGTCTTTCTTCAGTGAAGCAAATAATGTTTGCGTACTTGAAGTACAGCCAAAGTATCAAAGTTAAGTACAGTCATTATACTACAATGGGAAAGATTAAAGGTAGATATACCAAGCATTGTCCGCATTTTGTCCCTTATCTTCAGGAATCAACTGTTCAAAAACAATATTACTAGAGCCAAAGTATAAACATTTAAATGCTGAAATACTTAATACAGCAAAGCCACTGCACTGTAAAATGGCACACATTCTTAGCAATTAAGTAATCTGTCACTCTAAAAGTACCTTACCAGGATTTAGATAAGATAACAACAGTTTAAGCAAGCATGCAGAAAGACCTGAGGTCCTCAGCTAGTTTCTATATCTAGACATACAGTCTAATCATGCTGTCTCACCTGTCAAGATGTACAATTTGACTGTTGTCAAAGGTTGGGGTTAGAATGCGTAATCTCATCAGTCTAATCCTTTGACTGACTCCTGGTCAGCTATAATTCCCTATTTAGGACAGGCTTCTGGATTAAATTATTGATTTAAGGAATGTGCTCTTCCTTCAGCCATCCCAAACAAAATTTATTTTGTATAGTTCTTCTCAAAACAAATATATATATTTTTTTTAATTATAACAATTATTCTTGGATTAATTGTTCTTGGATCAAATATTAAAAGGGGAAATTTCTGCTAGCATACTTGTAAGGAAAAGGTGATGTTCCTGCCCCATACTGGTAGGGATAAGTAGCCTCTACAGCCCCTCCGAATTTAGCCCATATCATCTTCAGAAGGGTCCACCACTGGATGTCATGCACGCTCCACCTCAGTCCTCTTGGCGTGTGAGACAAGAGGAAACCTTTGTGTTTCAAATGGTAGTTGACAATTAGTTTTGTAAGGCCAGGTCTTGTACTTCTTTTCCGAGAGCCCCATAAAAATAATGCCAAAAGTACACTAGGTTCTTTCTCTTCCTCAAAGGCATTTCCTCCTCCCAAGCACATGACCTGCACCACCCAACCCTAGCGATGTATATAGCCTTATTGGTGATATGGACGTCAGGAGTGTATGTTCTATGCCAACTGTAGGTAGTAAGCTTCAGCAGGAGTCTATTTGCCACCATTTCATGGTATTTGGTCATTAAAATTGAGCAGATATCCCAATGGTTAGATATGAATCAAAGCTATGTCTGTTTCTTTGTGGGACAAGTGAAATTTCTTGTGTCAGTGTTAGTTAGGCCTCATCCCTCACCACTTTCTCCAATGCATTGATTAAATTTGCCAATTACACAATTATTGTAGGCAGAATTTTAAATGGTGGCAAGGAGGCATGCAGGATTGAGATAGGTCAGCTGGTTGAGTGATGTTGCAACAACAACCTTACATTCAATACCAATAAGACCAAGGAATTGATTGTGAACTTCAGGAAGGGGAAATCGAGGAAACATCAAGTCAAATCACTTTTATTGTCATTTCGACCATAACTGCTGGTACAGTACATAGTAAAAATGAGACAACATTTTTTGCAGGACCATAATGTTACATGACACAGTACAAGAACTAGACTGAACTACATAAAAAACAACACAGAGATTAAAAAAAAACTACACTAGACTACAGCCCTACCCAGGACTGCATAAAGTGCACAAAACAGTGCAGGCATTACAATAAATAATAAACAGGACAATAGGGCAGTAAGGTGTCAGTTCAGGCTCTGGGTATTGAGGAGTCTGATAGCTTGAGGTTAGAAACTGTTACATAGCCTGGTCGTGAGAGCCTGAAATGCTTCAGTGCCTTTTCCCAGATGGCAGGAGGGAGAAGAGTTTGTATGAGGGGTGCATGGGGTCCTTCATAATGCTGTTTCCTTTGCAGATGCAGCCTGTAGTGTAAATGTTTGTAATGGCGGGAAGAGAGACCCCGATGATCTTCTCAGCTGACCTCACTATCCGCTGCAGGGTCTTGTGATCTGAGATGGTGCAATTTCCGAACCAGGCAGTGATGCATCTGTTCAGGATGCTCTTAATACAACCCCTGTAGAATGTGATGAGGATGGGGGTTGGGAGATGGACTTTCCTCAGCTTTTGCAAAAAGTAGAGACACTACTGGGCTTTCTTTGCTATGGAGCTGGTGTTGAGGGACCAGGTGAGATTAATACACCAGTCCTCAGCAGTGAAAAGAGTGAGTAGGTTCAGGTTTTTAAATGTCAACATCTCTGAAGAGCCATGCTAGGCCCAACATATTCAAATAAAATTAAAGTTTAATTATCATTCAACCATACATGAACACAGTTGACCAAAAGTCACATTCAAAATAGTGACATAAAAACACACATATATTTGTGTGTGTGTGTGTGATAGGAGAGGCCAGCCTCCCCAACCAAACACAGATACCATGCTACACCACCTCTGGTGTCTCCTCTCCTTTACTGCAGTAGCAGGCAAGCCTGTGGCTTGAGGCCTAATTCTCACTACAACCAAAGCCACACAGCACCCCAACCATCTGTCATGCCACCAATAAGAGAAACAATCCTGCGGCATCTTATATTATCAATGTCCAACAGGGTCTTCCAATTGCAAGAGAAACGTTCAAGGCAATCACCCAGGGTAACACTGCATACTGCCTTTGCACACCAGCTCCAATGCCTTCCTATAGCAGGCAGCAAAACAGTTCGCAGCCAGTCCAGCACCTCTGCCAACAAGCACTGATGCACTGATGCAGTAAGCTTACAGCATCTGAGTCCAGAAATGTCTTGCAATAAGAAAAAAGACACTTTTGATTGGCCCCGAGAGGCCACTACATCCAAATGTGTCACCATCTTAACAATTACAAAGAAGACAAGACAGCAGCTAGGTTTCATTAGGAGCTTGAGCAGATTTGGTCTGACACCAAAGGCTCCAACTTATTTCTGCAGATGTACTGTGATGAGCTTTCTAACTGGTTGCATCACCATCTAGTATGGAAGGGCCACTGCACAGGATTGGAAAAAGCTGCAGAAAGTTGTAAACTCAGCCAAGTCCATCATGGGCCCTAGCCTCCCCAACACTGAGGACATCTTCAAAAGCTGTAGCCTCGGAAAAGTGGCATCCACCATTAAGAATCCTCAATGTCCAGAACATGCCCTCTTCTCATGGCTACCATCAAGGAGGAGGTACAAGAGCGTAAAGGCTTACATTCAGCATTTTAGGGACAGCTTCTTCCCTTCCACCATCAGATTTCTGAATGGGCAATGAACCCATGTACACTACCTCTGCAACTTTTTCCAGTCCTGTGCAGTTGATGCTTTGGACCGAGACACTCCATCATCGAAATTTTGTAATTGTACAGATCTAAGTTAAAAAGTAGATGATGGGGAAGATGTAAAATAATATCAGGAAGAATACCAGAATACACATAGCAAGGAAGGAGATCATTTGGGCTATCAAATCCAGCTTTTAAGGAAGAACAAGCCTTTTAATCCTGTTCTCCTGCCCTGACACATTGCCTGGGAATTCTACCCTTTCAGAATGCTAGAACTGAACCCTTCTCTACTAAACTCTGGCAGTGCATTCAAGATCCTCACTATTTGTTGCATACAAACATTTTTTCTCGTACAATTTTTGGTTCTTTGGTCAATCACCTCCATTCTGTCCTAGTTCTTGACCCCTCTGCTAAAGAAACAATTTAGCAATTGTTTCTTTCTATCTGCTCGGTCTATACTCCTCCAGCATATACGTTGAAAATCTACACAACTATTGTCACTTAATCTTGGGATCATTTTAGTAAATCTCTTCTGCATCATTCGCAAAGTTTTTATATCATTTCGAATGCCTGGTATCCAGAATTTCAAATACTCCAGCTGTGATTTTTTGCAAGTAAATTTTGACTTGTATTTTACGTCCTTATTACAAAGTAATTGTTAGCAACTTTCTAAATCAGCCCCCCCCCCCCAACAATTTGTTAGTTACCCTGTGTAGCAGTTACTTGAAAACAAAAACAAAACTGCTGAGACTAAGCCAGGGAACTTGTCACTGCCTGATGTGCTTCCAAATAACGAATAATCAAACGGAAAAAGGTCTGTTCACTCCTTTATTATGAAACCAGCAGATACGAATGATCTTGTAGTGATAAAACATTAATGAAACTAAGTTAGTGATATAATGGTCTAACACATCTAATAGCGATATTAATGATAGTAAGTGGCACAATGATGTTAGTTACGTAACTAAGCATTCCAATTAGAGAAATAATCAGTATCAGAATTAGCAATATTAGTGCATTTAAGCCATTTAATAACATTCTAATTAATCTAATAATGTCCCAATTAGTGTAAATAAGAGAAGTTAGTGGTCAACAAGAAAATCATTCCCAGCACAATCCCTCTTCACTAGACTAACCGAGTAAGCATGAGAATGTAACTACACTCATTTGCTTCTACCGTGCCCCAACCCACATGACAGATTACCATAATGAACACGTCACAGAAAATAAAACAGACAGAAAATAGATACTTGGCTCCTAGACTTTGTGACAGCCTGTAATTAAAATTAAATGGAAAAAATAACAACACCAGTAACTCTGTCAATGAATTATAGAGGCAATAACATTGTAATTGATTTTAACGGCTAAAGTAGGAACTTTATCATTCAGTTGCTTCTTGATCAATTTTCCTTGCTACCTGCACAATGCAGTGAGTCAGAAACACTTTGCGGTTTTCTTCCCTTGAAAACATGGGAAGACTGCACCGGAATGTGTGGCAACATGTGCGGCTGTGGGTGTGTTGGTTGTTAATGCAAACAATCCATTTCACTGTATGTTTCGCTGTACACGTGATAAAAAAATCTGAATCTTCAATCTTGAATGAGGTCACAAGTAGCCATCCTTATTCTCTTAACTCCCTTGTGCAGACACACTGATAAACCTAAATTAGTGATAGGAACCATATGCTCAAGGACTTACTTCATATTAAATATAGGTTGTTCGGAGCCTGTTAACTCTCTTAAAAGTAAGTTGCCTATTTGTAAAGGAAGAGAAAATATATATATTTAATTTAATCAAGGTACAATTTGTACTTTCAATATTCATAGTTTTTCTGGCTCCAAGGGAATTTGAGACAAATACCTCGGATCATGAAACAATTGAAATCAACTTGCTTTTATTGAAGTACTGCATTGTTTTTGCAAACTGTAAATTCTCTTCAGCAAACTGAGTCTGAAACTAAGCATTACTCCTTAGAGTCATAGCCACATCTTCATGGTATTTGGCTCAATGCTTTGCAGTACCAGTGACTGGGGATCATTTCCCAATGCCGTCTGTATGTTTTCCCTGTGACAGCCTGGGTTTCCTCCAGGTGCTCCAGTCTTCTCCCACGTCCCAAAAACATGCCAGTTGGCAGGTTAATTGGTCATTGTAAATTGTCCCTTGATTCGGCTGAGGTTAAGTTGGGGGTTGTCGGGCGGTGCGGCGGAAAGTGCTGGAAAGGCCTGTTCCATGCTGTAACTCAATAAATAAATAAGCAAGTGTAGAGCATCTGGAACAAGAGCTGAGATACAAAACAAGACTGAGGTGGTGACGTTGAAGGGGGTGGCGATGGATGGATGACACAGTACAGCTTGTAAAAACAAGCTGAAATTTTCTGCTCAACTAATTTATTTGTTTTGTCAATGTCATAATCCATCACTCGTACCATTCACAAGAGGAAACATTTCCCTAATTCAAAATTCTATTCTCTATTCCCTATTCTCTGCAAAATTGGTGACACTTGTCATTTGTTCACTGATATATTAGAATATGTTCATCAACCTTCTGTTAAATCACTTACACTTAAAACTTATTCAATCATGCATCCTGTGGCTCCAGATTCAGGGGTTCAGCTCAAGGCTAACAACACTGACTGGTAAAACAAAATTGTTACAGAAACAGCTATGAAGGTTCCTTCTATATTTGTCTGCAACAGTATGGACAGACAAAGTTGGAGGATTTTAAATGCTGCCCTAAATGCCAGCAGTAATCACAAATCCATCATTGAAAATTTGCTGCCCTTTCATAAGTAGGCTAGAAAACTAACTTACAATAAAAACATATATAAAGTCATATCTTTCACTGCCAACCATTAAACTAAAGGTATTCACGTTATTTGCCTTTAGCGCAAGAATATACTTTAAAATTTAACCCTTCACTTTACAAAGTAAGTTTAAAAATAGCCTTCTTATTTTCACTTCTGTTAATGTTGTTGACAATAGTTCAAATATGATACTTTTAGACAACTGATAGCCTCAAATTTCAGAATATATTTCAGTCAGTTCAATTGTTCAGAATGCTATAAACATTTTGTTTTATCTTGAGGTCCTCAAAATCTCTTCACTCGACATTTTGCCACATGTTTCTGCCCTTCCCTTTTTTGTCTCCTTCTCATATAATGGTCAGAGAGATTCCTGCTCCCAGGCTTCTTTCAGATCAGGTTTCTGAAAGCATCAGAATGACAGTGAGCTTTAAAACAGCTACTTTCTTTCCATGGTGCACCTTTGACAGGATTTACAGGGTATCCGTGGAGGTACAAAAAGCTAACTAGTCTGAACAAGTGCCTCCCCAGAATGACTTGAAGGGTGAAATCAAAGTGCACTAATTGGTATAAGGATATGATTTAGAAGTCATCATGGAGTGTCATCTTGAAATATAGATTTATCATTGTTGGACAAAAGAGGAGGCCCATAAATAATGTTAGGGAAGCACGTTATTCTTTTCATCAATGATAAAGTGAGGTGATGTCTGCCAGGCCAGTTAGGTCTTCAAATTTTTGAGGATCCTGATTTTGAAAATACGCATTACCTCCACAGTGGGATTATGTTGTTGCTTTAGAAAAAACTGGATTGCAGCTGTGGATTGGTGCTCTTCTTTCTACATTTCTAACTCCATTCTGCCCAGCATTGAGATGTTAGGCTTCAAAGTGATAATGCAGGGTAACATAACTGGTAGATATCTATGCACAGAATTCACAACCACTGGCACTGAGCTGGGGTTCAGTAAATGTAAATGGCAGTCTGACGTGATGATGTAATTATGTAAAGGATTTTTAGCGCACTCCGTGTTCAGGTGTTGGAGTTCAATAAAATGTGTTACTATGTTTTCTGAAACATAAAATGCCTCGCTTTGTTTTATTTTCAAAAACCTACATTGGTGACCACGATGCTCTAGGCCGATTCCAGAGTTATTGAGCATGTTGGTCAGTGCAGTCGCTTTAAAACTGCAGGAGCATTGAGAGGTTTGTACAAGCCAAGGCCCAATTCGCGCTGCAAAAAATCTCCATTGACAACAGCAAGTACTTCTGTGCGGTAGCATCGCTCAGTAACTCCACAGCTATGAGACTGATGAGTTTACTAGTACACCATAAATACTGATTGCTGAAAACTTACCTTACAGACTTTTGGACTATCGGAGTCCTAGCATGCCAAAACAGTTGCTCTCCTTGCCCGGCCTCGACGATGGTCAGTCTTCAGAGCTAATGGACAACATGCTATCTCTTCTGGGAAATCACCATCCTTGTTTTATTTTTAAAGAAATCTTCATGCAGCAAATGTCTGATCTAATTTGCAGAGCCCTCACTATAGTGATGGACTATAGAGAGCTTGCTAAAAATGGCTGGCTGCGGTTTCTCCTCGACTCTCTACCTCAATAAACCCATCAGCAAGGACCCCCAACCTAAGGTTGCCCTCACCTGTGAAACAGACAATGCCGGGCCTGTGCTCTTACCACGCTCGCTTTGGTACAAACGTTAGGAAGTGCCGACCGCCTCGCAGCTTCGACAGTGCCAGCACACCGGGACATCAGAGGTCTGTGAACTCCATGGGTTCCAGCTGTCAGGATCGCTTACCATTCATTACCGACACCCTTTCAGGGCGATGCTTTCCAGTGTGACACGGGTGCTCAAGCGAGTGTGCTGCCAACATCACCTATTGACGAGAAGGCAAAGAGCAAGGAAACCTCACCGGAGGCTGCCAAGGGCTGCAGGATCCAGAATTACGGGACACATTGAGTGATGCTTTGTTTCAGTGGGCGACATTACATGTGGGATTTCATCCTGGCTAACTGTCTATACCTCCGCTCAAAGCAGATTTCCTGAGTGCCCAGGGACTATTAGTTGATCTTAATGATAGCTGGCTTGTGGATATCAAGGACTTTGTGTCATTAACCTGACACCCCCCCCAGAAAGTTCCTTACAAAGGGACTTTGTCAAGAGCAAGCACCACCATGTGTGTGTTTACTTGACTACTGGGTAAATTCCCAAACCTCACCAAGCCCACATTCTCCACTACAGTCACAAAATATGGGGTTGAGCATCACATTCCCACATCTGATCACTGGTCCATGCCCGCACATGTAGACTGGACCCAGAAAAGCTGGCAACTGTGAAAGCTGAGTTTGCCAACATGAAAAGCCTTGGCATTGCACACTGGTCAAAAAGCCTCTGGGCTTCACCCCTCCATATGGTCCCTAAGTCTGATGGTTGTTGACACCCATGTTACCAATGCTTTAACAAGGCCACCACTCCAATTTTTACCCTATCCCACACATCCAAGACATTTCAGCATATTTCACTGGAAAATTGCTTTTTTCCGGTCCACCTGATTAGCGGTTACCATCGGGTGCCTGTGTACTCACCATACTTGGCTTGAAAAATGGTGTAAGGGGGAGGGTTTCAAATTCCTGGGGCATTGGAACCAGTTCTGGGGGAGGTGGGACCTGTACAAACAGGACGGTCTGCACCTGGGCTGGACTGGAACCAATGTCCTAGGGGGAGCGTTTGCTACTGCTGTTCAGGAGGATTTAAACTAATGTGGCAGGGGGATGGGAACAAGTGCAGAGAAACAGAGAGGTGTAAAATGAGGGTAGAAGCAAAAAGTAGTAAGGTGAAAAGTAAAAGTGGCAGGCAGGCAAATCCAGAGCAAAAATCAAAAAGGGCCACTTTTCAACATAACTGTATAAGGGCTAAGAGTGTTGTAAAAACAAGCCTGAAGGCTTTGTGTGTCAATGCGAGGAGCATTCGTAACAAGGTGGATGAATTGAATGTGCAGATAGTTATTAATGAATATGATATAGTTGGGATCACAGAGACGTGGCTCCAGGGTGACCAAGGATGGGAGCTCAACATTCAGGGATATTCAATATTCAGGAGGAAAAGACAGGAAAGAAAAGGAGGTGGGGTAGCATTGCTGGTTAGAGAGGAGATTAACACAATAGAAAGGAAGGACATTAGCCTGGAGGATATGGAATCGATATAGGTAGAGCTGCATAACATTAAGGGGCAGAAAATGCTGGTGTGAGTTGTGTACAGGCTACCTATCAGTAGTACTGAAGTTGGGGATAGCATTAAACAGGAAATTAGAAATGTGTGCAATAAAGGAACAACAGTTATAATGGGTGACTTCAATCTACATATAGATTGGGTGAACCAAATTGGTAAGGGTGCTGAGGAAGAGGATTTCTTGGAATGTATGCGGGATGGTTTTCTGAACCAACATGTCGAGGAACCAACTAGAGAGCAGGCCATTCTAGATTGGGTATTGAGCAATGAGGAAGGGTTAGTTAGCAATTTTGTCGTGCGAGGCCCCTTGGGTAAGAGTGACCATAATATGGTGGAATTCTTCATTAAGATGGAGAGTGACATAGTTAATTCAGAAACAAAGGTTCTGAACTTAAAGAAGGGTAACTTTGAAGGTATGATATATGAATTAGCTAAGATAGACTGGCAAATTATTCTTAAAGGGTTGACAGGGGATATGCAATGGCAAGCATTTAAAGGTTGCATGGATGAACTACAACAATTGTTCATGCCGGTTTGGCAAAAGAATAAACCAGGGAAGGTAGTGCACCCGTGGCTGATAAGGGAAACTAGGGATAGTATCACTTCCAAGGAAGAAACATACAAATTAGCCAGAAAAAATGGCACACCTGAGGACTGGGAGAAATTCAGAGTCCAGCAGAGGAGGAGAAAGGACTTAATTAGGAAAGGGAAAAAAGATTATGAGAGAAAGCTGGCAGGGAACATAAAAACTGACTGTAAAAGCTTTTATAGATATGTGAAAAAGAAAAGTTTGGTTAAGACAAATGCAGGTCCTTTACAGTCAGAAATAGGTGAATTGATCATGGGGAACAAGGACATGGCAGACCAATTGAATAACTACTTCGGTTCTGTCTTCACTAAGGAGGACATAAATAATCTTCTGGAAATAGTAGGGGACCGAGGGTCTAGTGAGATGGAGGAACTGAGGGAAATTCATGTTAGAAGGGAAGTGGTGTTAGGTAAATTGAAGGGATTAAAGACAGATAAATCCCCAGGGCCAGATGGTCTGCATCCCAGAGTGCTTAAGGAAGTAGCCCAAGAAATAGTGGATGCATTATTGATAATTTTTCAAGACTCTAGATTCTGGATTAGTTCCTGTGGATTGGAGGGTGGCTAATGTAACCCCACTTTTTAAAAAAGGAGGGAGTGAGAAATGGGGGAATTATAGACCGGTTAGCCTGACATCGGTGGTGGGGAAAATGCTAGAGTCAGTTATCAAAGATGTGATAACAGCACATTTGGAAAGCGGTGAAATCATCAGACAAAGTCAGCATGGATTTGTGAAAGGAAAATCATGTCTGACGAATCTTATAGAATTTTTTGAGGATGTAACTAGTAGAGTGGATGGGGAGAGCCAGTGGATGTGGTATATTTGGATTTTCAAAAGGCTTTTGACAACGTCCCACACAGGAGATAAGTGAGCAAACTTAAAGCACACAGTATTGGGGGTTTGGTATTGATGTGGATAGAGAATTGGTTGGCAGACAGGAAGCAAAGAGTGGGAGTAAACGGGACCTTTTCAGAATGGCAGGCAGTGACTAGTGGGGTATCGCAAGGCTCAGTGCTGGGACCCCAGTTGTTTACAATATATATTAATGATTTAGACAAGGGAATTAAATGCAGTATCTCCAAGTTTGCGGATGACACGAAGCTCGGTGGCGGTGCTAGCTGTGAGGAGGATGCTAAGAGGATGCAGGGTGACTTGGATAGGTTGGTTGAATGGGCAAATTCATGGCAGATGCAATTTAATGTGGATAAATGTGAGGTTATCCACTTTGGTTGCAAGAACAGGAAAACAGATTATTATCTGAATGGTGGCCGATTAGGAAAAGGGAAGGTGCAGCAACGCCTGGGTGTCATTGTACACCAGTCATTGAAGGTGGGCATGCAGGTACAGCAGGCAATGAAAAAGCGAATGGTACGTTGGCATTCATAGCAAGAGGATTCGAGTACAGGAGCAGGGAGGTTCTACTGCAGTTGTACAAGGCCTTGGTGAGACCACAACTGGAGTATTGTGTGCAGTTTGGGTTCCCTAATCTGAGGAAAGACATTCTTGCCATAGAGGGAGTACAAAGAAGGTTCACCAGATTGATTCCTGGGATGGCAGGAATTTCATATGAAGAAAGACTGGATCGACTAGGCTTATACTCGCTGGAATTTAGAAGATTGAGGGGGGATCTTATTGAAATGTATAAAATTCTAAAGGGATTGGACAGAGTAGATGCAGGAAGATTGTTCCCGATGTTGGGGAAGTCCAGAATGAGGGGTCACAGTTTATGGATAAAGGGGAAGCCTTTTAGGACCGAGATGAGGAAAAACTTCTTCACACAGAGAGTGGTGAATCTGTGGAATTCTCTGCCACAGGAAACAGTTGAGGCTGGTTCATTGGCTATATTTAAGAGGAAGTTAGATATGGCCCTTGTGGCTAAAGGGATCAGGGGGTATGGAAAGAAAGCAAGTACAGGGTTCTGAGTTGGATGATCAGCCATGATCATACTGAATGGTGGTGCAGAATCAAAGGGCCGAATGGCCTACTCCTGCACCTACTTTCTAAGTTTCTATGTTTCTTCTTGGAGGATAATCCCAAAACAGCTGTGATAACCCTGTATGGCTCTCTGAGTCTGTGCACATGCTGTTTGGACTGAAAGAAGCAGCACAGACTTTCCAACAGCTGATGGACTTTGAATCAAAAGATTAAGATTTTCAATTTTCTATTTATTTACCTGTCACCAGTCCATCCAAATCCGAACACTCTCTCTGCACACTCTTCGAGGGCTTAAGCCAACATGGGTTGATTATTAACCCTGCTAAATGCCAGTTTGGGTTGTCAACCATTGACTTTCTCAGCCATCATATCTTTGCAGAAGATGCAAAACCCCTCCCATCAAAAGCAACTACTAACTATGGATTGCCAACCACTCCACACTTCTAAAAAACTCCTGTAGCACAGTGAATTTCCATCACCGCTTCATTCTGAGAGCTGCTGACCTTATGCTCCCCCTGTATAGGCAATACCCAAAATCAAGTGCTTGACTGGTCAGTGGACATGACCAGGGCATTTGATAATACCAAACGATCTCCTTCCAATATGACCAGTGAAACCACTACAACTGACACTTCAGACTATGCTATGGGTGGCAGCTGCTTGTTTTCATCAGCCAACAACACCATTTGCCCCCCACCCCAGCCCCCGAAAGGACTGTGAGCTTCTCAGTCTCTATCTGGCTGTCCGTCATTTTTGTTTTCTTCTAGAGGGGCACCAATTCACAGCATTTGTTGACCACCAGCCCCTTGTGCACATGATGGTCAAAATATCAGACCCTTAGTCTGCATAGCAGCAATGCCACCTGGCCTATATATTATAGTATAGCATATCAAGGGGAAAAGTAATGCAATGGCCAATTGCCTCTCGCAGCCAGCCACTGAGGTGATACACATAGGGGTTGACTATGCTTCCATGGCAGCCAACCAAGTTACTGACCAAGTTAGAGCCCAGTCTTATGGAACAGCAGTCATGGGCTTGCAGGGAGGTTGGGCTTTCTCTCCTGTGCAATATCGCAACCGGTTGCCCTCGGCCTGGCGATGGACTGTTTTTGATTCCATACATGGCTCTCGCATCAGGGCCAGAAGCCTTCACAGAAACTGATTGCACTCAGGTTAGTGTGGCATTGCCTCAGAAAGGATGTGTGTGATTGGACTGCAGCCTGTTTGGAGTGCCAGTGGGCAAAAATGAACTATTATGTTCAGGTGCCATTGGCATCTGTTGAGGTCCCTGAGCGATGGTTTGACCATGTCAAAGTGGACCTTGTCAGTCCCCTTAACTCCTCCCACAGTTTCGCTCACCTCTTTACCGTGGACTGTGCCACCAGCTGGCCAGAGGTTATCCCTTTGCCATCGATAATGGCTCGAGCGTCCATCTTCACCTGGGTTGCTCAGTTTGGCACCCATCAGGTATTTCCTCCGATTACACTCTCCAATTCGTGTCAGACCTCTGGGCTGTGATGGCCCAGAACCTCGGTGTTAGGCTACATTACACCACGAGGTATCACTCACAGTCCAATGGCCTATGCAAGTAGCTTCACCACTCCTTAAAAGCTGCTCTGAGGGACTTTTACAAAGACAGGTGTAAAAAATAAGGGCCCGAAGGATCACTGGGGACCCGAGTCACCCCAACCATAATCTATTTCAGCTGCTACCATCTGGGAAAGAGTACTGCAGAATAAAGGCCAGGACCAACAGGCTCTGGGACAGCTTCTTTCACCAGGCCATCAGACTGATTAACTCACACTGACTTGAGTGTATTTCTATGTTACATTGACTGTTCTATTTATTATAAATTAGTATGATTGCACATTGCACATTTAGACGGAGATGTATCGTAAAGATTTTTACTCCTCCTGTATGTGAAGGATGTAAGAAATAAAGTCAATTCAATTCAATTCCTTGACTATTGAGTGTTGACATGATCGTCTTCCATGGGTCCTGCTGAGGCTCCGAACAGCTCCAAAAGAGGACATGCAGTCACCCCTGACTGAGTTGGTATACGGGCAGTTGTTATGAGTGCCAGGTGATTTTATACCTGATGGCACAACTGCCTGGTCGGCCTCACGACAGAGTTCTGCCCTCCTCAGTAACTTCAATTCCTTTTCACCTATTCCTACCTCTCATCATGGTGTACAGCACTCTTGGTCACTTTTGTTGACCTATGTTTTAGTTTGTTCATTTTCATCCACCATGATGCACACCAGCATCCCCTTAGGCCCCATTCCAATGGCCCATTCTATGTTTTGGATTTTGTGTGTGTTGCTTTGGATCTGCAGACTTTCTCGTGAAAGTGATGATCATCTTGCTAGAGCAGTTGGCAAAATAGATAGCAACTAGCTCCTCACAGTAACTGTTGTCAATGCCTCCATGCTTGAGGGCAACCTTGATAGTATCTTTTACCAAATTTTTGGCCACTTTTTTAGCTCTGATCAGTAGAGAGCAAAAGGCAAATGGTGAAGTAACGGCAGTTAGTGTTTAACCCAGGCAAATCTGGGTGTTGCACTTTGGGAGGCCAAATATAAGTGGACACGATACAGTTAAAGGCAAGACCCTGAGAAATGTTGAGGTACTGAGGGATCCTAGAGTAAGGTCTATAGCTCCCTGAAAGAGGTAACACAAGTACATCAGGTGGTAAACTGTGTGATTGCTTCATCATTGAATATGAAAGTTTGGAAGTCATGCTGCACTTGTGTGGAAATTGGTAAAGACTGCATTTGGTTTATTGTATGAAGTTCTGATCATTGCATTTCAGAAAGGATGTGGAGGGTTTGGAGAGGGTGCAGAAGATTTTCACCATGATGTTGTTTGGATTAAAGACTTGGATTGCATTTTCTGGAGAATCAAAGACTGGGGAAAGAATGGAATTCCTGTAGAAGTTTATAAAATTATTAGAGGCATAGATAGTTGGGATATTTTCTCATGGTTGAAATGTCAAATACTGGAGGACATGGCTATAAGGTGGGGGCGGGGGGAAGTTTAGAAGAGGTGTGGGAAGCGTTTTTTTGCACAGAGAATATGAGGTGCCTGGAACACATTCTGTGGGGGATGGGGGAGGTGGCAGGAGGTCAGAAGCAGATATAATCACATTTAAGAGGCTTTTAAACAGGTACATGAGAGCAAAGTGTTATGTTTTGTAACTTCAAAACATTAAACTAATTAAAAGGAAGATACAGAGTCTGAAATGAGGCTCTAAATTTAAGTTTACCTTAAGCGAGGCATGCGTGTATCATATGTTAGCGTAATGACATATCCAATTCACGTATTTTTAACATGTAACCCGTTATTAATTATTTAAACAAACAAGAATGGTTAATCACACAACGTAGATACAAGATTAGTCAAATATAACTAAAATATTAGGCAGAGCGAAGTCAAGATGGTGCAAAATGGAGACTCCTTCGCTTGCATCTTCATAAACAGCTCTATTTCCATCTTTAATATCTCTATTTTTCTTTTGAAGACCCTGACCTGGAGTTACACGCTGACTTAGGTTCTTTGTGGGAATGGGACCCATTCACAGGATTTCAGGATTGGCCGTTGTTCGGCACACCAAGGATTCGGCCTGAGAGTCCGGCTTGGATTTGGAAGCCTAAGATCTCAGGGCTCTGGAGATGGGCAGATGGAGGGTCAGTGTCACAGCAAGAGTCCCGTGTCATCAGAGGAACTGGAAAATTTTCTGCTGTGTGCCCGAAGACCCAGGATGTTTGGGAACAGAACTTTGAAAAAGTGATATAACAGATTTTTAACATCGTAAACCTGCAACTGTTTGTTATGTCTTCCGACTCGCTGGGGAAAAAACAGAGACACTTCCTTCTCCCTTATTAAGGAGAGAGAGAACCTGTGGTATGTCAAATTCCAGGTGTAATACAAAATCTTTGGGGTAACTGCAAGTCTATTGCTTTGCTGACGCTTGAGTGCTCGGTGGTGGGTGCTGACGTTTTTCTTTGCTAGTGGGGGGAGAGGGGATTGTTGCTTGCTGCCACTCATGTGTGGGAGGGAAGGGAGCTGGGGCAATACTTTAGGGGTTCTTTTGTTTAACTGTCATTCATCCTTTGGGGCACTCCTCTGTTTTCATGGAAGTTTACGAAGAAAAAGCATTTCAGGATGTATATTGTATACATTTCTCTGACATTAAATTGGACCTTTGAACCTTTGAATATTAAATACACAAGGAATGTAGGTATGTTGGTCATGTGCAGGTAGATGGTATTGGTTGAATTGGCATTACAGTCAGTACAGACCTTGTGGGCTGAATGGCCTGTTTCTGTGTTATACTTTTCTATATTCTTTTATCCAGCTCATATCTAAATTGGTTTAGTGTTAGGTGAACATGTAGCCAAGGTAATCCATTTTATGGGTTATTGGTATTGGCTCTGAGATAGGGAGGAACTGTGGGACAGATTTAATCTGAACTGATTTGGGATCATGTTCCTGGAAGGAAGAGTAACTGAGGACTTCAGGCATGTAAATAGGTGCTGGAAGGTAGAATACTAGGAGTTTTGAATAGTAATTTATTTTTAGGTGCTCTACAATTGAAAAAACCACTAGATTTTCATCAAAAGTAAGAAAAATATCAAGAATTGCACAATTTGGGGAATTTAAACAGATATTTCTGCTCACTGTGTGCAATGTTAGTTGTTTGACAAGTGGAAAGCATGTGGAGTAAAGCCATTCTTCATGCAGCACACATGCAGGAGACACTTGAGAGGGCTGTTTACAGAGAATCACATCTTTATAAACATCCATTCACTCAAGTCTGGCTTAGGCAACTGTCAAATAATTCCTACAGGCAGGTCAAACCATTTACAGCCCTGTGCTGCACATAAAAAGCTTTTGACGTGATAGGTCCAACTTATTGCAGGTACTGACTGCTAGAAGATTTTCTGATGTTGGAGAAGTGGCAAGTGTTGATGCTGTGCCATTGCCTGGACATTCCAAAGTATATCTATTATCAAAGTATGTATGCAGTATAAAGCCCTGAGATTCATCTTCCTCACAGACAACCACTAAACAACGAAAACCATGTATCTGTTAAAAGGAAAACATTAACTCCCCCATGTGGAATAAAAAACAAATCGCACAAATGACAACTAAAAAAAAGATAAACAGAAAATATAAAACATAAAATCAAAGGAGTCCAGGCATATTCAGTTCAGTTCAGTTTGTTATCTGCAGACTGCCCTGATCAATATCGCCCAAAGTAGCAACAGAAAAGTAGCACGTCAGGTCAATTAAACCTTGCCCAAGACCCAGAACTCTGTTACTATCATCCAACAGCATCAAGGGAGAGGGGCTGAGAGAGAACAAGACCACTTGAATGCAGAGACCTTCCTTTGGGAGCAGCAAGTGCGAGAGAGAGAGAGAGAGAGAGAGAGAGAGAGAGAGAGAGAGAGAGAGAGAGCACACAGACACCTTCCAGCCCAATTATTTCAGCACATCAAAACGACATCAAAACGATTGCTTGAATTCATGGTAAGCATCATCGATGTTTAGATAGCATTCAGCATATTTTTGCTCAATCTCCAAGCAATTACTAGCTGCATCTGACTTTCAATGAAGAACTCAGAAATAAGATACAGCAAAGGGAGAATCATATAGCACATGCTTCCTCTGAGTGCTGTGAAAAATGTAACAACTGATAGAATAAACTGAAGGACATGTTACGAGGTAATCAGAGCAAATGGCAATGGAACAGATCTCTGACACAATTCACTTTTCAGACAAAATACCACGTGATTTATGTGTCCACTCTTTCACTGAAGGGAATGGAAATTTGCCTTAGGAAGCACTCCACATTGAATGGATAAATTTATGACAGTATGTCTGTTCTCAAGATCAGTATACAATTAAGGAAATTATAATGGATACACAAAATGAAACTGAAGGATTATTGTATATTTCAGAATCTTCATCACTTGTTCTATCAGAACCTCTCAATTATGTCATGGTGATTGAATGAAAATGCTTCAATAAACACTTTAACAAATAACAATAAATAACAATAAAATTACTATATTTGTGCGTATAATATCTAATCTCCAATGGGAGTGGTGGCTCTCTTAGTTGGATGAAATGCTGTAGATGTGATGGTGGATGTCTGTGATCAGATATGCACATGTGTACATGTGAAGATTAGTTCAAAGGTGTTTGAGTATGCATTGTTGGAAGCTAGAATTTCTTCAACATTGCACAATGCAATAATCTTCAGTCACAGAAGTGGCAATGTAGCATCAAGGAATAGTTCTTGAAGTCAGTATGCTGTATGCTGATCACCCTATAGGCCCCAACGAATGTCATGGAAGAGTCAATCATCTACATTTGTTTAGTTTGCTGAATGGAACCTGAGTTAACCACAGAGGAAATTATTATTTCAAAACCACTTTGAACAGAATTCCTGCAGCTAGACATGAATTTTGTATGCTCAGACTGCGATATTATAATATCTGGTGCTGCAAATTATTATGTTGACATGACCATTGACTATTAAGTGTAATGAAAAGCAAAATTTTCATTAGTTCATCAATGGAGTCTTTTTAAAATTTCTGTTTGCCATGCAGATTGGTATAAGTATATAGTCATATATATGTTTATTTAGCTCTATGAGTAGAAACTCAAAGGAGCAGAAATTCTTTTTGGGCCTTAACAGAATATTCACTTCTGTCCCATATTTATTACCCTGCCTAAATCATCACTTCAAAATATATTTTCTTGTAAACAGATGTCTAACTTTAGTTCAGGAGATAAAAGCACAAGAGCTTGAGAAAATCCTTCCTCCCCCCCCCCCCCCCCACCAACCTTCCTAATCTGTCACCTTCACCCTTACTTTCCAGACCTGATGAAGGCCCTCGGCCCGAAACATCAACTGTTTATTCCTCTTCATTGATACTATGTAACCTGTTGAGTTCCTCCAGCATGTGTTACTCGTATGTTAAAATTCTTCTTTTAAATTCTCTAAGGTGAAGCCTCTATGCTTTACCTTCTCTCCAGGTCTCACCTGAGAATAAATACTCCATCTGGACATACAGAGCAATCAAACAGCTGTCCTATCCTTTGACAATGATTTAAAATTATAAATGAATATGAATAAAAAGTCAGTGATTTGGTTTGACATTTAAACTCCTCTGCAACCACCTGCTTTGTGAATTTACCCTAAACACACAATTCTCCCATCCTTTTACCAAAGTAACTTTGGAATTTATACTGAATTAAAATCTTGTTTGTCATATCTCCACAGTACCCTATATATTGTTGTAACACTGCATTCCATTTGAAGTCAGCTCCATTCACTTCTGCTAACCTTGAAAAACCACAGGAGTCCTTTCCTCCCCTGCAATAGTACTGGTGACATGAGACTCTAAAAAAACTTTCAGAATCATCAGCTCTTTCCCAGCAGAGATAGCAAGTGCTTTCACATCACTATTGCAGCAAAATACTTGTTGGCTACCCTTAAAACGGACTGGCTGTAAAATGCATGCAAAGAGACCCAATGCTGTTATGTCAGCATTCTTGCATATCAGTCAGAAAATCTTAAGTTCATATCCTACCAGGTAGCTGAGGGCTTTATTCAACCCATGTTGTGATACCAGAATGTTGTATTATTATCATCATCAACATTATGTGCTGTCTTTATTGTCATGTGACTTTGACAATCATGGTCTTCCATCTGTCTTTAATCTGAAATTCTTATTAAGCTTTTCTCTATCTATGACCATGATTCTTGGCAATTTTTTCTACAGAAGTGGTTTGCGATTGCCACCTCTGGGCAGTGACTTTACAAGACAGGTGGTCCTAGCCAGTATCAGTACTCTTCAGAGATTGTCTGACTGGTGTCAGAGGTCACAGAACCAGGACTTCTGATATGCACCAGTTGCTCGTGCGACCATCCACCACCTGCTCCCATGACTTCGCATGACACTGACTGAGGTGGGGGGGAGGGGTCTAAGCAGGTGGCTACACCTTGCCTAAGGATGCCATGCAGGCTAGTGAAGCAAAGGAGCACCTTACATTGGTAGAATGTAGAAACATTGGTAGAAACACATCTCCACCCTAGTTGTATTATCAAAGGAATCAATAACCTGATGAGATATCGTGTTGAGCAGGGATGTTTGCTCAGTATCATGGCCAATATTTATTTCTCAATCAACATCACTGAAATAGATCTTCTTGTCATCTACAGTAACACACACAAAATTCTGGAGTCCAGTCGCAGCCCGAAATATCAACTGTTTTTCTGCTTCATAGATGTTGTCTGACATGCTGAGTTTCTCCAACATTTTGTGTGTATCACTCTGGCAGTTGAAGAATTTATGTTATTCTCATCATTTATCCTCCTCAATGTCGCAAAGACAAAAGAGCTGGTTGCGGACTATAGGGGAGATAGAGACAGTCTAACCCCTATTGACATCAATGGATCTGGGGTTGAGAGGGTGAACAGTTGCAAGTTCATCGGCATCCACATTACTGAGGATCTCACGTGGTCTGTACATACTGGCTGTGTGCTGTTAAATGCACAACAGTGCCTCTTTCACCTCAGACAGTTGAAGAAGTTTGGCATGGACCCCCAGATCCTAAGAACTTTCTACAGGGACACAATTGAGAGCATCCTGACTGGCTGCATCACTGCCTGGTATGGGAACTATACTCTCAATCACAGGACTCTACAGAGAGTGGTGTGGACAGCCCAGCACATCTGTAGATGTGAACTTCCTACTATTCAGGACATTTACAAATACAGGTATGGAAAAAGGGCCCGAAGGATTATTGGGGACCTGAGTCACCCAACCATAGCTGCTACCATCCGCGAAATGGTATCGCAGCATGAAAGCCAGGACTAACAGACTGCTTAACTCATGCTGACACAAATGTATTTTTATGTTATATTGACTATCCTGTTCATTATAAATTTTTATAAATTGCACATTCAGATGGAGATGTAAAGATTTTTACTCACATATGTGAAGGATGTAAGTAATAAAGTCAATTCAATTCATTAATAGCTGCATATGGATGCTTGTTTTAGTATTAATTGTCTGCCACATTTCCCCATTTTATAAGTTTGACAACACTTCAAAAATAGTTAATCAGTTGTAAATAATTTGTGACTATAGAAATGGAAGTGCGTTCTTTGCTTGTAGTTTTACCAATAGATCAGAATCAGAATCAGGTTTAACCTCATCGGCATATGTCATGAAATGTGTTAACTTTATAGCAACAGTACAATGAAATACATGGATAAATAAGTATAAAGTAAAAAACTGAATTACTTTAAGTTTTTGATGTACATGAAGATCATTATACATAATTCATACCAATGGCACATACAGTACAGGTGTCCCCCATTTTATGAATGTTTGCTTTACGACACTTCACTTTTACAAAAGATCTACCTTAGTAACCTGTATTTGTACTACAAAGAGGATTTTCACTTTTAAGAAAATTTTTCCCATGTAAATTAATGGTTCTTCACTTTACACCATTTCGGCTTAAGACAGGTTTCATAGGAACGCTCTGCCTTTGTAAAGGGGGGAACACCTGTATAATCCAATGAATATTCCTCTCTTAATAATTTGTTCATCATCTTTGCAAAGTGACACTGATCATAGTGAAATACTGTCATACTTGCAAGTTACACAATACTATATTTCTCATTTGTCTGTAGGATTAAAGAAGAGCATACTATTATCTTCAGCTGAGTCATAGGTTAATTAAACCCAAATTTCTTGCTTATGACCTTTAAACTGGCATTAGGATGCTAGAGAGATTTATACTGAGGAGGTACATGGAGCTAATTACCTGTCCATAAATCTTGTACAGTGCACTGCAGTTCCAACAGTCTTCAAATATAATGGGAAGTATTATTGGTAGCAGATTTAAGCATCATTGTTTCAGTCATAGCGCAGGAGCTGTCAGACAGGATCAATACATGCTCTTCAGACTTACTTCAATCCAGCAGTACTGAGTAATGATCTTTTGAACTGCTGGAGTTCTTACCATTTTAGTATTAATTATTAGAGGATCACATTAGACAGGATCATTAATGGTGGCTGACTTAAACTTGAAGTTTTATTTTGATTCCTTTCGAAACCCTCTCAATTTTTGGTTAGCCTTTTGGAGAAATATATTGATATTCAAATGGACAAATATTTATAATTTTAATATGCAATATATGATAGATCTGTTGAGTACAGAATGGTATCTGAAATCAAGATCACCTAAGTATCTTTTCACTGAAAAAAAATCAGTCACAGAAAGAGTGCTATTAACATTCCTCAGAAGGACGTTTAATTATTTTTCAGGATCTGGGTATTGCTGGCAAGGCCACTTTGGATTGCCCATTCCTAACTCCGCTGTAGATTGTATTAGTGAGATTGATTCTTGCGCCACTGCAGTCTTTGTGATCAGGATGCTCCAGAGTTGCTTTTGTGCAAGGAGTTTTAGGACTTGTACTCAGACTTGATGAGGAACTGCAAATAAATTTCCAAATCGTGGTAATGGGTGAGTTGCAGATCCTAGTCTTCCCATGTGACTGTCAGAATAGCGTGGGAGAGTAACCTAAGTGCATTTTGTAGAAACACAGAATAAGTAGGAGCTATGCATCCGTTTTCTATCTGCAGTGTATCCTGTGTTGCACATTTATTATAGTAGCTAGTCACGTGGGTGGTAAAAGCAAACGGCTTAGCTATGTGTTCATGCTTTGTTCTGGGCAATTTAGAGCTGGACCACTGGAAGTCATATCTTTTGCTGACTGCTTAATCACATCTCTTAACTTCGCTTAAGCATGTTTGATATTGCTATTTTTGTTTCATTACTTATGAAGTTTCATTGCTTCAAGACTATATGTTTTGCTAGTCGCTAATAAAGGAACAAATACACCTCTTTGACTTTTTGGAGCACTATTATTGGATTGATAGGAGGGCATGTCATACAGGATATCTACCCGTCTGCTTGTCAGCAGGAGCATTGGTTTGTTCATGTTGCTGCTACAAAATATATGTTCCTAGAAATATAGAACAAAACCAATAGAATAAATTTCTACGCATCTCAGTTTTGAACTTAACTTGCAATTTTGTCCCTTATTCATAACTCTCCCTGCCCATAACAATCACTCTCACTTCACTTTCTTTGAAAACTCATCTCTCCGTTCCTTCTCTGGACCAAGTCTATGATATGATCTAATTAGAGCAATAACAAGAAAGTTACTGGAGAATTTACGCTGCTGGTCGTAACCGTGATGACACCCTCCATTACCTTGCTGCTGTTCCCAGCTTTGCAACCATGCCTCTTTAATAGTTGTCAGATTGTACCCATTTGTGGAGTTAACTTATCCATTAAAATATTAATGATTTGTGTATTCAGATAAAAAATTCCCAGAGTCCTTCATATTCTTGTGTCACAGTAACTGCACAAGGCAGAGCAGGCACTGAACAGTGACCAGGCTGCAGACAGCAGGACCTGTTTGTGTTATAACTCACAAGCTCACCTGCTGGATTACAGAATTGGATTGGATTGGAGTGGTTTATAGTTGTCATCAGTACCAAATACAGTGAAAATCTGCTTCTGTGCTGTTCAAGCAGATCACATCATAATTACATTGAGATAGTAAAAGAAAACAGAATGCAGAATATGGAGCTGCAGCAAAGGACCTGTTTCACTATTTCTAAATATCACAGATGATTAGAAAAATATAGAAATTGTTGAAGTGCATTTCAAAGGTATAAAAAGATACATTAAAGTTAAAGGAGAAAAAAAATCATAATACACAATCAACATGTATTTAACTAAAACCATAATCATGAATTAAAGATACATTTAGCTTCACTTACACTCTTAATGAATGTTGTTACCATTTAATCTGAATGGTGTTTCTGCTTCAGAAAGTTAAAGGGCCAGGTAAAAAGTGTATTCATCAGTTGAATAAGATGAAAAATTGCTCCCGGACTCAGTGGTGAATCCGGGTATGGAATGCAAGATTAAATCTACTGAAATCTGACCCCCATTGCAGTCCACTCTGCTTTTGTGTGGCACCTGACCCCGATCACATTCCATACTGTGCTTTTTGTGTACAGACAAGGAAATCTGAAAAGTGATGACATTCTCATTGTAGCTGGGCAAAGGTTTCTTATGGGACCATTGGCTAGGAGTCAGTGTGATCCAGTTAAATGTTATCATTGGCTCATTTGCACTTTCCCTTTGCTTACAGTTTGTGAATATGTTGTTAGCAACAAGTTAAAGGCACTGGTGCCAAAAGTTTGAGTTCAAATCTGCCATATGAACTATGGAGCATATCTACAAATATGCATAATTAGAACAATTCTGTTAAAAGTGAAAATGTTTTCCTATTACTAATATTCAGTAGTTATTATGATCCAAAGTCTTGAATGAATGTAATAGATATATTAACATTCAGTTTAACCTCCAAACTAAATATTCTTCCTTGTAAATGTGAAAGATGCTTCTAATGCTATTTTGTTTCAGTAGCATTGCTTGTAAATTTTTACCGTAGGGTTGAAGTAGTAAGGAACTTTGATAATTTATGTAGTATTTGACCCATTTCTCAGCCTAGTGATTAAGGAACATTCAAGTCACATTCTAAGCTTAAATTTACTATCTGTTTTCACAATTTCCCAAATGCATATAGGTGGAAATTACAATTTTTCTTTTGTTTTGAAATAACTTGGATCACCATTAAATGGCATCATATTTTTACTAAGAAATCACACAATTTTCTCAACATCATCTTTCCTTGTACTATTTGTTGTCTGAGCAAGCTAAATCTGGCATTATTATCCAGGGCCTTTTATTTCAACTTTTAGGAGGAGTTTCAGTAAAATCCTTTATTATTTAGAATCTAAGAGCTACAGGTGAACTGGCTTGTTACAATCCATTTCCTTGTCCAGTGGACATGAGATACAAGTCAATTAATGGCATTCACAATGGAAGGTGTTGATTGGATTATCCTAAAGAGACCCAGAGGATAATACAGCAGCTACAATGCATTCTGTCTAAAACTGACCCCACCTCTTCAGAATATTTCCTCTGGCTTCTAACTTCCAGTATGTTGGTTATTGTTTAGAATCCTCCTTAACCTGCATCTAAAGGACTGCTGTGTTCTGTTTACATCACCAATGGCACACCCATGGGAGGTGTGGAGAGTGCTACCAATAAAATTACCAAATATAATAAAATTCCTTAAGACCATTAGGCATAGAGGATGAATTAGGCCATTTGGCCCATCAAGTCTGCTGAGCCATTTGACTGATCTACCTTCCCTCTCATCCCCATTCTCCTGCCTTCTCCCCATAGCCTTTGATGCCCTTGCTAATTAGGAATCTATCAGCTTCTGCTTTAAACATATCTATACATATACTCCTCAAATAGCTAAAATGAAGAGCTGATTTGGCTTAATGTCCTACCACTCCTTGACACCATTAGACTTTCCCAGCCAAAGGAGTTCAGGCTATTTGGGGGTGATGGCAAAGGAGCCCAGTGGTATCACTGTTTACGTCTCCTAATCTTCTCTGCATGCTGGATTCGTGATGAGCAGGTAGTCACACATTGATTTCTACTCATAAAGATACTGACATAGTATGGATGTTTCTTGTGCAGTTAACACCAGCCAGGTGAAGTTGCTCAGTCCTCAATTAAGTAAAACAATTGGATGTAGCAACAGACAAACAGTAACTAATGGCAAAATGCAGTAAGGACACGGTATGTTTACTTTAAGGCCTTTGAGCCAAACAATGAGAAAATTTTGACCGCTGACATTTTGTCTGTACAACGTGAAACAGTGGTTGCAACTTGCCAGCAAAAAAAAATCAGATAGTTTGAAGAGGATCCTACTAAAAGGTTTCACTCTTCAGTACCATCCAAAGAACTTAATACATCCAAACCTTCAGAGAGTGATTGAGGCAGATCAAGAGAAAAGATGGTTGTGGGTTTGAGGCTTTAAGGGTTGGTCTATATGCCCTTTCAGTACTCGGAAAGCACAATAAGGAGCATCCATTGTTGTAAGTTTAATAATCGTGGTAAAATAGCTCATGATCCCGGAGGGCAGAATTTCATTGTAGGTGAATGCAGGGAGAAAATAAACAATGCCATCACATACACAGCACACAGAGGTGGCAACTATCCTGCGGTAAAAAATTGAACTACAACCAGGGAAAACACTGGAACATTCAGAAGGAAAATAAACTAGATGTTCTTTTTTTTTTTGGAGAGCAACTCTGTAAGGCTTGTTCCAGCAAAGGAACATATGTTTGACATCTTTAGAAGTAAAAATATCAAAACAGCAATGGTGCAAATAGGATTTTAAAAAGTTTTTAATTACTTATTTATTCAGATTCAGTGTTGAATAGATCCTTCTGGCCATTCAAGTCACACTTTCCAGCAATCCCCTGAATTAATCCTAGCTTAATCACAGGACAATGTACAACGATCAATTAACCTACTAACTGGTTAGTCTTTGGACTGTGGGAGGAAACCGGAGTTTTCAGAGGAAATCCACAGGGAGAATGCACAAATTCCTTACAGGCAGCAGCAAAAATTGAACCTGTGTCACTGATACTGTCAAGTGTTGTGCTAACCACTATGCTACCATACTGGCCCTGATTCACTATATTTTTTTGCATGGGAAGAGCTTTGGGGGTTAGGGGTTTGATGTTTTAGCTGCTGTGTCCGAGTGGGTGATCTGTTAGTTTTGTCCGAGGGAAAGACTGGGGGATTTGGGGTTTGCGAGTTTTGTTTCCATTTCTATTTTTGGTGCAGGGGGTAGGGTCTCAACGATTTCCATGGTTTTTTGTACTTTAAGGAAATCTGGAGAAGGCGAATCTCAGAGTTGTATTCTGCATGCATACTTTGATTAAAAAAAAGAACCTTTGAACCTTAAGCATGGGGAGATAAAAGTACACTGATGATCAAATAACCTTTTACTTACCAAATGAAATTCTGATTTGGATTAATATTTTGCAACACCTTGACACCATTGTTCCTTTACCACTGCTGAAGGCTTAAACCCAGAACCAACAGACACTGAGCTTCTCCTGTCTTTACCATTCTCTTTTTCCTTTCCTACTCTCTACTCTTCTTTGGGTTGTACTTGCTAAAAAAACATGTCAATCCCTAAATGTTACCAGATTAGATGAATGTTTATCCATCGGAAACGTTAACACCTTTCCTCTTTTGACATTTGTCACCAGAACCAACAAATATCTCCTGGATTTCTTCTATTTCTAGTGTGTTTGGTTTCCCATTTCTGCTCAGATTAATTAATTAGCTGGAAAGAATCTTATACCCAATGAAATCAGTCTGTGAAAGCTCTCCTGAAAGTAAAAGTTCTTTGGTCCTTTAAGTTTTTAGAAGTCTGAAACTTTTCATTAACTGTGTAACTTGATTGAAAATTTTAGGATGATCATTAAGAATCATCTAAATAGATTAGTAGGAAATGCAAATAAAGCATAACTAGCATACGTAATGCTGAAGCATGAAAATGATATTGCTCTGACACAACTGATCATTCCATTTGAAAACCATTTTAAAATCAGATTATGATTTTTAAAAATCAAAAATATCAAATAAATTACTCTGACATACATGGAATGTAGGCAAATGTACCAACATTTCTGTGAACAGAAAGATCGCAATGCAACTTTAGGAATTTTTTTATTATCACTAAACTGGGTTGTGGGGGTGAATATGCAGAAGTCTCTGGTCATTTTTAATACTTCCAATGAGTTTTTGAACATCCACTTGATTCACCTGAGTAAATATGAGAGCCACTTTCACTGTGTTATTTAATGGATATCTCCTGAGGGAACACGTTACTCTTTTAGATTGCATTTAACACATTATGGTACTGAAGGTGGCCGTTTGTTCCACCGTGACTGGGCAGCCAAAATACAGAGGAATTTACCATGTTCCCACATCCCACCTTTCAGTTCAAAGCCAATTGTTTATCCAAATTTTTCCTTGATGTAGTGAGGATTCCTGACATTGTTTCAGGTAGTGAATTCTAGATCAGGGGAAAATTTATCCTCAGCTGCCTTTTTTTGGACTAATTGGATGGAATATCAAAAGGGGAAATATGAAATTATCCACATTGATAGGAAGCATAGAAAAGTAGAGTATCATTTACTCGGTGCTACTAAATGGTATTTAGAGAGGTTAAAGTGTTTACACAAAAGCAAAAAGTTACTAAGTAGATGGAACATTACTTAGAAGTTAAATTCAAACTTGGAATGTGGATGAGGCACAAAATCAGATAAATCTGCCAAAATTCTGCAGGGATTTGAGAGACCAAGCATGGAGTACCAAGTCTGCTTATTTTGTTAATGCAATGATAGCAGCAGAGAGAAGTTTCACTGAATTGATTTCTAGGATGTTAGAGTCAATTTATTGAATAAAGTTGAGGCCACAGTCTTACCTCCTGCTTCTAAGCCCAAACTGAGTCTTGATTCGACTGCCAATCCCTAACCAGCACACCGGTACAACTCAGTCTACCAGCTGCATCACATATAAAACCCCTGGTTCCTTTACCCAGACCCTGACTTGACCACTATTCACAGGTCCCATTTTGGGGGTTTACCTGACACTTCGCAGTTGGATGGTGAGCCAGGGCATAAATACTGTATTTCTAGGTCAGGAATTGTACTTTAGTTATTAAGGTACAAAGTTCAAGGTACATTTACAATCAAAGTATGTATACAACCTTGAGATTCACCTTCTTACAAACAGCCACAAAATAAAGAAACCCCCAAAGGACCCATTAAAAAGAAAACTGCGTGTACCCAATGCTCAGAGAGAAAAGAAATCATGGAAACAATAAAAGTAAGCAAATAGCATTCAGAACAAAAGTTTTAAGAAAGACACAAAGCCAGGCATTACTGGAGCTGGAGTAGGCCACAGCCTTAGTTCATCGCAGAGCTGAGTAAACATCTTGGAACCATAGGCATGAACCCAGGCATCACTGCAATCAGGGCAGGCCACAGCTCCAGTTAAGCATAGAGATGAATAAATGTTGTGGAGCGACGTGCAGAGCCAGCCCGTCCCTCGCCTCCACTCCCAATACCCTGACCTTTTCAATTTCACCCAATGGTTAAGTCATCCAAAACATCAGGTTGTTAGACATTAAACTGATCAAATAATAGCTAGAATAAGATTGAAGAGCAAAACTATGGTTTAATTTTTATTTTATCCAACTATAAGAAGAAATTAATGAATAAGTGTACAGATAATTTCTGATTATATATATGACAATGACTAAGCTGTGGAGAATGTGTGAGTGCATGTCCCTGTGTTTGTTTGAGGGATATTTACAGACAGTGATCTTAGTAGCAGATGGAAGATATTTTTGTGGCACTATAATTTTTTTGGGGTTGTCTGCAGCAGTCCTATTGAATATTTATAGTTGCTCTGCATGAATGCAGCACTTAGATTCTAATTCACAAATAACTTTGGTTTGGAAAGCAAGTGTTGAATATACTTCTCTGTGCATTGCCCTAATCACTCAGAAAAAGAAACAAACTATAAGAAATTCATACTTTCTTGCCACCAAGTAAGGAGTGGACGAGAAGCGGTACTCGGTAAATATTGGTTATCTTAGAGCTAGCGCCAGATAATGAGTGACTGATCTATCAGACTGTGTTACAGTTGTTAGTTTATGCTATTCTTAAGAGTTAACTGGGGCTGAATTTTATAATTCTCATTTATTAGCCAAGCAAGCCTTTCAGTTATCCAGAAGGCCCACATTTACTGATTAAAAGGAAGGAAATCAGTTGCAATTGTACCAAATTCACTGCCTGTGATTTAACAGTGAGTGGCCAAAGCTATCATGTAAACTGCTTGAAACAATATGTGATTGCATCCACCTGACAGAATAAGTGCAATTTCAGTTTGATGTCCCATCTAAAAGATGGCAGACTAGAATAAAGAAATGAGACCAATAGACCAAAGCAGAACTATTTTATGGTCGTTGACCAACAAGTACAGCATTCATGTTTCCAGAATTATTCTTACATTGAATTTAGAAAAATAATTATTCTGGAACACATTCTTCACTGGATCTTCTAAATAGAGCTTGCCTTCTTTTCTTCTATCTTCATGGCAGATAAACCACTACTGGGCTGTCAAAGAACAGGGAATTCTTAGAAAACACTAAACTCCATTTTACTAATATGTGCAGGATGCAGGCTTCTTATTATAGACCTACATTTCTAAAATGACTGTGGATGCAGGTGGGTGAAAGCACCATTTACTTGGTAGCAAGGAGAAAGCAAGAGTTTATGCTTTAACATAGTATGAGTAATGTCATGATATGACATGTATGGATGTGTCCTTGGTATTTATAAGAAATGTGATGTAAAGATACATTGCACTGAACAGCAAACTACTGCTGTCAGATGAATTAAATTTAACTATAAAAATATTATTCTTGAGATTATGCCATGACAGTTTAAGCAGTTGAAAAGCATAGTGTAGTTATGTTAAACCTCTGTGGGTGCTCCAGAGGCACCAGGTCCTGATGCAATAGTGTAGAATGATTGAAAGTGGGCCATTGACAATATTTAATTAATATAATTAATAATATAATTGACAATAAGTAAAAAGGAAGACTTGCATTTATATTTTTAATGATCATAGAGGCTTATAGACAATAAAGATAGCAATAGGGGACATACTTAGTATATTGATGGCAATTATCTCTTCAAATAAAAATATATCTTCATATGATTATAACATATTTGTGATATCAACATTCTTTAACATATTTGAGCCAACCACTTAACAACATTAATGTGCCACAAATATCTTAAGATTGTTAGACTGAAGATGATACAAGTGTCTAAACCTAAATGAACGTAATTAGCAACATCTTTATAAAGAGATTATTTTAATTTTATTTAATTAGCCAAAAACTGTATCAAAGCTTTAGAGTGTTACTTGATATAATTTGTGTCAATAGCATGTAAAACAAAAGCAAAGATATTTGGCCAAATAACTTGCCCATTCCATTTAAGGGCTGGTTGGAGTAAATTTTCTTCAGTGCAACATTCGACACAGATAAGTATACCATATCCTGCCGAAAGGTCTCAGCTCAAAACGTTGACTGCTCACTTCAACGGATGCTGCCCAACCTGCTGAGTTCCTCCAGCTTGTTTGTACGTCTTGATTTGACCCCAGCATCTGCAGTATACTTTGTGTTTAAGTATACCATACGTTTGAAAGGTTACACTGCTATGAACTATGAGGTGAAGACAGTAACATCTTTTTTCACAAAGTTTGAATCTGAATTGCACAGTGAAATTATTGGATTTTCCAAAAAGGTATCAGATTTTGTGATACCCTGTCACCAATGCTGAAAATATTACCAGATTATTTAATACACTTCAGGACCCTGCGAAGAAAAGTCAGGAATAAAACTAAATAATTTTGTTAATGCTGTAACACTGAGAACAGCACGTCCTGCAATTAGCTTTCAGTTGGGAGGATAATATATGAAACACATTTCATCTTATGCTCATAAACATTAGTTTCAAAACATGTTTATTGAAAATACAACTTGCATGGACTCTGTTTCAATTAAACTGTCATCGATTTTTTTCATCCGAGTAAATATAAAAGATTTCAAAAGCTTGGTAATTTGGACTCAAGAC
The DNA here is from genome assembly GCF_030144855.1 of Hypanus sabinus. Classification (NCBI taxonomy): domain Eukaryota; kingdom Metazoa; phylum Chordata; class Chondrichthyes; order Myliobatiformes; family Dasyatidae; genus Hypanus; species Hypanus sabinus. Next base: position 103,458,860 of record NC_082708.1, on the reverse strand, counting down.
ATGAAAGTGATATTTTGCCATGTGTCACAGAAAGAACACATACAGCAGTTACTGGATCAAGTTGCACCAGTGGAAAGCCAAAATCCTCACTCACAGCAATTTTAGTTAAGAGGATTATTATGATTGGAAAATGTTACTTGTTCATACAATGAACTGTCTGTTTAAAATGCCTAGTTGACTTGACTGATATATTGTTCTGCAGTCGTCATAAGCAAGTAGGTAAAAGTACATGCAATTTACCATGGAAATGAAAAACATAATAGATGAACAAGCAACCATGAATTAACTCATGAAGGAGGAATATCAATGGATTAATTCTGTAGAAAGTAAAACTGCAAGCAATACTACTGGGATATGATTTTATACTTAAAATTTACAGAGGCCAAGATCTGTCCATTACTGGCCATTTGTTCTGGTAATTCTATTTGAAGCTGCTTTGTTAAATCTTTTCTGTTCTGAATTATTTTTGATGCCTCAGCAGGATCTTATCTCTTTTCTGAAAGTGCCTGCAGTCAGTCCAAATTAACGGAGCCATAAAGAGGGCAATTGCTGTTTGGCAGGCGCCTGTGAGCATTGTCTGTGTTAAGGAACTGGTTAGACCAACATATGGAACTGACAACCTCTAAAGTTCAAAGTTCAAAGTACATCTATTATCAAAGTATGTATACTATATACACCATTGAGAGTTGTCTTCTTACAAGCAGTCACAAAACAAATAAACACAATAGAACCTAATGAAAAAGACCCAATGTGCAAAAAAATGAACAAATTGTGCAAACAATAAAACAGTAAGGAAGTAACATTCAGAACTACTGTTCACGAAAGTGAGTTCACAGCCACGAAGCTAGCCATCACTGCAGCTGGTTCAGGAGCCCGTTAGTTGCAGGCTGCAGCCTCAGTTTGTCACAGAGATGAGTAAACCTCGAGGAGCAGTGATCTGAACACCGACCCATCCCTTCCCTCTGGCCCCAACACCCTGCCTGACTTTTTTGATCTGGCCTGGCACTTAAATTGGCCAAATATTCACTTGTTCTTCGCTTGCAGAACTGGGCCCAGCCACTCCAATACGTTTTTGGGCCTGGGCTCTGCCATCTTGATTCAGTCTGTACCTGACCTTTCCAATTAAGCCTGGTGTTCCTAGGCAAAAGACAAATGCTACGGTCAGTATTAAATTATCAATTTTCCAATGTTATCATTAACAGAGGAGCAAACAGAAAAGATGCACTTTTTTGCTATTCATTCTTTCTGACAAAATCTAATCTCTAATCATCAGAAACTCCAGCAAGGGGTTATCAACAACATCATTTACTAATGGTGTAGTTAGTAATCCCCTTCTGGGCATTCTGGTGTAACAATCTACAAATGTTGCTACACAATAGTTTAATCTCTAATGGTGAAGTGTGAAATGACATTTCTATTCCTAAACCAAAAATGATTTCTCACTTTCCCACGTCATTTTAACAGAATGTTCTGGACCATTCTAACATTGTTACTGAAGCTGGCCATGCCATAGGAAAAATAGGAGCATATGTGCATGTTTGATGTTGGAAATAGAATAGTATATTCTTTTTGCAAAATAGAAATTGGCGGGTCACATTTTCTTTTTACACATTTTACACATTTTCTTAAGGTGAATCAGTAATTGCCACTGAAAACTGGTCCTGGGTTGGCCACTTGGAAAACTCCATGGCAAATCTACTCATGGTTTGCCACTTTCTCTTTATCAGCTGCATTAGAAAAGTGAAACAGAACACCTCAAGCAAAACTCAGAGATTACCACAGGGTGAGGATAATACTGAATAATAATCCAGACTGGGTTTAGAAATACTCTCAGAAGTGCACAATTTGCTGTAATGTGAGAAGTCTTAAGCAACAATGCTGAACGTGGACTATGCTTTCACAGATTGTGCATGATTGTAAAATGGCAGAAAATACTCTGCAGCAGTACACCAGCTCTGAGCTGCCAATTCAATTCATTGGTTTTCAAACTGGAAGCAGGAGTTTATTGGCTGCATGCACCAGCTGGGGCCCAATAACATTAGTAATGTTCACTTCTTAAACCAAGTATAGGGAACTCAAAGACAAGCAGCACCATTTAAAAAGAAGTTGAATTGTGGCAGGATTAGATTCTGGAAACTGCTCTGCAATTGAATCTGTTCTGGGAAAGAATTCAATTACAGACTGGAGGTTTTGGCAGTGATAATGGAAAGGAGAAGAGATATCCTATATCTTCAGGGGAAAGGATTGAAGGGAGGGCAAGCGGGCTTTGATTCATATATGTATTCTTAGGCACAGGAAGAGGATATTGATGATAGAAAATGGCATAAGGCTGCACAGTGTTGCTGTTAGTAGAGCCATTGCTTCACAGTGCTAGAGTCCTGGGCTCAAGCCCGGTCTGTGTGTTGATTGGGCATTCTCCCAATGACTGTTTGGGTTCCAGTTTACTCCAGGCTGGTAGGTTAATTGCCACTGCAAGTTGCCTCAATTGAGCCGCAGAACTGTGGACAGTGTGACAATGTTGAGAGAATAACAGATATAAATTGATGTAGGGTTAATATAAATTGGTGGTGCATGGTTGCCATGGATTCAGTTAAACTGAAGGCCTTGTGTCTTGTGTATTCTGCATGAACATGAATTCTAATGTGGAGCCCAAGGGCCCTACTGAAGCACAAAAGGAGAGATGCTTAGGAACTTAGCTTTGATTCTAATATCTTTAAGAATTCAAAATAATTTTTATGTATAATATTTCAAAATGAAATTTATGAATGCTTGTTCATATTATGAATACACTCAATGATTCAGGAACAGCTTCTTTCCCTCTGCCATCTGATCTCTGAATGGACATTGATCCCATGAACACTACTTCAGTCTTGTTTTTGCTCTTCTTATTTAACTAATATATGTATATAACCTTCTTACCGTAATTCACAGTTTTTATTGTTTATATTTATTTATATAGTGTTTATTATTATATATTGCATTGTACTGATGCTACATAACAACAAATTTAATGATTTTAAAGCTGATTGTGATTATTTGTTGAGATACAGTGCAGAATTGGACCACCCAGCAACCCCAATTTTTTCCGACCTAATCACGGGACAATTTACAATGATCAATTAATCTACCAGCTGGTAGGCCTTTGGACCGTGGAAGGCAACCCGAGCACCCGGAGAAAATCCGCACAGCCATGGGGAGAACAGACAAACTCCATCCAGACAGCTATGTGACTTGAACCTGGGTCACTGGTACTGTAAAGCATTGTGCTAACAACCATGCCACTGAAGCTGAAGTGAGTTTTTCTTCTGTTTCATACTAAACATTTGAAGTAGGAAGCCAAAGAATGACACTTCTGTAAAGCACAAAAGCATTTAAGAAATTTCACCCGATTCACGCAGATGAATGTCAACCCTGAGGGCTCATGACCAATAATCTGCTCGGAGCCTAAGGATACCGAGGGAACCAGATGAAAATAACATCAAGAGAAAAAAATATCATGTTTAAGGTGCAGGGAAAGATAAATGTCCAAACTAAAAGGATAATGGTTGGTGACTTTTCTAACATAAGATTATCTGTTACAGCAGTCCAAGGAGTACCAAGCCTGACCACATCTTTGAAGTTGTTAAATTCTTTGCAGCACTACATGCAAGCTTCAGGCTCGGAATTCTGTCATTCATCACTACAATTATCTGTCTTTACTACTTTGAGAATGTGTTTGGAGACACACTACTCATTCTTCCCTCCCATGAGGGCAGGGGCATCTCCTCTCTTCTCGGTAATAATGCCTCCATTACTTCAACTATGTATCAAGAATGGAAATGAGAAGCAGGTTGTTTGCTATCAGAACAACGTAAAGAAGCTAATGGTTTGGTTATGAATTTACCCAGTGTAACATGATAAACTTCTTGTGGTCCTTAGACAAAAGATTAATCCACATTTCTTTCATTAATATAGTTAAAGGATTGTTGTTTTATATTCCTAATACAATTAGGGTTTTTTGTTATTTCCACAATGTCAATGACATGCAAATACCATCAAACATAACAAGTGTTTACCTAAAATTCTTCCATTACATAATTAAAGTTAAAGAAAAAAGAAAATCAGACTGCACACTCAGATTATTTTTGTTTTCTTAATATGTCTTTGTGATTAAATTTATACAGATTTGCAATAATGGTTTGCAGATGTTTTTTACTCCGTTTGTTGTGTGCTTTCTTGCGAGTTGAAATGATTGGTTACTTAACAAATCTATCAATTTACCTATTGGAAATGGTAACAATTATTGTACTTAACCATGTACTTTGAAAATAAATACTCTTGTACCAACTGCTGAAAGAAAAATCACTACAAGCTTGCTCATTAAGGAATGGCATTTAAACTCATCTAATCTTCTGTCTACCTACCTGCAGGCTGTAGTTCCCACAAGTTGCTTTCTAAAACTTCCTCTGCTTTGAACACTTATTAAAATTACATCTGTTTCAATATAAGTTAAACATTTCAGTTGACTTGTTTTCCTTTTTTCCTAAAGGTCTGAAGATTGTGACAAATTAGATTAAACCCCCTGACCCTAAATGAGTGTGCTGGTCACATGGGTGCTGACACTCAAACTCAGAACCATCAATCATAACTGATAATAATTTCATCACCTTGAATCAATTAGGTCACACAAATTCAGATGTGAACATTCAGTTTTTCCACTTATCCGTGGATATTTTTAAACCTTTATGATCAGTGAAAGGATTTTGAGGATAGTGGAGATTCAAACTTAGGTTGTTTACTTGTGTATATTTTTTACTGTTTTCAATCTCATTCTCTTTTGCTGCACTGAGCTAATCTGAATGCTAATACGATGTTAGTCTTTTTGACAGAAATTCAGACAACCCAGAGTAAAACCGACATTTTCCACTTTGATTGTTGTTGTACACAAAATAATAAGTAGTTGGAATATTATAATGCAAATTAATTAACTGAAAAAATGCATTTGCCCATTTGAGCCTTTTCAGTAATGGGATAGTCCATATGAACTGAATGAAAACAGCATACAAAGTGCATTAACAGCTGCAAGTATTTTACTATGCTTGATTAGTTTAACTTCGTATTTTATAAGTCATTAAAAAGAGCAACCAGATCACAAACTCCTCAAATTTACATGAAAAACTGTCTCGGCCCCAAATGTCAGCTGTTTATTAATTTCCGTGGATGCTGCCTGACCTGTTGAGTTCCTCTGGCATTTTGTGTGTGTTGTTTCATATTTACATGGAGTGCAAACTTTATATAGATGAACATGAACTTGACTTGATTGCTCTCTTATTTTAAATGACTAGATTCATGTCCAGCACTTGCAATTAGACTCACAGGGAAATTTGCCTTCTGCTGCATATGATAAATACGTAGTGACACAATATTAGTGTCATTAAAATAATTCCACAAAAGCCATTCAAATTAGGCTTAGAGAAGATCTAATTCAAATTAGGCAATTAGAGAAGATCTGCTGGGGACATGTTTCAGAGGACTGAATAACCAAATCAAACAATATATATGCAAATTTAGGTATCTATTTCAACACCCAAGACAGCCAGTCATTCTACACATCAGGTTCAATCACCACCCAGCAGGCAAACCCATCGTTTTCATTCTCCCTGTCACTTATTTCCTACATGTGCTTCATCTCTCCTTTTATTCTTTTTGTTGCTTACCTTTATTAACTGGCAAAAGTCAATTAACCTACCAGCACATTACAGAAATGTGGGAGGGAACCAAAACACCTTTCAAAATCCCACGTGGTCACAGGAAGAAAGTGCAAATTTCAAGCAGATGGAATACGATCTCTTCCCTTTCAAACGGTGTCACTATCACCTGCCAGCCTGTAGTCCTCCCGCTCCCTCCACTTTCTTATTCTGGCTTCTGCCCCCTTCCTTTGCAGTTTTGCTGAACGGTCTCAGCCTGATACATCAACTGCTTACTTTCCTCCATAGAGGCTGCCTGACTTGCTGAGGAATTCCAGAATTTTGTTTTAGTTTTTGTAGTAATTTGTTTGTCATAACTACTGGTTGTTTTAGCCTCATTGATACCTCCTATTTAATATATTTTTAGCATGTTATATTGTGAAGATGATACAAAATAGCTGTTTAATATCTGCCCAGTTTCTTTATCGCTGTTTCAGCTACTGTGCCTCTCTTCCTCCTTGCATGTTTGTGTCATGTTTTGTGTATTTTGCTATTTACTTTGATGTTCTATTTCCTCATTGTGCATCCATTATTTTTATCATTCTTTGTTTGTTTCCTGAAACTTGAAGCTATTACTCTACTTTGTAACTTCGTACAGCATTTAATCAGCATTTAGTCTTCATTCCCTTTTATATTGACTGGCTGCATCACAGCCTGGTATTGGAACAACAATGCCTTTGAATGGAAAATCTGACATAAAGTAATGGATTTGGCCCAGATATCAAGGGTAAAGCCCTCCCAACCACTGAGCATATCTACATGAAATGCTGTTGTAGGAAAGCAGAGATCCTTACCACCCAGGTCATGCTCTCTTCTTGCTGCTGCTATCAGGTCAAAGGTACAAACGCCCCAGGACTCGCACCACCAGGTTCAAGAACAGTTACAACCACTCAACCATCAGGCTGTTCAATAAAACAGAATAAATGCACTCACTTGCTCCATTATTGAAATGTTCCTACAACCAATTATCTCACTTTAAGGACTCTTATCTCATTACCTCATGTTCTTGTTATTTATTGTTATTTATTTATATTTGCATTAACACGGTTTGTTGTCTTCTGCACTCTGGTTGATCTTTCATCACCCCTGTTATAGTGACTATTCTATAGATTTACTGAGTCTGCCCATGGGAAAATGAGTCTCAGGGTGGTATATGGTAATATATATGCACTTTGCTAATAAAATTTACTTTGGACTCTAAACTTTGAATGGATCACTTTTCTCGTCAATATTTACTTCTGAATGGAATGTATATGTCCTGTGGTTGAGGAATTGTTTATTTTGATGTCTCTCTGCCACACCTTACAAATTATATACCTTTTAATTATTTTTCTAACCAGTGTTGACTTAGTTTGCCACTTAGTTGTAATTAGCTTTAATTTAGGCCCCCGTTCTGTGTTTATCTTTATCACTTCCAATTTGAAGTCATTATCACTGCTCCGCAGTATATTTATTATTATGTCAATCCTAATTAATCTTGGGGTTTATGTTGCACATCCTTAAATATAAATAGGCTGATCCAGAATCAATTTCATAGTGTATTAGTTGGGGAAATTATCTCATCTACATTCCATGACTAGTTGTAGAACACACCTTCTGGTGCTAATTGGACATGACTACAGTGATGAACCCGGGGTTGTAGGATGTTTCAGGTCATCAGACACCCTCGCACTGGTGACCCAGCCAGGGGTGATCAGCCCCCAACCTGTGTCCAAGTGATGTACTAATCCACAGATCCCCCCTCCGGATCCACAGCCACTGCAAGGCCTTTTCAGCAGCCTCCAGAATATTCTTGATGGCTCTTATGAACTGCAGTCCTTTTACTCCAAGGAGTTTAAAAGTTCACTGTAATGAATGGCCAGCAAGGCCCCAGCACCCAACGTCGACTGGCTCACAGTGAGCTCTCCAGCCATTGCTCCCAACAACGACTGGCTCACAGTGAGCTCTCCAGCCATTGCACCCAACGTCGACTGGCACACAGTGAGCTCTCCAGCAACTGCACCCAACATCCACTGGCTCACAGTGAGCTCTCCAGCCACTGCACCCAACATCGAATGGCTCACAGTGAGCACTCCAGCCATTGCTCCCGACGTCGACGGGATCACAGTGAGCTCTCCAGCCATTGCACCCAACATCGTCCGGCTCACAGTGAGCTCTCCAGCCACGGCACCCAACATCCACTGGCACACAGTGAGCTCTCCAGCCACTGCACACAAAGTCGACTGGCTCACAGTGAGCTCTCCAGCCACTACACCTAACATCGACTGGGTCACAGTGAGCTCTCCAGCCACTACGCCCAAAGTCGACTGGCTCACAGTGAGCTCTCCAGCCACGACACCTAACATCGACTGGGTCACAGTGAGCTCTCCAGCTACTGCACCCAACATCGACTGGCTCACAGTGAGCTCTCCAGACACTGCACCCAACATCAACTGGCTCACAGTGAGCACTCCAGCCACTGCTCCCAACATCGACTGGCTCACAGTGAGCTCTCCAGCCACTGCACCCAACAGCCACTGGCTCACAGTGAGGTCTCCAGCCATTGCTCCCAAATTCAACTGGCTCACAGTGAGCTCTCCAGCCACTGCACACAACACCGACTGGCTCACAGTGAACTCTCCAGCCACTGCACCCAACATCAACGGGCTCGCAGTGAGCTCTCCAGACACTGCACCCAACATCAACTGGCTCACAGTGAGCTCTCCAGCCACTGCACCCAACATCCACTGGCTCACAGTGAGTCCTCCAGCCACTGCACCCAACATCCACTGGCTCACAATGAGGTCTCCAGCCATTGCTCCCAAATTCAACTGGCTCACAGTGAGCTCTCCAGCCACTGCACCCAACATCGACTGGCTCACAGTGAGCTCTCCAACCATTGCTCCCAATGTTGACTGGTTCACACTGAGCTCTCCAGCCACTGCACCCAACATTCGCTGGCTCACAGTGAGGTCTCCAGCCATTGCTCCCAACATCGACTGGCTCACAGTGAGCTCTCCAGCCATTGCTTCCAACGTCGACTGGCTCACATTGAACTCTACAGCCAATGATACCAACATCGACTGGTTCACAGTGAGCTCTCCAGACACTGCTTCCAACGTCCACAGGCTCACAGTGAGGTCTCCAGCCATTGGTCCCAAATTCAACTAGCTCACAGTGAGCTCTCCAGCCACTGCACACAACATCAACTAGCTCACAGAGAGCTCTCCAGCCATTGCTCGCAACATCGACTGGCTCACAATGAGCTCTCCAGCCATTGCACCTAATGTCGACTGGCTCACAGTGAGCTCTCCAGCCACTGCACCCAACATCCACTGGCTAAAAGTGAGCTCTCCAGCCATTGCTCCCAATGTTAACTGCTTCACACTGAGCTCTCCAGCCACTGCAACCAACATCCACTGGCTCACAGTGAGCTCTCCAGACTCTGCACCCAACATCGACTGGCTCACAGTCAGCTCTCCAGCCATTGTTCCCAACATCGACTGGCTCACAGTGAGCTCTCCAGCCATTGTATCCAACATCCACTGGCTCACAGTGAGGTCTCCAGCCATTGCACCCAACATCCACTGGCTCACAGTGAGCTCTCCAGCCACAGCAACCAACATCGATTGGCTCACACTGAACTATACAGCAACTGCTCCCAACGTTGATGGGCTCACAGTGAGCTCTCCAGCCATTGCTCCCAATATCGACTGGCTCACAGTGAGATCTCCAGCCGCTGCGCCCAACATCCACTGGCTCACAGTGAGATCTACAGCCATTGCTTCCAACATCGACTGGCTCACAGTGAACTCTATAGCCACTGCAACCAACATCGACTGGCTCACAGTGAGCTCTCCAGCCATTGCTCGCGACGTCGACGGGCTCACAGTGAGCTCTCCAGCCACTGTACCCAACATCGACTGGTTCACAGTGAGCTCTCCAGCCAATGCACCCAACACCGACTGGCTCACAGTGAGCTCTCCAGCCAATGCACACAACATCAACTGGCTCACAGTGAGCTACAAGCCACTCTACCCAACATCGACAGGTTCACAGTGAGCTCTCCAGCCATTGCACCCAACACCGACTGGCACACAGTGAGCTCTCCAGCCATTGCTCCCAACATTGTCCGGCTCACAGTGAGCTCTCCAGCCAAGGCACCCAACATCCACTGGGTCACAGTGAGCTCTCCAGCCACTACACCCAAAGTCGACTGGCTCACAGTGAGCTCTCCAGCCACAACACCTAACATCGACTGGGTCACAGTGAGCTCTCCAGCTACTGCACCCAACATCGACTGGCTCACAGTGAGCTCTCCAGACACTGCACCCAACATCAACTGGCTCACAGTGAGCACTCCAGCCACTGCTCCCAACATAGACTGGCTCACAGTGAGCTCTCCAGCCACTGCACACAACATCCACTGGCACACAGTGAGCTCTCCAGCCACTGCACCCAACATCCACTGGCTCACAGTGAGGTCTCCAGCCATTGCTCCCAGATTCAACTGGCTCACAGTGAGCTCTCCAGCCACTGCACACAACACCGACTGGCTCACAGTGAGCTCTCCAGCCACTGCACCCAACATCAACGGGCTCACAGTGAGCTCTCCAGCCACTGCACCCAACATCGACTGGCTCACAGTGAGCTCACCAGCCACTGCACCCAACATCCACTGGCACACAGTGAGCTCTCCAGCCACTGCACCCAACATCCACTGGCTCACAGAGAGGTCTCCAGCCATTGCTCCAAAATTCAACTGGCTCACAGTGAGCTCTCCAGCCACTGCACCCAACATCAACTGGCTCACAGTGAGCTCTCCAGCCACTGCACCCAACATCAACTGACTCACAGTGAGCTCTCCAGCCATTGCTCCCAACATCAACACACTCTCAGTGAGCTCTCCAGCCACTGCACCCAATATCCACTGGCTCACAGTGAGTCCTCCAGCCACTGCACCCAACATCCACTGGCTCACAGTGAGCTCTCCAGCCATTGCTCCCAATGTTGACTGGTTCACACTGAGCTCTCCAGCCACTGCACCCAACATTCGCTGGCTCACAGTGAGGTCTCCAGCCATTGCTCCCAACATCGACTGGCTCACAGTGAGCTCTCCAGCCATTGCTTCCAACGTCGACTGGCTCACAGTGAACTCTACAGCCAATGATACCAACATAGACTGGTTCACAGTGAGCTCTCCAGCCACTGCTTCCAACGTCCACAGGCTCACAGTGAGGTCTCCAGCCATTGCTCCCAAATTCAACTAGCTCACAGTGAGCTCTCCAGCCACTGCACACAACATCGACTAGCTCACAGTGAGCTCTCCAGCCATTGCTCCCAACATCGACTGGCTCACAATGAGCTCTCCAGCCATTGCTCCCAACATTGAATAGCTCACAGTGAGCTCTCAGGCCATTGCACCTAACGTCGACTGGCTCACAGTGAGCTCTCCAGTCACTGCACCCAACATCCACTGGCTCACAGTGAGCTCTCCAGCCATTGCTCCCAATGTTAACTGCTTCACACGGAGCTCTCCAGCCACTGGAACCAACATCCACTGGCTCACAGGGAGGTCTCCATCCAATGCTCCCAACATCCACTGGCTCACAGTGAGCTGTCCAGCCTCTGCACCCAACATCGACTGGCTCACAGTCAGCTCTCCAGCCATTGTTCCCAACATCGACTGGCTCACAGTGAGCTCTCCAGCCATTGTACCCAACATCCACTGGCTCACAGTGAGGTCTCCAGCCATTGCACCCAACATCCACTGGCTCACAGTGAGCTCTCCAGCCACTGCAACCAACATCGATTGGCTCACAGTGAACTCTACAGCAACTGCTCCCAACGTTGACGGGCTCACAGTGAGGTCTCCAGCCATTGCTCACAATATCGACTGGCTCACAGTGAGCTCTCCAGCCGCTGCACCCAACATCCACTGGCTCACAGTGAGGTCTACAGCCATTGCTTCCAACATCGACTGGCTCACAGTGAACTCAATAGCCACTGCAAACAACATCGACTGGCTCACAGTGAGCTCTCCAGCCACTGTACCCGACGTCGACGGGCTCACAGTGAGCTCTCCAGCCACTGTACCCAACATCGACGGGCTCACAGTGAGCTCTCCAGCTATTGCACCCAACACCGACTGGCTCACAGTGAGCTCTACAGCCATTGCTCCCAACATCGACACACACTCAGTGAGCTCTCCAGCCACTGCACCCAACATCCACTGGCTCACAGTGTCCTCCAGCCACTGCACCCAACATCCACTGGCTCACAGTGAGTTCTCCAGCCATTGCTCCCAAATTCAACAGGCACACAGTGAGCTCTCCAGCCACTGCCCCCAACCTCGACTGGCTCACAGTGAGCTCTCCAGCCATTGCTCCCAATGTTGACTGGTTCACACTGAGCTCTCCAGCCACTGCACCCAACATTCGCTGGCTCACAGTGAGGTCTCCAGCCATTGCACCCAACATCCACTGGCTTATAGTGAGCTCTCCAGCCACTGCAACCAACATCGATTGGCTCACAGTGATCTCTACAGCAACTGCTCCCAACGTTGACGGGCTCACCGTGAGCTCTCCAGCCATTGCTCCCGACGTCGACGGGCTCACAGTGAGGTCTCCAGCCATTGCTCCCAATATCGACTGGCTCACAGTGAGCTCTCCAGCCGCTGCACCCAACATCCACTGGCTTACAGTGAGGTCTACAACCATTGCTTCCAACATCCACTGGCTCACAGTGAACTCTATAGCCAGTGCAACCAACATAGACTGGCTCACAGTGAGCTCTCCAGCCATTGCTCCCGACGTCGACGGGCTCACAGTGAGCTCTCCAGCCATTGCTCCCAACATCGACTGGTTCACAGTGAGCTCTCCAGGCATTGCACCCAACACCGACTGGCTCACAGTGAGCTCTCAAGCCACTGCACACAACATCAACTGGCTCACAGTGAGCTACCAGCCACTGTACCCAACATCGACAGGTTCACAGTGAGCTCTCCAGCCATTGCACCCAACACCGACTGGCTCACAGTGAGCTCTCCAGCCATTGCTCCCAACATGGATACACTCTCAGTGAGCTCTCCAGCCACTGCACCCAACATCCACTGGCTCACAGTGTCCTCCAGCCACTACACCCAACATCCACTGGCTCACAGTGAGTTCTCCAGCCATTGCTCCCAAATTCAACTGGCTCACAGTGAGCTCTGCAGCCATTGCTCCCAATGTTGACTGGTTCACATTGAGCTCTCCAGCCACTGCACCCAACATTCTCTGGCTCACAGTGAGGTCTCCAGCCATTGCTCCCAACATCGACTGGCTCACAGTGAGCTCTCCAGCCATTGCACCCAACACCGACTGGCACACAGTGAGCTCTCCAGCCACTGCACCCAACATCCACTGGCTCACAGTGAGCTACCAGCCACTGTACCCAACATCGACAGGTTCACAGTGAGCTCTCCAGCCATTGCACCCAACACCGACTGGCACACAGTGAGCTCTCCAGCCATTGCTCCCAACATCAACACACTCTCAGTGAGCTCTCCAGCCACTGCACACAACATCCACTGGCACACAGTGAGCTCCCCAGCCACTGCACCCAACATCCACTGGCTCACAGTCAGCTCCACAGCCACTGCACCCAACATCGAATGGCTCACTGTGAACACTCCAGCCACTGCTCCCAACATTGTCCGGTTCACAGTGAGCTCTCCAGCCAAGGCACCCAACATCCACTGGGTGACAGTGAGCTCTCCAGCCACTACACCCAAAGTCGACTGGCTCACAGTGAGCTCTCCAGCCACAACACCTAACATCGACTGGGTCACAGAGAGCTATCCAGCTACTGCTCCCAACATCGACTGGCTCACAGTGAGCTCTCCAGACACTGCACCCAACATCAACTGGCTCACAGTGAGCACTCCAGCCACTGCTCCCAACATCCACTGGCACACAGTGAGCTCTACAGCCACTGCACCCAACATCCACTGGCTCACAGTGAGGTCTCCAGCCATTGCTCCCAAATTCAACTGGCTCACAGTGAGCTCTCCAGCCCCTGCACCCAACATCGACTGGCTCACAGTCAGCTCTCCAGCCATTGTTCCCAACATCGACTGGCTCACAGTGAGCTCTCCAGCCATTGTATCCAACATCCACTGGCTCACAGTGAGGTCTCCAGCCATTGCACCCAACATCCACTGGCTCACAGTGAGCTCTCCAGCCACTGCAACCAACATCGATTGGCTCACAGTGAACTCTACAGCAACTGCTCCCAACGTTGACGGGCTCACAGTGAGCTCTCCAGCCATTGCTCCCGACGTCGACGGGCTCACAGTGAGGTCTCCAGCCGTTGCTCACAATATCGACTGGCTCACAGTGAGCTCTCCAGCCGCTGCACCCAACATCCACTGGCTCACAGTGAACTCAATAGCCACTGCAACCAACATCGACTGGCTCACAGTGAGCTCTTCAGCCACTGTACAGACGTCGACGGGCTCACAGTGAGCTCTCCAGCCACTGTACCCAACTTCGACGGGCTCACAGTGAGCTCTCCAGCTTTTGCACCCAACATCCACTGGCTCACAGTGTCCTCCAGCCACTGCACCCAACATCCACTGACTCACAGTGAGTTCTCCAGCCATTGCGCCCAACATCCACTGGCTCACAGTGAGGTCTCCAGCCATTGCTCCCAAATTCAACTGGCTCACAGTGAGCTCTCCAGCCCCTGCACCCAACATCGACTGGCTCACAGTCAGCTCTCCAGCCATTGTTCCCAACATCGACTGGCTCACAGTGAGCTCTCCAGCCATTGTATCCAACATCCACTGGCTCACAGTGAGGTCTCCAGCCATTGCACCCAACATCCACTGGCTCACAGTGAGCTCTCCAGCCACTGCAACCAACATCGATTGGCTCACAGTGAACTCTACAGCAACTGCTCCCAACGTTGACGGGCTCACAGTGAGCTCTCCAGCCATTGCTCCCGACGTCGACGGGCTCACAGTGAGGTCTCCAGCCGTTGCTCACAATATCGACTGGCTCACAGTGAGCTCTCCAGCCGCTGCACCCAACATCCACTGGCTCACAGTGAGGTCTACAGCCATTGCTTCCAACATCGACTGGCTCACAGTGAGCTCTTCAGCCACTGTACAGACGTCGACGGGCTCACAGTGAGCTCTCCAGCCACTGTACCCAACTTCGACGGGCTCACAGTGAGCTCTCCAGCTTTTGCACCCAACATCCACTGGCTCACAGTGTCCTCCAGCCACTGCACCCAACATCCACTGGCTCACAGTGAGTTCTCCAGCCATTGCTCCCAAATTCAACTGGCGCACAGTGAGCTCTCCAGCCACTGCCCCCAACATCAACTGGCTCACAGTGAGCTACCAGCCACTGTACCCAACATCGACAGGTTCACAGTGAGCTCTCCAGCCATTGCACCCAACACCGACTGGCTCACAGTGAGCTCTCCAGCCACTGCACCCAACATCAACTGGCTCACAGTGAGCTACCAGCCACTGTACCCAACATCGACAGGTACACAGTGAGCTCTCCAGCCATTGCACCCAACACCGACTGGCACACAGTGAGCTCTCCAGCCATTGCTCCCAACATCAACACACTCTCAGTGAGCTCTCCAGCCACTGCACCCAACATCCACTGGCACACAGTGAGCTCCCCAGCCACTGCACCCAACATCCACTGGCTCACAGTGAGCTCCGCAGCCACTGCACCCAACATCGAATGGCTCACAGTGAACACTCCAGCCACTGCTCCCAACATTGTCCGGCTCACAGTGAGCTCTCCAGCCAAGGCACCCAACATCCACTGGGTCACAGTGAGCTCTCCAGCCACTACACCCAAAGTCGACTGGCTCACAGTGAGCTCTCCAGCCACAACACCTAACATCGACTGGGTCACAGTGAGCTCTCCAGCTACTGCACCCAACATCGACTGGCTCTCAGTGAGCTCTCCAGACACTGCACCCAACATCAACTGGCTCACTGTGAGCACTCCAGCCACTGCTCCCAACATCGACTGGCTCACAGTGAGCTCTCCAGCCACTGCACCCAACATCCATTGGCACACAGTGAGCTCTCCAGCCACTGCACCCAACATCCACTGGCTCACAGTGAGGTCTCCAGCCATTGCTCCCAAATTCAACTGGCTCACAGTGAGCTCTCCAGCCACTGCACACAACACCGACTGGCTCACTGTGAGCTCTCCAGCCATTGTATCCAACATCCACTGGCTCACAGTGAGGTCTCCAGCCGTTGCTCACAATATCGACTGGCTCACAGTGAGCTCTCCAGCCGCTGCACCCAACATCCACTGGCTCACAGTGAGGTCTCCAGCCATTGCTCCCAAATTCAACTGGCTCACAGTGAGCTCTCCAGCCACTGCACCCAACAACGACTTGCTCACAGTCAGCTCTCCAGCCATTGTTCCCAACATCGACTGGCTCACAGTGAGCTCTCCAGCCATTGTATCCAACATCCACTGGCTCACAGTGAGGTCTCCAGCCATTGCACCCAACATCCACTGGCTCACAGTGAGCTCTCCAGCCACTGCAACCAACATCGATTGGCTCACAGTGAACTCTACAGCAACTGCTCCCAACGTTGACGGGCTCACAGTGAGCTCTCCAGCCATTGCTCCCGACGTCGACGGGCTCATAGTGAGGTCTCCAGCCGTTGCTCACAATATCGACGGGCTCACAGTGAGCTCTCCAGCCGCTGCACCCAACATCCACTGTCTCACAGTGAGGTCTACAGCCATTGCTTCCAACATCGACTGGCTCACAGTTAACTCAATACCCACTGCAACCAACATCGACTGGCTCACAGTGAGCTCTCCAGCCACTGTACCCGACGTCAACGGGCTCACAGTGAGCTCTCCAGCCACTGTACCCAACATCGACGGGCTCACAGTGAGGTCTCCAGCCATTGCACCCAACATCGATTGGCTCACAGTGAACTCTACAGCAACTGCTCCTAACGTTGACGGGCAGACATTGAGGTCTCCAGCCATTGCTCCCAATATTGACTGGCTCACAGTGAGCTCTCCAGCCGCTGCACCCAACATCCACTGGCTCACAGTGAGGTCTACAACCATTGCTTCCAACATCCACTGGCTCACAGTGAACTCTATAGCCAGTGCAACCAACATAGACTGGCTCACAGTGAGCTCTCCAGCCATTGCTCCCGACGTCGACGGGCTCACAGTCAGCTCTCCAGCCATTGCTCCCAACATCGACTGGTTCACAGTGAGCTCTCCAGCCATTGCACCCAACACCGACTGGCTCACAGTGAGCTCTCCAGCCACTGCACACAACATCAACTGGCTCACAGTGAGCTACCAGCCACTGTACCCAACATCGACAGGTTCACAGTGAGCTCTCCAGCCATTGAACCCAACACCGACTGGCTCACAGTGAGCTCTCCAGCCATTGCTCCCAACATCGATACACTCTCAGTGAGCTCTCCAGCCACTACACCCAACATCCACTGGCTCACAGTGTCCTCCAGCCACTACACCCAACATCCACTGGCTCACAGTGAGTTCTCCAGCCATTGCTCCCAAATTCAACTGGCTCACAGTGAGCTCTCCAGCCACTGCACCCAACCTCGACTGGCTCACAGTGAGCTCTCCAGCCATTGCTCCCAATGTTGACTGGTTCACACTGAGCTCTCCAGCCACTGCACCCAACATTCTCTGGCTCACAGTGAGGTCTCCAGCCATTCCACCCAACATCGACTGGCTCACAGTGAGCTCTCCAGCCATTGCACCCAACACCAACTGGCTCACAGTGAGCTCTCCAGCCACTGCACCCAACATCAACTGGCTCACAGTGAGCTACCAGCCACTGTACCCATCATCGACAGGTTCACAGTGAGCTCTCCAGCCATTGCACCCAACACCGACTGGCTCACAGTGAGTTCTCCAGCCATTGCTCCCAACATCGACACACTCTCAGTGAGCTCTCCAGCCACTGCACCCAACATCCACTGGCTCACAGTGTCCTCCAGCCACTGCACCCAACATCCACTGGCTCACAGTGAGTTCTCCAGCCATTGCTCCCAAATTCAACTGGCTCACAGTGAGCTCTCCAGCCACTGCACCCAACCTCGACTGGCTCACAGTGAGCTCTCCAGCTTTTGCTCCCAATGATGACTGGTTCACACTGAGCTCTCAAGCCACTGCACCCAACATTCGCTGGCTCACAGTGAGGTCTCCAGCCATTGCTCCCAACATCGACTGGCTCACAGTGAGCTCTCCAGCCATTGCTTCCAACGTCGAATGGCTCACATTGAACTCTACAGCCACTGATACAAACATCGACTGGTTCACACTGAGCTCTCCAGCCACTGCTTCCAACGTCCACAGGCTCACAGTGAGGACTCCAGCCATTGCTCCCAAATTCAACTAGCTCACAGTGAGCTCTCCAGCCACTGCATACAACATCAACATCGACTAGCTCACAGTGAGCTCTCCAGCCATTGCTCCCCACATCGACTGGCTGACAATGAGCTCTCCAGCCATTGCACCTAACATCGACTGGCTCCCAGTGAGCTCTGCAGCCACTGCACCCAACATCCACTGGCTCACAGTGAGCTCTCCAGCCGCTGCACCCAACATCCACTGGCTCACAGTGAGGTCTACAGCCATTCCTTCCAACGTCGACTGGCTCACAGTGGACTCTATAGCTACTGCAACCAACATCGACTGGCTCACAGTGAGCTCTCCAGCCATTGCTCCCGAAGTCGACGGGCTCACAGTGAGCTCTCCAGCCACTGTACCCAACATCGACAGGTTCACAGTGAGCTCTCCAGCCATTGCACCCAACACGGACTGGCTCACAGTGAGCTCTCCAGCCACTGCTCCGAACATCGATTGGCTCACAGTGTGCTCTCCAGCCACTGCTCCCAACACCAACTGGCACACAGTGAGCTCACCAGCAATTCAACCCAACTAACACTGGCTCACAGTGAGCTCTCCAGCCACTGCTCCCAACATCAACTGGCTCACAGTGAGCTCTCCAGCAATTCAACCCAACATCAACTGGCTCACAGTGAGGTCTCCAGCCATTGCTCCAAACATCGACTGGCTCACAGTGATCTCTCCAGCCACTGCAGCCAACATCACCTGCCTCACAGTGAGCTCTCCAGCCACTGCTCCCAACATCAACTGGCTCAAAGTGAGGTCTTCAGCCATTGTTCCCTAATTCCACTGGCTCACAGTGAGCTCACCAGCCACTGCACCCGACATTCGATGGCTCACAGTGAGGTCTCCAGCCATTGTTCCCAACATCATCTGGCTCACAGTGAGCTCTCCAGCCACTGCACCCAACATCAACTGGCTCACAGTGAGCTCTCCAGCCATTGCTCCTTACATCGACAGGCTCTCAGTGAGCTCTCCAGCCACTGCACCCAACATCCACTAGCTCACAGTGTCCTCCAGCCACTGCACCCGACATCCAATGGCTCACAGTGAGTTCTCCAGCCATTGCTCCCAAATTCAACTGGCTCACAGTGAGCTCACAAGCCATTGCTCCCAACATCGACACGCTCACAGTGAGCTCTCCAGCCATTGCTCCCAATGTTGACTGGTTCACACTGAGCTCTCAAGCCACTGCACCCAACATTCGCTGGCTCACAGTGAGCTCTCCAGCCATTGCTCCCAATGATGACTGGTTCACACTGAGCTCTCAAGCCACTGCACCCTACATTCGCTGGCTCACACTGAGCTCTCCAGCCACTGCTTCCAACGTCCACAGGCTCACAGTGAGGTCTCCAGCCATTGCTCCCAAATTCAACTAGCTCACAGTGAGCTCTCCAGCCACTGCATACAACATCAACATCGACTAGCTCACAGTGAGCTCTCCAGCCATTGCTCCCCACATCGACTGGCTCACAATGAGCTCTCCAGCCATTGCACCTAACATCGACTGGCTCCCAGTGAGCTCTGCAGCCACTGCACCCAACATCCACTGGCTCACAGTGAACTCTACAGCAACTGCTCCCAACGTTGACGGGCTCACAGTGAGCTCTCCAGCCGCTGCACCCAACATCCACTGGCTCACAGTGAGGTCTACAGCCATTGCTTCCAACATCGACTGGCTCACAGTGAACTCTATAGCCACTGTACCCAACATCGACTGGCTCACAGTGAGCTCTCCAGCCATTGCTCCCGACGTCGACGGGCTCACAGTGAGCTCTCCAGCCACTGTACCCAACATCGACTGGTTCACAGAGAGCTCTCCAGCCATTGCGCCCAACACCGACTGGCTCACAGTGAGCTCTCCAGCCACTGCAGCCAACATCAACTGGCTCACAGTGAGCTATCAGCCACTGTAGCCAACATCGACAGGTTCACAGTGAGCTCTCCAGCCATTGCACCCAACATCAACTGGCTCACAGTGAGCTCTCCAGCCATTGCTCCCAACATCCACTGGCTCACAGTGCCCTCCAGCCACTGCACCCAACATCCACTGGCTCACAGTGAGTTCTCTAGCCATTGCTCCCAAATTCAACTGGCTCACAGTGAGCTCTCCAGCCACTGCACCCAACCTCGACTGGCTCACAGTGAGCTCTCCAGCCGCTGCACCCAACATCCACTGGCTCACAGTGAGGTCTACAGCCATTCCTTCCAACGTCGACTGGCTCACAGTGGACTCTATAGCTACTGCAACCAACATCGACTGGCTCACAGTGAGCTCTCCAGCCATTGCTCCCGACGTCGACGGGCTCACAGTGAGCTCTCCAGCCACTGTACCCAACATCGACTGGTTCACAGTGAGCTCTCCAGCCATTGCGCCCAACACCGACTGGCTCACAGTGAGCTCTCCAGCCACTGCAGCCAACATCAACTGGCTCACAGTGAGCTATCAGCCACTGTAGCCAACATCGACAGGTTCACAGTGAGCTCTCCAGCCATTGCACCCAACATCAACTGGCTCACAGTGAGCTCTCCAGCCATTGCTCCCAACATCCACTGGCTCACAGTGCCCTCCAGCCACTGCACCCAACATCCACTGGCTCACAGTGAGTTCTCTAGCCATTGCTCCCAAATTCAACTGGCTCACAGTGAGCTCTCCAGCCACTGCACCCAACCTCGACTGGCTCACAGTGAGCTCTCCAGCCGCTGCACCCAACATCCACTGGCTCACAGTGAGGTCTACAGCCATTCCTTCCAACGTCGACTGGCTCACAGTGGACTCTATAGCTACTGCAACCAACATCGACTGGCTCACAGTGAGCTCTCCAGCCATTGCTCCCGAAGTCGACGGGCTCACAGTGAGCTCTCCAGCCACTGCACCCAACATCGACTGGTTCACAGTGAGCTCTCCAGCCATTGCACTCAACACCGACTGGCTCACAGTGAGCACTCCAGCCACTGTACCCAACATCGACAGGTTCACAGTGAGCTCTCCAGCCATTGCACCCAACACGGACTGGCTCACAGTGAGCTCTCCAGCCACTGCTCCGAACATCGATTGGCTCACAGTGAGCTCTCCAGCCACTGCTCCCAACACCAACTGGCACACAGTGAGCTCACCAGCAATTCAACCCAACATCAACTGGCTCACAGTGAGGTCTCCAGCCATTGCTCCAAACATCGACTGGCTCACAGTGATCTCTCCAGCCACTGCAGCCAACATCACCTGCCTCACAGTGAGCTCTCCAGCCACTGCTCCCAACATCAACTGGCTCAAAGTGAGGTCTTCAGCCATTGTTCCTTAATTCCACTGGCTCACAGTGAGCTCAACAGCCACTGCACCCGACATTCGATGGCTCACAGTGTCCTCCAGCCACTGCACCCGACATCCAATGGCTCACAGTGAGTTCTCCAGCCATTGCTCCCAAATTCAACTGGCTCACAGTGAGCTCACAAGCCATTGCTCCCAACATCGACACGCTCACAGTGAGCTCTCCAGCCATTGCTCCCAATGTTGACTGGTTCACACTGAGCTCTCAAGCCACTGCACCCAACATTCGCTGGCTCACAGTGAGGTCTCCAGCCATTGCTCCCAACATCGACTGGCTCACAGTGAGCTCTCCAGCCATTGCTCCCAATGATGACTGGTTCACACTGAGCTCTCAAGCCACTGCACCCTACATTCGCTGGCTCACACTGAGCTCTCCAGCCACTGCTTCCAACGTCCACAGGCTCACAGTGAGGTCTCCAGCCATTGCTCCCAAATTCAACTAGCTCACAGTGAGCTCTCCAGCCACTGCATACAACATCAACATCGAGTAGCTCACAGTGAGCTCTCCAGCCATTGCTCCCCACATCGAATGGCTCACAATGAGCTCTCCAGCCATTGCACCTAACATCGACTGGCTCCCAGTGAGCTCTGCAGCCACTGCACCCAACATCCACTGGCTCACAGTGAACTCTACAGCAACTGCTCCCAACGTTGACGGGCTCACAGTGAGCTCTCCAGCCGCTGCACCCAACATCCACTGGCTCACAGTGAGGTCTACAGCCATTGCTTCCAACATCGACTGGCTCACAGTGAACTCTATAGCCACTGTACCCAACATCGACTGGCTCACAGTGAGCTCTCCAGCCATTGCTCCCGACGTCGACGGGCTCACAGTGAGCACTCCAGCCACTGTACCCAACATCGACTGGTTCACAGTGAGCTCTCCAGCCATTGCGCCCAACACCGACTGGCTCACAGTGAGCTCTCCAGCCACTGCAGCCAACATCAACTGGCTCACAGTGAGCTATCAGCCACTGTAGCCAACATCGACAGGTTCACAGTGAGCTCTCCAGCCATTGCACCCAACATCAACTGGCTCACAGTGAGCTCTCCAGCCATTGCTCCCAACATCGCCACACTCTCAGTGAGCTCTCCAGCCACTGCACCCAACATCCACTGGCTGACAGTGCCCTCCAGCCACTGCACCCAACATCCACTGGCTCACAGTGAGTTCTCTAGCCATTGCTCCCAAATTCAACTGGCTCACAGTGAGCTCTCCAGCCACTGCACCCAACCTCGACTGGCTCACAGTGAGCTTTCCAGCCATTGCTCCCAATGTTGACTGGTTCACACTGAGCTCTCCAGCCACTGCACCCAACATTCGCTGGCTCACAGTGAGGTCTCCAGCCATTGCTCCAAACACCGACTGGCTCACAGTGAGCTCTCCAGCCACTGCAGCCAACATCAACTGCCTCACAGTGAGCTCTACAGCCACTGGCTAACAGTGAACTCTCCTGCCACTGCAGCCAACATCAACTGCCTCACAGTGAGCTTTCCAGCCACTGCTCCCAACATCAACTGGCTCACAGTGAGGTCTCCAGCCATTGTTCCCTAAATCCACTGGCTCACAGTGAGCTCTCCAGCCACTGCACCCGACATTCGCTGGCTCACAGTGTGGTCTCCAGCCATTGCTCCCAACATCATCTGGCTCACAGTGAGCTCTCCAGCCACTGCACCCAACATCAACTGGCTCACAGTGAGCTCTCCAGCCATTGCTCCCTACATCGACAGGCTCTCAGTGAGCTCTCCAGCCACTGCACCCAACATCCACTGGCTCACAGTGTCCTCCAGCCACTGCACCCGACATCCAATGGCTCACAGTGAGTTCTCCAGCCATTGCTCCCAAATTCAACTGGCTCACAGTGAGCTCACAAGCCATTGCTCCCAACATCGACACGCTCACAGTGAGCTCTCCAGCCATTGCTCCCAATGTTGACTGGTTCACACTGAGCTCTCCAGCCACTGCACCCAACATTCGTTGGACCACAGTGAGGTCTCCAGCCATTGCTCCCAACATCGACTGGCTGACAGTGAGCTCTCCAGCCATTGCTTCCAACGTCGAATGGCTCACAGTGAGCTCTCCAGCCGCTGCACCCAACATCCACTGGCTCAAAGTGAGGTCTACAGCCATTGCTTCCAACATCGACTGGCTCACAGTGAACTCTATAGCCACTGCAACCAACATCGACTGGCTCACAGTGAGCTCTCCAGCCATTGCTCCCGACGTCGACGGGCTCACAGTGAGCTCTCCAGCCACTGTACCCAACATCGACTGGTTCACAGTGAGCTCTCCAGCCATTGCACCCAACACCGACTGGCTCACAGTGAGCTCTCCAGCCACTGCAGCCAACATCAACTGGCTCACAGTGAGCTATCAGCCACTGTACCCAACATCGACAGGTTCACAGTGAGCTCTCCAGCCACTGCACCCAACATCAACTGGCTCACAGTGAGCTCTCCAGCCATTGCTCCCAACATCGCCACACTCTCAGTGAGCTCTCCAGCCACTGCACCCAACATCAACTGGCTCACAGTGCCCTCCAGCCACTGCACCCAACATCCACTGGCTCACAGTGAGTTCTCCAGCCATTGCTCCCAAATTCAACTGGCTGACAGTGAGCTCTCCAGCCACTGCACCCAACCTCGACTGGCTCACAGTGAGCTCTCCAGCCATTGCTCCCAATGTTGACTGGTTCACACTGAGCTCTCCAGCCACTGCACCCAACATTCGCTGGCTCACAGTGAGGTCTCCAGCCATTGCGCCCAACATCGACTGGTTCACAGTGAGCTCTGCAGCCATTGCACCCAACACGGACTGGCTCACAGTGAGCTCTCCAGCCACTGCTCCGAACATCAACTGGCTCACAGTGAGGTCTCCAGCCATTGCTCCAAACATCGACTGGCTCACAGTGAGCTCTCCAGCCATTGCTCCCCACATCGACTGGCTCACAATCAGCTCTCCAGCCATTGCACCTAACATCGACTGGCTCACAGTGAGCTCTGCAGCCACTGCACCCAACATCCACTGGCTCATAGTGAGCTCTCCAGCCGCTGCACCCAACATCCACTGGCTCACAGTGAGGTCTACACCATTGCTTCCAACGTCGACTGGCTCACAGTGAACTCTATAGCCACTGCTCCCGACGTCGACGGGCTCACAGTGAGCTCTCCAGCCATTGCTCCCAATGTTGACTGGTTCACACTGAGCTCTCCAGCCACTGCACCCAACATTCGCTGGCTCACAGTGAGGTCTCCAGCCATTGCTCCCAACATCGACTGGCTCACAGTGAGCTCTCCAGCCATTGCTTCCAACGTCGAATGGCTCACATTGAACTCTACAGCCACTGATACCAACATCGACTGGTTCACAGTGAGCTCTCCAGCCACTGCTTCCAACATCCACAGGCTCACAGTGAGGTCTCCAGCCATTGCTCCCAAATTCAACTAGCTCACAGTGAGCTCTCCAGCCACTGCATACAACATCAACATTGACTAGCTCACAGTGAGCTCTCTAGCCATTGCTACCCACATCGACTGGCTCAGAATGAGCTCTCAAGCCATTGCACCTAACGTCGACTGGCTCACAGTGAGCTCTCCAGCCATTGCTTCCAACGTCGAATGGCTCACAGTGAGCTCTCCAGCCATTGCTTCCAACGTCGAATGGCTCACATTGGACTCTACAGCCACTGATACCAACATCGACTGGTTCACAGTGAGCTCTCCAGCCATTGCTTCCAATGTCGAATGGCTCACATTGAACTCTACAGCCACTGATACCAACATCGACTGGTTCACAGTGAGCTCTCCAGCCACTGCTTCCAACGTCCACAGGCTCACAGTGAGGTCTCCAGCCATTGCTCCCAAATTCAACTAGCTCACAGTGAACTCTCCAGCCACTGCATACAACATCAACATCGACTAGCTCACAGTGAGCTCTCCAGCCATTGCTCCCAACATCGAATAGCTCACAGTGAGCTCTCCAGCCATTGCTCCCCACATCGACTGGCTCACAATGAGCTCTCCAGCCATTGCTCCCAACATCGAATAGCTCACAGTGAGCTCTCCAGCCATTGCACCTAAAGTCGACTGGCTCACAGTGAGCTCTCCAGCCACTGCACCCAACATCCACTGGCTCACAGTGAGCTCTCCAGCCATTGCACCCAACATCCACTGGCTCACAGTCAGCTCTCCAGCCGCTGCACCCAACATCCACTGGCTCACAGTGAGGTCTACAGCCATTGCTTCCAACGTCGACCGGCTCACAGTGAGCTCTCCAGCCATTGTTCCCGACGTCGACGGGCTGACAGTGAGCTCTCCAGCCACTGTACCCAACATCGACTGGTTCACAGTGAGCTCTCCAGCCATTGCACACAACACCGACTGGCTCACAGTGAGCTCTCCAGCCACTGTACCCAACATCGACAGGTTCACAGTGAGCTCTCCAGCCATTGCACCCAACACGGACTGGCTCACAGTGAGCTCTCCAGCCACTGCTCCGAACATCAACTGGCTCATAGTGAGGTCTCCAGCCATTGCTCCAAACATCGACTGGCTCACAGTGAGCTCTCCAGCCACTGGCTCACAGTGAACTCTCCAGCCACTGCAGCCAACATCAACTGCCTCACAGTGAGCTCTCCAGCAATTCAACCCAACATCAACTGGCTCACAGTGAGCTCTCAAGCCACTGCACCCAACATCCACTGGCTCACAGTGAGCTCTCCAGCCGCTGCACCCAACATCCACTGGCTCACAGTGAGGTCTACAGCCATTGCTTCCAACGTCGACTGGCTCACTGTGGACTCTATAGCCACTGCAACCAACATCGACTGGCTCACAGTGAGCTCTCCAGCCATTGCTCCCGACGTCGACGGGCTCACAGTGAGCTCTCCAGCCACTGTACCCAACATCGACTGGCTCACAGTGAACTCTCCAGCCACTGCTCCGAACATCAACTGGCTCACAGTGAGGTCTCCAGCCATTGCTCCAAACATCGACTGGCTCACAGTGAGCTCTCCAGCCATTGTACCCAACATCCACTGCCTCACAGTGAGCTCTCCAGCCACTGGCTCACAGTGAACTCTCCAGCCACTGCAGCCAACATCAACTGGCTCACAGTGAGCTCTCCAGCAATTCAACCCAACATCAACTGGCTCACAGTGAGGTCTCCAGCCATTGCTCCAAACATCGACTGTCTCACAGTGAGCTCTCCAGCCACTGCAGCCAACATCAACTGCCTCACAGTGAGCTCTCCAGCCACTGGCTCACAGTGAACTCTCCAGCCACTGCAACCAACATCGACTGGCTCACAGTGAGCTCTCCAGCCATTGCACCCAACACCGACTCGCTCACAGTGAGCTCTCCAGCCAATGTACCCAACATCGACAGGTTCACAGTGAGCTCTCCAGCCATTGCACCCAACACGGACTGGCTCACAGTGAGCTCTCCAGCCACTGCTCCGAACATCAACTGACTCTCAGTGAGGTCTCCAGCCATTGCTCCAAACATCGATTGGCTCACAGTGAGCTCTCCAGCCACTGCAGCCAACATCCACTGGCTCACAGTGAGGTCTCCAGCCATTGCTCCAAACATCGACTGCCTCACAGTGAGCTCTCCAGCCACTGGCTCAGTGAGCTCTCCAGCCACTGCTCCGAACATCAACTGGCTCACAGTGAGGTCTCCAGCCATTGCTCCAGACATCGACTGGCTCACAGTGAGCTCTCCAGCCATTGTACCCAACATCCACTGCCTCACCGTGAGCTCTCCAGCCACTGGCTCACAGTGAACTCTCCAGCCACTGCAGCCAACATCAACTGCCTCACAGTGAGCTCTCCAGCCACTGCTCACAACATCAACTGGCTCACAGTGAGCTCTTCAGCAATTCAACCCAACATCAACTGGCTCACAGTGAGGTCTCCAGCCATTGCTCCAAACATCGACTGTCTCACAGTGAGCTCTCCAGCCACTGCAGCCAACATCAACAGCCTCACAGTGAGCTCTCCAGCCACTGGCTCACAGTGAACTCTCCAGCCACTGCACCCAACACCGACTGGCTCACAGTGAGCTCTCCAGCCACTGTACCCAACATCGACAGGTTCACAGTGAGCTCTCCAGCCATTGCACGCAACACGGACTGGCTCACAGTGAGCTCTCCAGCCACTGGTCCGAACATCAACTGGCTCTCAGTGAGGTCTCCAGCCATTGCTCCAAACATCGATTGGCTCACAGTGAGCTCTCCAGCCACTGCAGCCAACATCCATTGGCTCACAGTGAGGTCTCCAGCCATTGCTCCAAACATCGACTGCCTCACAGTGAGCTCTCCAGCCACTGGCTCAGTGAACTCTCCAGCCACTGCACCCAACATCCACTGGCTCACAGTGAGGTCTACAGCCATTGTTTCCAACGTCGACAGGCTCACAGTGAACTCTATAGACACTGCAACCAACGTCGACCGGCTCACAGTGAGCTCTCCAGCCATTGTTCCCGACGTCGACGGGCTGACAGTGAGCTCTCCAGCCACTGTACCCAACATCGACTGGTTCACAGTGAGCTCTCCAGCCATTGCACCCAACACCGACTGGCTCACAGTGAGCTCTCCAGCCACTGTACCCAACATCGACAGGTTCACAGTGAGCTCTCCAGCCATTGCACCCAACACGGACTGGCTCACAGTGAGCTCTCCAGCCACTGCTCCGAACATCAACTGGCTCACAGTGAGGTCTCCAGCCATTGCTCCAAACATCGACTGGCTCACAGTGAGCTCTCCAGCCACTGCAGCCAACATCCACTGCCTCACAGTGAGCTCTCCAGCCACTGGCTCACAGTGAACTCTCCAGCCACTGCAGCCAACATCAACTGCCTCACAGTGAGCTCTCCAGCAATTCAACCCAACGTCAACTGGCTCACAGTGAAGCTCTCCAGCCATTGCACCTAACGTCGACTGGCTCACAGTCAGCTCTCAACACACTGCACCCAACATCCACTGGCTCACAGTGAGCTCTCCAGCCGCTGCACACAACATCCACTGGCTCACAGTGAGGTCTACAGCCATTGCTTCCAACGTCGACTGGCTCACAGTGGACTCTATAGCCACTGCAACCAACATCGACTGGCTCACAGTGAGCTCTCCAGCCATTGCTCCCGACGTCGAAGGGCTCACAGTGAGCTCTCCAGCCACTGTACCCAACATCGACTGGTTCACAGTGAGCTCTCCAGCCATTGCACCCAACACGGACTGGCTCACAGTGAGCTATCCAGCCACTGCTCCGAACATCAACTGGCTCACAGTGAGGTCTCCAGCCATTGCTCCAGACATCGACTGGCTCACAGTGAGCTCTCCAGCCATTGTACCCAACATCCACTGCCTCACAGTGAGCTCTCCAGCCACTGGCTCACAGTGAACTCTCCAGCCACTGCAGCCAACATCAACTGCCTCACAGTGAGCTCTCCAGCCACTGCTCACAACATCAACTGGCTCACAGTGAGCTCTTCAGCAATTCAACCCAACATCAACTGGCTCACAGTGAGGTCTCCAGCCATTGCTCCAAACATCGACTGTCTCACAGTGAGCTCTCCAGCCACTGCAGCCAACATCAACTGCCTCACAGTGAGCTCTCCAGCCACTGGCTCACAGTGAACTCTCCAGCCACTGCAACCAACATCGACTGGCTCACAGTGAGCTCTCCAGCCATCGCTCCCGACGTCGACGGGATCACAGTGAGCTCTCCAGCCACTGTACCCAACATCGACTGGTTCACAGTGAGCTCTCCAGCCATTGCACCCAACACCGACTGGCTCACAATGAGCTCTCCAGCCACTGCACCCAACATCAACTGCTTCACAGTGAGCTACCAGCCACTGTACCCAACATCGACAGGTTAACAGTGAGCTCTCCAGCCATTGCACCCAACACCGACTGGCTCACAGTGAGCTCTCCAGCCATTGCTCCCAACATCGACACACAGTCAGTGAGCTCTCCAGCCACTGCACCCAACATCCACTGGCTCGCAGTGTCCTCCAGCCACTACCCCCAACATCCACTGGCTCACAGTGAGTTCTCCAGCCATTGCTCCCAAATTCAACTGGCTCACAGTGTGAGCTCTCCAGCCACTGCACCCAACCTCGACTGGCTCACAGTGAGCTCTCCAGCCATTGCTCCCAATGTTGACTGGTTCACACTGAGCTCTCCAGCCACTGCACCCAACATCCACTGGCTCGCAGTGTCCTCCAGCCACTACCCCCAACATCCACTGGCTCACAGTGAGTTCTCCAGCCATTGCTCCCAGTTTTGACTGGTTCACACTGAGCTCTCCAGCCACTGCACACAACATTCGCTGGCTCACAGTGAGGTCTACAGCCATTGCACCCAACATACACTGGCTCACAGTGAGCTCTCCAGCCACTGCAACCAACATCAATTGACTCACAGTGAACTCTACAGCAACTGCTCCCAACGTTGACGGGCACAGAGTGAGCTCTCCAGCCATTGCTCCCGACATCGACGGGCTCACCGTCAGCTCTCAACCCACTGCACCCAACATCCACTGGCTCACAGTGAGCTCTCCAGCCGCTGCACCCAACATCCACTGGCTCACAGTGAGGTCTACAGCCATTGCTTCCAACATCGACTGGCTCACAGTGAATTCTATAGCCACTGCAGCCAACATCGACTGGCTCACAGTGAGCTCTACAGCCATTGCTCCCGACGTCGACGGGATCACCGTGAGCTCTCCAGCCATTGCACCCAACACCGACTGGCTCACAGTGAGCTCTCCAGCCACTGCACCCAACATCAACTGGCTCACAGTGAGCTACAAGCCACTGTACCCAAGATCGACAGGTTCACACTGAGCTCTCCAGCCATTGCACCCAAATTCAACTGGCTCACAGTGAGCTCTCCAGCCACTGCACCCAACCTCGACTGGATCACAGTGAGCTCTCCAGCCATTGTTCCCAATGTTGACTGGTTCACACTGAGCTCTCCAGCCACTGCACCCAACATTCGCTGGCTCACAGTGAGGTCTCCAGCCATTGCACCCAACATACACTGGCTCACAGTGAGCTCTCCAGCCACTGCAACCCACATCGATTGGCACACAGTGAACTCTACAGCAACTGCTCCCAACGTTGACGGGCTCACAGTGAGCTCTCCAGCCATTGCTCCCGACGTCGACGTGCTCACAGTGAGGTCTCCAGCCATTGCTCCCAATATCGACTGGCTCACAGTGAGCTCTCCAGCCGCTGCACCCAACATCGACAAGCTCACAGTGAGCTCTCCAGCCATTGCTCCCAACATCGACTGGCTCACAATGAGCTCTCCAGCCATTGCTCCCAACCTCGAATAGCTCACAGTGAGCTCTCCAAACATTGCACCTAACGTCGACTGGCTCACAGTGAGCTCTCCAGCCACTGCACCCAACATCCACTGGCTCACAGTGAGCTCTCCTGCCATTGCTCCCAATGTTAACTGGTTCACACTGAGCTCTCCAGCCACTGCAACAAACATCCACTGGCTCACAGGGAGGTCTCCAGCCAATGCTCCCAACATCCACTGGCTCACAGTGAGCTCTCCACCCTCTGCACCCAACATCGCCTGGCTCACAGTGAGCTCTCCAGCCACTGCAACAAACATCGACTGGCTCACAGTGAGCTCTCCAGCCATTGCTCCCGATGTCGACGGGATCACAGTGAGCTCTCCAGCCACTGTACACAACATCGACTGGTTCACAGTGAGCTCTCCAGCCAATGCACCCAACACCGACTGGCTCACAGTGAGCTCTCCAGCCAATGCACACAACATCCACTGGCTCACAGTGAGCTACCAGCCATTGTTCCCAATGTTGACTGGTTCACACTGAGCTCTCCAGCCACTGCACCCAACATTCGCTGGCTCACAGTGAGGTCTCCAGCCATTGCACCCAACATACACTGGCTCACAGTGAGCTCTCCAGCCACTGCAACCCACATCGATTGGCACACCGTGAACTCTACAGCAACTGCTCCCAACGTTGACGGGCACAGAGTGAGCTCTAAAGCCATTGCTCCCGACATCGATGGGCTCACAGTCAGCTCTACAGCCATTGCTCCCGACGTCGACGGGCTCACCGTGAGCTCTCCAGCCATTGCACCCAACACCGACTGGCTCACAGTGAGCTCTACAGCCACTGCACCCAACATCAACTGGCTCACAGTGAGCTCTCCAGCCATTGCACCCAACCTCGACTGGATCACAGTGAGCTCTCCAGCCATTGTTCCCAATGTTGACTGGTTCACACTGAGCTCTCCAGCCACTGCACCCAACATTCGCTGGCTCACAGTGAGGTCTCCAGCCATTGCACCCAACACGGACTGGCTCACAGTGAGCTCTCCAGCCACTGCTCCGAACATCAACTGGCTCACAGTGAGGTCTCCAGCCATTGATCCAAACATCGACTGGCTCACAGTGAGCTCTCCAGCCACTGCAGCCAACATCAACTGCCTCACAGTGAGCTCTCCAGCCACTGCAGCCAACATCAACTACCTCACAGTGAGCTCTCCAGCAATTCAACCCAACGTCAACTGGCTCACAGTGAAGCTCTCCAGCCATTGCACCTAACGTCGACTGGCTCACAGTCAGCTCTCAACCCACTGCACCCAACATCCACTGGCTCACAGTGAGCTCTCCAGCCGCTGCACACTACATCCACTGGCTCACAGTGAGGTCTACAGCCATTGCTTCCAACGTCGACTGGCTCACAGTGGACTCTATAGCCACTGCAACCAACATCGACTGGCTCACAGTGAGCTCTCCAGCCATTGCTCCCGACGTCGACGGGCTCACAGTGAGCTCTCCAGCCACTGTACCCAACATCGACTGGTTCACAGTGAGCTCTCCAGCCATTGCACCCAACACGGACTGGCTCACAGTGAGCTCTCCAGCCACTGCTCCGAACATCAACTGGCTCACAGTGAGGTCTCCAGCCATTGCTCCAGACATCGACTGGCTCACAGTGAGCTCTCCGGCCATTGTACCCAACATCCACTGCCTCACAGTGAGCTCTCCAGCCACAGGCTCACAGTGAACTCTCCAGCCACTGCAGCCAACATCAACTGCCTCACAGTGAGATCTCCAGCCACTGCTCACAACATCAACTGGCTCACAGTGAGCTCTTCAGCAATTCAACCCAACATCAACTGGCTCACAGTGAGGTCTCCAGCCATTGCTCCAAACATCGACTGTCTCACAGTGAGCTCTCCAGCCACTGCAGCCAACATCAACTGCCTCACAGTGAGCTCTCCAGCCACTGGCTCACAGTGAACTCTCCAGCCACTGCAACCAACATCGACTGGCTCACAGTGAGCTCTCCAGCCATCGCTCCCGACGTCGACGGGATCACAGTGAGCTCTCAGCCACTGTACCCAACATCGACTGGTTCACAGTGAGCTCTCCAGCCATTGCACCCAACACCGACTGGCTCACAATGAGCTCTCCAGCCACTGCACCCAACATCAACTGGCTCACAGTGAGCTACCAGCCACTGTACCCAACATCGACAGGTTAACAGTGAGCTCTCCAGCCATTGCACCCAACACCGACTGGCTCACAGTGAGCTCTCCAGCCATTGCTCCCAACATCGACACACTCTCAGTGAGCTCTCCAGCCACTGCACCCAACATCCACTGGCTCGCAGTGTCCTCCAGCCACTACCCCCAACATCCACTGGCTCACAGTGAGTTCTCCAGCCATTGCTCCCAAATTCAACTGGTTCACAGTGAGCTCTCCAGCCATTGCACCCAACACGGACTGGCTCACAGTGAGCTCTCCAGCCACTGCTCCGAACATCAACTGGCTGACAGTGAGGTCTCCAGCCATTGCTCCAGACATCGACTGGCTCACAGTGAGCTCTCCAGCCATTGTACCCAACATCCACTGCCTCACAGTGAGCTCTCCAGCCACTGGCTCACAGTGAACTCTCCAGCCACTGCAGCCAACATCAACTGCCTCACAGTGAGCTCTCCAGCCACTGCTCACAACATCAACTGGCTCACAGTGAGCTCTTCAGCAATTCAACCCAACATCAACTGGCTCACAGTGAGGTCTCCAGCCATTGCTCCAAACATCGACTGTCTCACAGTGAGCTCTCCAGCCACTGCAGCCATCATCAACTGCCTCACAGTGTGCTCTCCAGCCACTGGCTCAGAGTGAACTCTCCAGCCACTGCAACCAACATCGACTGGCTCACAGTGAGCTCTCCAGCCATCGCTCCCGACGTCGACGGGATCACAGTGAGCTCTCCAGCCACTGTACCCAACATCGACTGGTTCACAGTGAGCTCTCCAGCCATTGCACCCAACACCGACTGGCTCACAATGAGCTCTCCAGCCACTGCACCCAACATCAACTGGCTCACAGTGAGCTACCAGCCACTGTACCCAACATCGACAGGTTAACAGTGAGCTCTCCAGCCATTGCACCCAACACCGACTGGCTCACAGTGAGCTCTCCAGCCATTGCTCCCAACATCGACACACTCTCAGTGAGCTCTCCAGCCACTGCACCCAACATCCACTGGCTCGCAGTGTCCTCCAGCCACTACCCCCAACATCCACTGGCTCACAGTGAGTTCTCCAGCCATTGCTCCCAATTTTGACTGGTTCACACTGAGCTCTCCAGCCACTGCACACAACATTCGCTGGCTCACAGTGAGGTCTACAGCCATTGCACCCAACATACACTGGCTCACAGTGAGCTCTCCAGCCACTGCAACCAACATCAATTGACTCACAGTGAACTCTACAGCAACTGCTCCCAACGTTGACGGGCACAGAGTGAGCTCTCCAGCCATTGCTCCCGACATCGACGGGCTCACCGTCAGCTCTCAACCCACTGCACCCAACATCCACTGGCTCACAGTGAGCTCTCCAGCCGCTGCACCCAACATCCACTGGCTCACAGTGAGGTCTACAGCCATTGCTTCCAACATCGACTGGCTCACAGTGAATTCTATAGCCACTGCAGCCAACATCGACTGGCTCACAGTGAGCTCTACAGCCATTGCTCCCGACGTCGACGGGATCACCGTGAGCTCTCCAGCCATTGCACCCAACACCGACTGGCTCACAGTGAGCTCTCCAGCCACTGCACCCAACATCAACTGGCTCACAGTGAGCTACAAGCCACTGTACCCAAGATCGACAGGTTCACACTGAGCTCTCCAGCCATTGCACCCAAATTCAACTGGCTCACAGTGAGCTCTCCAGCCACTGCACCCAACCTCGACTGGATCACAGTGAGCTCTCCAGCCATTGTTCCCAATGTTGACTGGTTCACACTGAGCTCTCCAGCCACTGCACCCAACATTCGCTGGCTCACAGTGAGGTCTCCAGCCATTGCACCCAACATACACTGGCTCACAGTGAGCTCTCCAGCCACTGCAACCCACATCGATTGGCACACAGTGAACTCTACAGCAACTGCTCCCAACGTTGACGGGCTCACAGTGAGCTCTCCAGCCATTGCTCCCGACGTCGACGTGCTCACAGTGAGGTCTCCAGCCATTGCTCCCAATATCGACTGGCTCACAGTGAGCTCTCCAGCCGCTGCACCCAACATCGACAAGCTCACAGTGAGCTCTCCAGCCATTGCTCCCAACATCGACTGGCTCACAATGAGCTCTCCAGCCATTGCTCCCAACCTCGAATAGCTCACAGTGAGCTCTCCAAACATTGCACCTAACGTCGACTGGCTCACAGTGAGCTCTCCAGCCACTGCACCCAACATCCACTGGCTCACAGTGAGCTCTCCTGCCATTGCTCCCAATGTTAACTGGTTCACACTGAGCTCTCCAGCCACTGCAACAAACATCCACTGGCTCACAGGGAGGTCTCCAGCCAATGCTCCCAACATCCACTGGCTCACAGTGAGCTCTCCACCCTCTGCACCCAACATCGCCTGGCTCACAGTGAGCTCTCCAGCCACTGCAACCAACATCGACTGGCTCACAGTGAGCTCTCCAGCCATTGCTCCCGATGTCGACGGGATCACAGTGAGCTCTCCAGCCACTGTACACAACATCGACTGGTTCACAGTGAGCTCTCCAGCCAATGCACCCAACACCGACTGGCTCACAGTGAGCTCTCCAGCCAATGCACACAACATCCACTGGCTCACAGTGAGCTACCAGCCATTGTTCCCAATGTTGACTGGTTCACACTGAGCTCTCCAGCCACTGCACCCAACATTCGCTGGCTCACAGTGAGGTCTCCAGCCATTGCACCCAACATACACTGGCTCACAGTGAGCTCTCCAGCCACTGCAACCCACATCGATTGGCACACAGTGAACTCTACAGCAACTGCTCCCAACGTTGACGGGCTCACAGTGAGCTCTCCAGCCATTGCTCCCGACGTCGACGTGCTCACAGTGAGGTCTCCAGCCATTGCTCCCAACATCGACTGGCTCACAATGAGCTCTCCAGCCATTGCTCCCAACCTCGAATATCTCACAGTGAGCTCTCCAACCATTGCACCTAACGTCGACTGGCTCACAGTGAGCTCTCCAGCCACTGCACCCAACATCCACTGGCTCACAGTGAGCTCTCCAGCCATTGCTCCCAATGTTAACTGGTTCAAACTGAGCTCTCCAGCCACTGCAACAAACATCCACTGGCTCACAGGGAGGTCTCCAGCCAATGCTCCCAACACCGACTGGCTCACAATCTCTCCAGCCACTGCACCCAACATCAACTGGCTCACAGTGAGCTACCAGCCACTGTATCCAACATCGACAGGTTAACAGTGAGCTCTCCAGCCATTGCACCCAACACCGACTGGCTCACAGTGAGCTCTCCAGCCATTGCTCCCAACATCGACACACTCTCAGTGAGCTCTCCAGCCACTGCACCCAACATCCACTGGCTCGCAGTGTCCTCCAGACACTACCCCCAACATCCACTGGCTCACAGTGAGTTCTCCAGCCATTGCTCCCAAAT
The DNA here is from genome assembly GCF_030144855.1 of Hypanus sabinus. Classification (NCBI taxonomy): domain Eukaryota; kingdom Metazoa; phylum Chordata; class Chondrichthyes; order Myliobatiformes; family Dasyatidae; genus Hypanus; species Hypanus sabinus. Next base: position 103,422,418 of record NC_082708.1, on the reverse strand, counting down.
TCAACTGGCTCACAGTGAGCTCTCCAGCCACTGCACCCAACCTCGACTGGCTCACATGTGAGCTCTCCAGCCATTGCTCCCAATGTTGACTGGTTCACACTGAGCTCTCCAGCAACTGCACCCAACATTCGCTGGCTCACAGTGAGGTCTCCAGCCATTGCACCCAAGATACACTGGCTCACAGTGAGCTCTCCAGCCATTGCTCCCGATGTCGACGGGATCACAGTGAGCTCTCCAGCCACTGTACCCAACATCGACTGGTTCACAGTGAGCTCTCCAGCCATTGCACCCAACACCGACAGGCTCAAAGTGAGCTCTCCAGCCACTGCACCCAACATCAGCTGGCTCACAGTGAGCTACCAGCCACTGTACCCAACATCGACAGGTTCACACTGAGCTATCCAGCCATTGCACCCAAATTCAACTGGCTCACAGTGAGCTCTCCAGCCACTGCACCCAACCTCGACTGGATCACAGTGAGCTCTCCAGCCATTGTTCCCAATGTTGACTGGTTCACACTGAGATCTCCAGCCACTGCACCCAACATTCGCTGGCTCACAGTGAGGTCTCCAGCCATTGCACCCAACACGGACTGGCTCACAGTGAGCTCTCCAGCCACTGCTCACAACATCAACTGGCTCACAGTGAGCTCTTCAGCAATTCAACCCAACATCAACTGGCTCACAGTGAGGTCTCCAGCCATTGCTCCAAACATCGACTGTCTCACAGTGAGCTCTCCAGCCACTGCAGCCAACATCAACTGCCTCACAGTGAGCTCTCCAGCCACTGGCTCACAGTGAACTCTCCAGCCACTGCAACCAACATCGATTGGCTCACAGTGAGCTCTCCAGCCATCGCTCCCGACGTCGACGGGATCACAGTGAGCTCTCCAGCCACTGTACCCAACATCGACTGGTTCACAGTGAGCTCTCCAGCCATTGCACCCAACACCGACTGGCTCACAATGAGCTCTCCAGCCACTGCAACCAACATCGATTGACTCACAGTGAACTCTACAGCAACTGCTCCCAACGTTGACGGGCACGGAGTGAGCTCTCCAGCCATTGCTCCCGACATCGACGGGCTCACAGTCAGCTCTCAACCCACTGCACCCAACATCCACTGGCTCACAGTGAGCTCTCCAGCCGCTGCACCCAACATCCACTGGCTCACAGTGAGGTCTACAGCCATTGCTTCCAACATCGACTGGCTCACAGTGAATTCTATAGCCACTGCAGCCAACATCGACTGGCTCACAGTGAGCTCTACAGCCATTGCTCCCGACGTCGACGGGATCACCGTGAGCTCTCCAGCCATTGCACCCAACACCGACTGGCTCACAGTGAGCTCTCCAGCCACTGCACCCAACATCAACTGGCTCACAGTGAGCTACAAGCCACTGTACCCAAGATCGACAGGTTCACACTGAGCTCTCCAGCCATTGCACCCAAATTCAACTGGCTCACAGTGAGCTCTCCAGCCACTGCACCCAACCTCGACTGGATCACAGTGAGCTCTCCAGCCATTGTTCCCAATGTTGACTGGTTCACACTGAGCTCTCCAGCCACTGCACCCAACATTCGCTGGCTCACAGTGAGGTCTCCAGCCATTGCACCCAACATACACTGGCTCACAGTGAGCTCTCCAGCCACTGCAACCCACATCGATTGGCACACAGTGAACTCTACAGCAACAGCTCCCAACGTTGACGGGCTCACAGTGAGCTCTCCAGCCATTGCTCCCGACGTCGACGTGCTCACAGTGAGGTCTCCAGCCATTGCTCCCAATATCGACTGGCTCACAGTGAGCTCTCCAGCCGCTGCACCCAACATCGACAAGCTCACAGTGAGCTCTCCAGCCATTGCTCCCAACATCGACTGGCTCACAATGAGCTCTCCAGCCATTGCTCCCAACCTCGAATAGCTCACAGTGAGCTCTCCAAACATTGCACCTAACGTCGACTGGCTCACAGTGAGCTCTCCAGCCACTGCACCCAACATCCACTGGCTCTCAGTGAGCTCTCCAGCCATTGCTCCCAATGTTAACTGGTTCACACTGAGCTCTCCAGCCACTGCAACAAACATCCACTGGCTCACAGGGAGGTCTCCAGCCAATGCTCCCAACATCGCCTGGCTCACAGTGAGCTCTCCAGCCACTGCAACCAATATCGACTGGCTCACAGTGAGCTCTCCAGCCATTGCTCCCGATGTCGACGGGATCACAGTGAGCTCTCCAGCCACTGTACCCAACATCGACTGGTTCACAGTGAGCTCTCCAGCCATTGCACCCAACACCGACAGGCTCAAAGTGAGCTCTCCAGCCACAGCACCCAACATCAGCTGGCTCACAGTGAGCTACCAGCCACTGTACCCAACATCGAGAGGTTCACACTGAGCTATCCAGCCATTGCACCCAAATTCAACTGGCTCACAGTGAGCTCTCCAGCCACTGCACCCAACCTCGACTGGATCACAGTGAGCTCTCCAGCCATTGTTCCCAATGTTGACTGGTTCACACTGAGCTCTCCAGCCACTGCACCCAACATTCGCTGGCTCACAGTGAGGTCTCCAGCCATTGCACCCAACACGGACTGGCTCACAGTGAGCTCTCCAGCCACTGCTCACAACATCAACTGGCTCACAGTGAGCTCTTCAGCAATTCAACCCAACATCAACTGGCTCACAGTGAGGTCTCCAGCCATTGCTCCAAACATCGACTGTCTCACAGTGAGCTCTCCAGCCACTGCAGCCAACATCAACTGCCTCACAGTGAGCTCTCCAGCCACTGGCTCACAGTGAACTCTCCAGCCACTGCAACCAACATCGACTGGCTCACAGTGAGCTCTCCAGCCATCGCTCCCGACGTCGACGGGATCACAGTGAGCTCTCCAGCCACTGTACCCAACATCGAATGGTTCACAGTGAGCTCTCCAGCCATTGCACCCAACACCGACTGGCTCACAATGAGCTCTCCAGCCACTGCACCCAACATCAACTGGCTCACAGTGAGCTACCAGCCACTGTACCCAACATCGACAGCTTAACAGTGAGCTCTCCAGCCATTGCACCCAACACCGACTGGCTCACAGTGAGCTCTCCAGCCATTGCTCCCAACATCGACACACTCTCAGTGAGCTCTCCAGCCACTGCACCCAACATCCACTGGCTCGCAGTGTGCTCCAGCCACTACCCCCAACATCCACTGGCTCACAGTGAGTTCTCCAGCCATTGCTCCCAAATTCAACTGGCTCACAGTGAGCTCTCCAGCCACTGCACCCAACCTCGACTGGCTCACATGTGAGCTCTCCAGCCATTGCTCCCAATGTTGACTGGTTCACACTGAGCTCTCCAGCCACTGCACCCAACATTCGCTGGCTCACAGTGAGGTCTCCAGCCATTGCACCCGACATCGACGGGCTCACAGTCAGCTCTCAACCCACTGCACCCAACATCCACTGGCTCACAGTGAGCTCTCCAGCCGCTGCACCCAACATCCACTGGCTCACAGTGAGGTCTACAGCCATTGCTTCCAACATCGACTGGCTCACAGTGAATTCTATAGCCACTGCAGCCAACATCGACTGGCTCACAGTGAGCTCTACAGCCATTGCTCCCGACGTCGACGGGATCACCGTGAGCTCTCCAGCCATTGCACCCAACACCGACTGGCTCACAGTGAGCTACAAGCCACTGTACCCAAGATCGACAGGTTCACACTGAGCTCTCCAGCCATTGCACCCAAATTCAACTGGCTCACAGTGAGCTCTCCAGCCACTGCACCCAACCTCGACTGGATCACAGTGAGCTCTCCAGCCATTGTTCCCAATGTTGACTGGTTCACACTGAGCTCTCCAGCCACTGCACCCAACATTCGCTGGCTCACAGTGAGGTCTCCAGCCATTGCACCCAACATACACTGGCTCACAGTGAGCTCTCCAGCCACTGCAACCCACATCGATTGGCACACAGTGAACTCTACAGCAACAGCTCCCAACGTTGACGGGCTCACAGTGAGCTCTCCAGCCATTGCTCCCGACGTCGACGTGCTCACAGTGAGGTCTCCAGCCATTGCTCCCAATATCGACTGGCTCACAGTGAGCTCTCCAGCCGCTGCACCCAACATCGACAAGCTCACAGTGAGCTCTCCAGCCATTGCTCCCAACATCGAGTGGCTCACAATGAGCTCTCCAGCCATTGCTCCCAACCTCGAATAGCTCACAGTGAGCTCTCCAAACATTGCACCTAACGTCGACTGGCTCACAGTGCGCTCTCCAGCCACTGCACCCAACATCCACTGGCTCACAGTGAGCTCTCCAGCCATTGCTCCCAATGTTAACTGGTTCACACTGAGCTCTCCAGCCACTGCAACAAACATCCACTGGCTCACAGGGAGGTCTCCAGCCAATGCTCCCAACATCCACTGGCTCACAGTGAGCTCTCCACCCTCTGCACCCAACATCGCCTGGCTCACAGTGAGCTCTCCAGCCACTGCAACCAACATCGACTGGCTCACAGTGAGCTCTCCAGCCATTGCTCCCGATGTCGACGGGATCACAGTGAGCTCTCCAGCCATTGTACCCAACATCGACTGGTTCACAGTGAGCTCTCCAGCCATTGCACCCAACACCGACAGGCTCAAAGTGAGCTCTCCAGCCACTGCACCCAACATCAGCTGGCTCACAGTGAGCTACCAGCCACTGTACCCAACATCGACAGGTTCACACTGAGCTATCCAGCCATTGCACCCAAATTCAACTGGCTCACAGTGAGCTCTCCAGCCATTGTTCCCAATGTTGACTGGTTCACACTGAGCTCTCCAGCCACTGCACCCAACATTCGCTGGCTCACAGTGAGGTCTCCAGCCATTGCACCCAACACGGACTGGCTCACAGTGAGCTCTCCAGCCACTGCTCACAACATCAACTGGCTCACAGTGAGCTCTTCAGCAATTCAACCCAACATCAACTGGCTCACAGTGAGGTCTCCAGCCATTGCTCCAAACATCGACTGTCTCACAGTGAGCTCTCCAGCCACTGCAGCCAACATCAACTGCCTCACAGTGAGCTCTCCAGCCACTGGCTCACAGTGAACTCTCCAGCCACTGCAACCAACATCGACTGGCTCACAGTGAGCTCTCCAGCCATCGCTCCCGACGTCGACGGGATCACAGTGAGCTCTCCAGCCACTGTACCCAACATCGACTGGTTCACAGTGAGCTCTCCAGCCATTGCACCCAACACCGACTGGCTCACAATGAGCTCTCCAGCCACTGCACCCAACATCAACTGGCTCACAGTGAGCTACCAGCCACTGTACCCAACATCGACAGGTTAACAGTGAGCTCTCCAGCCATTGCACCCAACACCGACTGGCTCACAGTGAGCTCTCCAGCCATTGCTCCCAACATCGACACACTCTCAGTGAGCTCTCCAGCCACTGCACCCAACATCCACTGGCTCGCAGTGTCCTCCAGCCACTACCCCCAACATCCACTGGCTCACAGTGAGCTCTCCAGCCACTGCACCCAACCTCGACTGGCTCACATGTGAGCTCTCCACCCATTGCTCCCAATGTTGACTGGTTCACACTGAGCTCTCCAGCCACTGCACCCAACATTCGCTGGCTCACAGTGAGTTCTCCAGCCATTGCACCCAACATACACTGGCTCACAGTGAGCTCTCCAGCCACTGCAACCAACATCGATTGACTCACAGTGAACTCTACAGCAACTGCTCCCAACGTTGACGGGCACAGAGTGAGCTCTCCAGCCATTGCTCCCGACATCGACGGGCTCACAGTCAGCTCTCAACCCACTGCACCCAACATCCACTGGCTCACAGTGAGCTCTCCAGCCGCTGCACCCAGCATCCACTGGCTCACAGTGAGGTCTACAGCCATTGCTTCCAACATCGACTGGCTCACAGTGAATTCTATAGCCACTGCAGCCAACATCGACTGGCTCACAGTGAGCTCTACAGCCATTGCTCCCGACGTCGACGGGATCACAGTGAGCTCTCCAGCCACTGCACCCAACATCAACTGGCTCACAGTGAGCTACAAGCCACTGTACCCAAGATCGACAGGTTCACACTGAGCTCTCCAGCCATTGCACCCAAATTCAACTGGCTCACAGTGAGCTCTCCAGCCACTGCACCCAACCTCGATTGGATCACAGTGAGCTCTCCAGCCATTGTTCCCAATGTTGACTGGTTCACACTGAGCTCTCCAGCCACTGCACCCAACATTCGCTGGCTCACAGTGAGGTCTCCAGCCATTGCACCCAACATACACTGGCTCACAGTGAGCTCTCCAGCCACTGCAACCCACATCGATTGGCACACAGTGAACTCTACAGCAACAGCTCCCAACGTTGACGGGCTCACAGTGAGCTCTCCAGCCATTGCTCCCGACGTCGACGTGCTCACAGTGAGGTCTCCAGCCATTGCTCCCAATATCGACTGGCTCACAGTGAGCTCTCCAGCCGCTGCACCCAACATCGACAAGCTCACAGTGAGCTCTCCAGCCATTGCTCCCAACATCGACTGGCTCACAATGAGCTCTCCAGCCATTGCTCCCAACCTCGAATAGCTCACAGTGAGCTCTCCAAACATTGCACCTAACGTCGACTGGCTCACAGTGAGCTCTCCAGCCACTGCACCCAACATCCACTGGCTCACAGTGAGCTCTCCAGCCATTGCTCCCAATGTTAACTGGTTCACACTGAGCTCTCCAGCCACTGCAACAAACATCCACTGGCTCACAGGGAGGTCTCCAGCCAATGCTCCCAACATCCACTGGCTCACAGTGAGCTCTCCACCCTCTGCACCCAACATCGCCTGGCTCACAGTGAGCTCTCCAGCCACTGCAACCAACATCGACTGGCTCACAGTGAGCTCTCCAGCCATTGCTCCCGATGTCGACGGGATCACAGTGAGCTCTCCAGCCACTGTACCCAACATCGACTGGTTCACAGTGAGCTCTCCAGCCATTGCACCCAACACCGACAGGCTCAAAGTGAGCTCTCCAGCCACTGCACCCAACATCAACAGGCTCACAGTGAGCTACAAGCCACTGTACCCAAGATCGACAGGTTCACACTGAGCTCTCCAGCCATTGCACCCAAATTCAACTGGCTCACAGTGAGCTCTCCAGCCACTGCACCCAACCTCGACTGGATCACAGTGAGCTCTCCAGCCATTGTTCCCAATGTTGACTGGTTCACACTGAGCTCTCCAGCCACTGCACCCAACATTCGCTGGCTCACAGTGAGGTCTCCAGCCATTGCACCCAACACGGACTGGTTCACAGTGAGCTCTCCAGCCACTGCTCACAACATCAACTGGCTCACAGTGTGCTCTTCAGCAATTCAACCCAACATCAACTGGCTCACAGTGAGGTCTCCAGCCATTGCTCCAAACATCGACTGTCTCACAGTGAGCTCTCCAGCCACTGCAGCCAACATCAACTGCCTCACAGTGAGCTCTCCAGCCACTGGCTCACAGTGAACTCTCCAGCCACTGCAACCAACATCGACTGGCTCACAGTGAGCTCTCCAGCCATCGCTCCCGACGTCGACGGGATCACAGTGAGCTCTCCAGCCACTGTACCCAACATCGACTGGTTCACAGTGAGCTCTCCAGCCATTGCACCCAACACCGACTGGCTCACAATGAGCTCTCCAGCCACTGCACCCAACATCAACTGGATCACAGTGAGCTACCAGCCACTGTACCCAACATCGACAGGTTAACAGTGAGCTCTCCAGCCATTGCACCCAACACCGACTGGCTCACAGTGAGCTCTCCAGCTATTGCTCCCAACATCGACACACTCTCAGTGAGCTCTCCAGCCACTGCACCCAACATCCACTGGCTCGCAGTGTGCTCCAGCCACTACCCCCAACATCCACTGGCTCACAGTGAGTTCTCCAGCCATTGCTCCCAAATTCAACTGGCTCACAGTGAGCTCTCCAGCCACTGCACCCAACCTCGACTGGCTCACATGTGAGCTCTCCAGCCATTGCTCCCAATGTTGACTGGTTCACACTGAGCTCTCCAGCCACTGCACCCAACATTCGCTGGCTCACAGTGAACTCTACAGCAACTGCTCCCAACGTTGACGGGCACAGAGTGAGCTCTCCAGCCATTGCTCCCGACATCGACGGGCTCACAGTCAGCTCTCAACCCACTGCACCCAACATCCACTGGCTCACAGTGAGCTCTCCAGCCGCTGCACCCAACATCCACTGGCTCACAGTGAGGTCTACAGCCATTGCTTCCAACATCGACTGGCTCACAGTGAATTCTATAGCCACTGCAGCCAACATCGACTGGCTCACAGTGAGCTCTACAGCCATTGCTCCCGACGTCGACGGGATCACCGTGAGCTCTCCAGCCATTGCACCCAACACCGACTGGCTCACAGTGAGCTCTCCAGCCACTGCACCCAACATCAACTGGCTCACAGTGAGCTACAAGCCACTGTACCCAAGATCGATAGGTTCACACTGAGCTCTCCAGCCATTGCACCCAAATTCAACTGGCTCACAGTGAGCTCTCCAGCCACTGCACCCAACCTCGACTGGATCACAGTGAGCTCTCCAGCCATTGTTCCCAATGTTGACTGGTTCACACTGAGCTCTCCAGCCACTGCACCCAACATTCGCTGGCTCACAGTGAGGTCTCCAGCCATTGCACCCAACATACACTGGCTCACAATGAGCTCTCCAGCCACTGCAACCCACATCGATTGGCACACAGTGAACTCTACAGCAACAGCTCCCAACGTTGACGGGCTCACAGTGAGCTCTCCAGCCATTGCTCCCGACGTCGACGTGCTCACAGTGAGGTCTCCAGCCATTGCTCCCAATATCGACTGGCTCACAGTGAGCTCTCCAGCCGCTGCACCCAACATCGACAAGCTCACAGTGAGCTCTCCAGCCATTGCTACCAACATCGACTGGCTCACAATGAGCTCTCCAGCCATTGCTCCCAACCTCGAATAGCTCACAGTGAGCTCTCCAACCATTGCACCTAACGTCGACTGGCTCACAGTGAGCTCTCCAGCCACTGCACCCAACATCCACTGGCTCACAGTGAGCTCTCCAGCCATTGCTCCCAATGTTAACTGGTTCAAACTGAGCTCTCCAGCCACTGCAACAAACATCCACTGGCTCACAGGGAGGTCTCCAGCCAATGCTCCCAACACCGACTGGCTCACAATGAGCTCTCCAGCCACTGCACCCAACATCAACTGGCTCACAGTGAGCTACCAGCCACTGTACCCAACATCGACAGGTTAACAGTGAGCTCTCCAGCCATTGCACCCAACACCGACTGGCTCACAGTGAGCTCTTCAGCAATTCAACCCAACATCAACTGGCTCACAGTGAGCTCTTCAGCAATTCAACCCAACATCAACTGGCTCACAGTGAGGTCTCCAGCCATTGCTCCAAACATCGACTGTCTCACAGTGAGCTCTCCAGCCACTGCAGCCAACATCAACTGCCTCACAGTGAGCTCTCCAGCCACTGGCTCACAGTGAACTCTCCAGCCACTGCAACCAACATCGACTGGCTCACAGTGAGCTCTCCAGCCATCGCTCCCGACGTCGACGGGATCACAGTGAGCTCTCCAGCCACTGTACCCAACATCGACTGGTTCACAGTGAGCTCTCCAGCCATTGCACCCAACACAGACTGGCTCACAATGAGCTCTCCAGCCACTGCACCCAACATCAACTGGCTCACAGTGAGCTACCAGCCACTGTACCCAACATCGACAGGTTAACGGTGAGCTCTCCAGCCATTGCACCCAACACCGACTGGCTCACAGTGAGCTCTCCAGCCATCGCTCCCGACGTCGACGGGATCACAGTGAGCTCTCCAGCCACTGTACCCAACATCGACTGGTTCACAGTGAGCTCTCCAGCCATTGCACCCAACACCGACTGGCTCACAATGAGCTCTCCAGCCACTGCACCCAACATCAACTGGCTCACAGTGAGCTACCAGCCACTGTACCCAACATCGACAGGTTAACAGTGAGCTCTCCAGCCATTGCACCCAACACCGACTGGCTCACAGTGAGCTCTCCAGCCATTGCTCCCAACATCGACACACTCTCAGTGAGCTCTCCAGCCACTGCACCCAACATCCACTGGCTCGCAGTGTGCTCCAGCCACTACCCCCAACATCCACTGGCTCACAGTGAGTTCTCCAGCCATTGCTCCCAAATTCAACTGGCTCACAGTGAGCTCTCCAGCCACTGCACCCAACGTCGACTGGCTCACATGTGAGCTCTCCAGCCATTGCTCCCAATGTTGACTGGTTCACACTGAGCTCTCCAGCCACTGCACCCAACATTCGCTGGCTCACAGTGAGGTCTCCAGCCATTGCACCCAACATACACTGGCTAACAGTGAGCTCTCCAGCCACTGCAACCAACATCAATTGACTCACAGTGAACTCTACAGCAACTGCTCCCAACGTTGACGGGCACAGAGTGAGCTCTCCAGCCATTGCTCCCGACATCGACGGGCTCACAGTCAGCTCTCAACCCACTGCACCCAACATCGACTGGCTCACAGTGAGCTCTCCAGCCGCTGCACCCAACATCCACTGGCTCACAGTGAGGTCTACAGCCATTGCTTCCAACATCGACTGGCTCACAGTGAATTCTATAGCCACTGCAGCCAACATCGACTGGCTCACAGTGAGCTCTACAGCCATTGCTCCCGACGTCGACGGGATCACAGTGAGCTCTCCAGCCACTGCACCCAACATCAACAGGCTCACAGTGAGCTACAAGCCACTGTACCCAAGATCGACAGGTTCACACTGAGCTCTCCAGCCATTGCACCCAAATTCAACTGGCTCACAGTGAGCTCTCCAGCCACTGCACCCAACCTCGACTGGATCACAGTGAGCTCTCCAGCCATTGTTCCCAATGTTGACTGGTTCACACTGAGCTCTCCAGCCACTGCACCCAACATTCGCTGGCTCACAGTGAGGTCTCCAGCCATTGCACCCAACACGGACTGGCTCACAGTGAGCTCTCCAGCCACTGCTCACAACATCAACTGGCTCACAGTGAGCTCTTCAGCAATTCAACCCAACATCAACTGGCTCACAGTGAGGTCTCCAGCCATTGCTCCAAACATCGACTGTCTCACAGTGAGCTCTCCAGCCACTGCAGCCAACATCAACTGCCTCACAGTGAGCTCTCCAGCCACTGGCTCACAGTGAACTCTCCAGCCACTGCAACCAACATCGACTGGCTCACAGTGAGCTCTCCAGCCATCGCTCCCGACGTCGACGGGATCACAGTGAGCTCTCCAGCCACTGTACCCAACATCGACTGGTTCACAGTGAGCTCTCCAGCCATTGCACCCAACAACGACTGGCTCACAATGAGCTCTCCAGCCACTGCACCCAACATCAACTGGCTCACAGTGAGCTACCAGCCACTGTACCCAACATCGACAGGTTAACAGTGAGCTCTCCAGCCATTGCACCCAACACCGACTGGCTCACAGTGAGCTCTCCAGCTATTGCTCCCAACATCGACACACTCTCAGTGAGCTCTCCAGCCACTGCACCCAACATCCACTGGCTCGCAGTGTGCTCCAGCCACTACCCCCAACATCCACTGGCTCACAGTGAGTTCTCCAGCCATTGCTCCCAAATTCAACTGGCTCACAGTGAGCTCTCCAGCCACTGCACCCAACCTCGACTGGCTCACATGTGAGCTCTCCAGCCATTGCTCCCAATGTTGACTGGTTCACACTGAGCTCTCCAGCCACTGCACCCAACATTCGCTGGCTCACAGTGAGGTCTCCAGCCATTGCACCCAACATACACTGGCTCACAGTGAGCTCTCCAGCCACTGCAACCAACATCAATTGACTCACAGTGAACTCTACAGCAACTGCTCCCAACGTTGACGGGCACAGAGTGAGCTCTCCAGCCATTGCTCCCGACATCGACGGGCTCACAGTCAGCTCTCAACCCACTGCACCCAACATCCACTGGCTCACAGTGAGCTCTCCAGCCGCTGCACCCAACATCCACTGGCTCACAGTGAGGTCTACAGCCATTGCTTCCAACATCGACTGGCTCACAGTGAATTCTATAGCCACTGCAGCCAAAATCGACTGGCTCACAGTGAGCTCTACAGCCATTGCTCCCGACGTCGACGGGATCACCGTGAGCTCTCCAGCCATTGCACCCAACACCGACTGGCTCACAGTGAGCTCTCCAGCCACTGCACCCAACATCAACTGGCTCACAGTGAGCTACAAGCCACTGTACCCAAGATCGACAGGTTCACACTGAGCTCTCCAGCCATTGCACCCAAATTCAACTGGCTCACAGTGAGCTCTCCAGCCACTGCACCCAACCTCGACTGGATCACAGTGAGCTCTCCAGCCATTGTTCCCAATGTTGACTGGTTCACACTGAGCTCTCCAGCCACTGCACCCAACATTCGCTGGCTCACAGTGAGGTCTCCAGCCATTGCACCCAACATACACTGGCTCACAATGAGCTCTCCAGCCACTGCAACCCACATCGATTGGCACACAGTGAACTCTACAGCAAAAGCTCCCAACGTTGACGGGCTCACAGTGAGCTCTCCAGCCATTGCTCCCGACGTCGACGTGCTCACAGTGAGGTCTCCAGCCATTGCTCCCAATATCGACTGGCTCACAGTGAGCTCTCCAGCCGCTGCACCCAACATCGACAAGCTCACAGTGAGCTCTCCAGCCATTGCTACCAACATCGACTGGCTCACAATGAGCTCTCCAGCCATTGCTCCCAACCTCGAATAGCTCACAGTGAGCTCTCCAACCATTGCACCTAACGTCGACTGGCTCACAGTGAGCTCTCCAGCCACTGCACCCAACATCCACTGGCTCACAGTGAGCTCTCCAGCCATTGCTCCCAATGTTAACTGGTTCAAACTGAGCTCTCCAGCCACTGCAACAAACATCCACTGGCTCACAGGGAGGTCTCCAGCCAATGCTCCCAACACCGACTGGCTCACAATGAGCTCTCCAGCCACTGCACCCAACATCAACTGGCTCACAGTGAGCTACCAGCCACTGTACCCAACATCGACAGGTTAACAGTGAGCTCTCCAGCCATTGCACCCAACACCGACTGGCTCACAGTGAGCTCTCCAGCCATTGCTCCCAACATCGACACACTCTCAGTGAGCTCTCCAGCCACTGCACCCAACATCCACTGGCTCGCAGTGTGCTCCAGCCACTACCCCCAACATCCACTGGCTCACAGTGAGTTCTCCAGCCATTGCTCCCAAATTCAACTGGCTCACAGTGAGCTCTCCAGCCACTGCACCCAACCTCGACTGGCTCACATGTGAGCTCTCCAGCCATTGCTCCCAATGTTGACTGGTTCACACTGAGCTCTCCAGCCACTGCACCCAACATTCGCTGGCTCACAGTGAGGTCTCCAGCCATTGCACCCAACATACACTGGCTCACAGTGAGCTCTCCAGCCACTGCAACCAACATCGATTGACTCACAGTGAACTCTACAGCAACTGCTCCCAACGTTGACGGGCACAGAGTGAGCTCTCCAGCCATTGCTCCCGACATCGACGGGCTCACAGTCAGCTCTCAACCCACTGCCCCCAACATCCGCTGGCTCACAGTGAGCTCTCCAGCCGCTGCACCCAACATCCACTGGCTCACAGTGAGGTCTACAGCCATTGCTTCCAACATCGACTGGCTCACAGTGAATTCTATAGCCACTGCAGCCAACATCGACTGGCTCACAGTGAGCTCTACAGCCATTGCTCCCGACGTCGACGGGATCACCGTGAGCTCTCCAGCCATTGCACCCAACACCGACTGGCTCACAGTGAGCTCTCCAGCCACTGCACCCAACATCAACTGGCTCACAGTGAGCTACAAGCCACTGTACCCAAGATCGACAGGTTCACACTGAGCTCTCCAGCCATTGCACCCAAATTCAAATGGCTCACAGTGAGCTCTCCAGCCACTGCACCCAACCTCGACTGGATCACAGTGAGCTCTCCAGCCATTGTTCCCAATGTTGACTGGTTCACACTGAGCTCTCCAGCCACTGCACCCAACATTCGCTGGCTCACAGTGAGGTCTCCAGCCATTGCACCCAACATACACTGGCTCACAGTGAGCTCTCCAGCCACTGCAACCCACATCGATTGGCACACAGTGAACTCTACAGCAACTGCTCCCAACGTTGACGGGCTCACAGTGAGCTCTCCAGCCATTGCTCCCGACGTCGACGTGCTCACAGTGAGGTCTCCAGCCATTGCTCCCAATATCGACTGGCTCACAGTGAGCTCTCCAGCCGCTGCACCCAACATCGACAAACTCACAGTGAGCTCTCCAGCCATTGCTCCCAACATCGACTGGCTCACAATGAGCTCTCCAGCCATTGCTCCCAACCTCGAATAGCTCACAGTGAGCTCTCCAAACATTGCACCTAATGTCGACTGGCTCACAGTGAGCTCTCCAGCCACTGCACCCAACATCCACTGGCTCACAGTGAGCTCTCCAGCCATTGCTCCCAATGTTAACTGGTTCACACTGAGCTCTCCAGCCACTGCAACAAACATCCACTGGCTCACAGGGAGGTCTCCAGCCAATGCTCCCAACATCCACTGGCTCACAGTGAGCTCTCCACCCTCTGCACCCAACATCGCCTTGCTCACAGTGAGCTCTCCAGCCACTGCAACCAACATCGACTGGCTCACAGTGAGCTCTCCAGCCATTGCTCCCGATGTCGACGGGCTCACAGTGAGCTCTCCAGCCACTGTACCCAACATCGACTGGTTCACAGTGAGCTCTCCAGCCATTGCACCCAACACCGACAGGCTCAAAGTGAGCTCTCCAGCCACTGCACCCAACATCAACTGGCTCACAGTGAGCTACGAGCCACTGTACCCAACATCGAGAGGTTCACACTGAGCTCTCCAGCCATTGCACCCAAATTCAACTGGCTCACAGTGAGCTCTCCAGCCACTGCACCGAACCTCGACTGGATCACAGTGAGCTCTCCAGCCATTGTTCCCAATGTTGACTGGTTCACACTGAGCTCTCCAGCCACTGCACCCAACATTCGCTGGCTCACAGTGAGGTCTCCAGCCATTGCTCCCAACATCAACTGGCTCACAGTGAGCTCTTCAGCAATTCAACCCAACATCAACTGGCTCACAGTGAGGTCTCCAGCCATTGCTCCAAACATCGACTGTCTCACAGTGAGCTCTCCAGCCACTGCAGCCAACATCAACTGCCTCACAGTGAGCTCTCCAGCCACTGGCTCACAGTGAACTCTCCAGCCACTGCAACCAACATCGACTGGCTCACAGTGAGCTCTCCAGCCATCGCTCCCGACGTCGACGGGATCACAGTGAGCTCTCCAGCCACTGTACCCAACATCGACTGGTTCACAGTGAGCTCTCCAGCCATTGCACCCAACACCGACTGGCTCACAATGAGCTCTCCAGCCACTGCACCCAACATCAACTGGCTCACAGTGAGCTACCAGCCACTGTACCCAACATCGACAGGTTAACAGTGAGCTCTCCAGCCATTGCACCCAACACCGACTGGCTCACAGTGAGCTCTCCAGCCATTGCTCCCAACATCGACACACTCTCAGTGAGCTCTCCAGCCACTGCACCCAACATCCACTGGCTCGCAGTGTGCTCCAGCCACTACCCCCAACATCCACTGGCTCACAGTGAGTTCTCCAGCCATTGCTCCCAAATTCAACTGGCTCACAGTGAGCTCTCCAGCCACTGCACCCAACCTCGACTGGCTCACATGTGAGCTCTCCAGCCATTGCTCCCAATGTTGACTGGTTCACACTGAGCTCTCCAGCCACTGCACCCAACATTCGCTGGCTCACAGTGAGGTCTCCAGCCATTGCACCCAACATACACTGGCTCACAGTGAGCTCTCCAGCCACTGCAACCAACATCAATTGACTCACAGTGAACTCTACAGCAACTGCTCCCAACGTTGACGGGCACAGAGTGAGCTCTCCAGCCATTGCTCCCGACATCGACGGGCTCACAGTCAGCTCTCAACCCACTGCACCCAACATCCACTGGCTCACAGTGAGCTCTCCAGCCGCTGCACACAACATCCACTGGCTCACAGTGAGGTCTACAGCCATTGCTTCCAACATCGACTGGCTCACAGTGAATTCTATAGCCACTGCAGCCAACATCGACTGGCTCACAGTGAGCTCTACAGCCATTGCTCCCGACGTCGACGGGATCACCGTGAGCTCTCCAGCCATTGCACCCAACACCGACTGGCTCACAGTGAGCTCTCCAGCCACTGCACCCAACATCAACTGGCTCACAGTGAGCTACAAGCCACTGTACCCAAGATCGACAGGTTCACACTGAGCTCTCCAGCCATTGCACCCAAATTCAACTGGCTCACAGTGAGCTCTCCAGCCACTGCACCCAACCTCGACTGGACCACAGTGAGCTCTCCAGCCATTGTTCCCAATGTTGACTGGTTAACACTGAGCTCTCCAGCCACTGCACCCAACATTCGCTGGCTCACAGTGAGGTCTCCAGCCATTGCACCCAACATACACTGGCTCACAGTGAGCTCTCCAGCCACTGCACCCAACATCAACTGGCTCACAGTGAGCTACAAGCCACTGTACCCAAGATCGACAGGTTCACACTGAGCTCTCCAGCCATTGCACCCAAATTCAACTGGCTCACAGTGAGCTCTCCAGCCACTGCACCCAACCTCGACTGGATCACAGTGAGCTCTCCAGCCATTGTTCCCAATGTTGACTGGTTAACACTGAGCTCTCCAGCCACTGCACCCAACATTCGCTGGCTCACAGTGAGGTCTCCAGCCATTGCACCCAACATACACTGGCTCACAGTGAGCTCTCCAGCCACTGCAACCCACATCGATTGGCACACAGTGAACTCTACAGCAACTGCTCCCAACGTTGACGGGCTCACAGTGAGCTCTCCAGCCATTGCTCCCGACGTCGACGTGCTCACAGTGAGGTCTCCAGTCATTGCTCCCAATATCGACTGGCTCACAGTGAGCTCTCCAGCCGCTGCACCCAACATCGACAAGCTCACAGTGAGCTCTCCAGCCATTGCTCCCAACATCGACTGGCTCACAATGAGCTCTCCAGCCATTGCTCCCAACCTCGAATAGCTCACAGTGAGCTCTCCAACCATTGCACCTAACGTCGACTGGCTCACAGTGAGCTCTCCAGCCACTGCACCCAACATCCACTGGCTCACAGTGAGCTCTCCAGCCATTGCTCCCAATGTTAACTGGTTCAAACTGAGCTCTCCAGCCACTGCAACAAACATCCACTGGCTCACAGGGAGGTCTCCAGCCAATGCTCCCAACACCGACTGGCTCACAATGAGCTCTCCAGCCACTGCACCCAACATCAACTGGCTCACAGTGAGCTACCAGCCACTGTACCCAACATCGACAGGTTAACAGTGAGCTCTCCAGCCATTGCACCCAACACCGACTGGCTCACAGTGAGCTCTCCAGCCATTGCTCCCAAGATCGACACACTCTCAGTGAGCTCTCCAGCCACTGCACCCAACATCCACTGGCTCACAGTGAGTTCTCCAGCCATTGCTCCCAAATTCAACTGGCTCACAGTGAGCTCTCCAGCCACTGCACCCAACCTCGACTGGCTCACATGTGAGCTCTCCAGCCATTGCTCCCAATGTTGACTGGTTCACACTGAGCTCTCCAGCCACTGCACCCAACATTCGCTGGCTCACAGTGAGGTCTCCAGCCATTGCACCCAACATACACTGGCTCACAGTGAGCTCTCCAGCCACTGCAACCAACATCGATTGACTCACAGTGAACTCTACAGCAACTGCTCCCAACGTTGACGGGCACAGAGTGAGCTCTCCAGCCATTGCTCCCGACATCGACGGGCTCACAGTCAGCTCTCAACCCACTGCACCCAACATCCACTGGCTCACAGTGAGCTCTCCAGCCGCTGCACCCAACATCCACTGGCTCACAGTGAGGTCTACAGCCATTGCTTCCAACATCGACTGGCTCACAGTGAATTCTATAGCCACTGCAGCCAACATCGACTGGCTCACAGTGAGCTCTACAGCCATTGCTCCCGACGTCGACGGGATCACCGTGAGCTCTCCAGCCATTGCACCCAACACCGACTGGCTCACAGTGAGCTCTCCAGCCACTGCACCCAACATCAACTGGCTCACAGTGAGCTACAAGCCACTGTACCCAAGATCGACAGGTTCACACTGAGCTCTCCAGCCATTGCACCCAAATTCAACTGGCTCACAGTGAGCTCTCCAGCCACTGCACCCAACCTCGACTGGATCACAGTGAGCTCTCCAGCCATTGTTCCCAATGTTGACTGGTTCACACTGAGCTCTCCAGCCACTGCACCCAACATTCGCTGGCTCACAGTGAGGTCTCCAGCCATTGCACCCAACATACACTGGCTCACAGTGAGCTATCCAGCCACTGCAACCCACATCGATTGGCACACAGTGAACTCTACAGCAACTGCTCCCAACGTTGACGGGCTCACAGTGTGCTCTCCAGCCATTGCTCCCGACGTCGACGTGCTCACAGTGAGGTCTCCAGCCATTGCTCCCAATATCGACTGGCTCACAGTGAGCTCTCCAGCCGCTGCACCCAACATCGACAAGCTCACAGTGAGCTCTCCAGCCATTGCTCCCAACATCGACTGGCTCACAATGAGCTCTCCAGCCATTGCTCCCAACCTCGAATAGCTCACAGTGAGCTCTCCAAACATTGCACCTAACGTCGACTGGCTCACAGTGAGCTCTCCAGCCACTGCACCCAACATCCACTGGCTCACAGTGAGCTCTCCAGCCATTGCTCCCAATGTTAACTGGTTCACACGGAGCTCTCCAGCCACTGCAACAAACATCCACTGGCTCACAGTGAGGTCTCCAGCCACTGCACCCAACCTCGACTGGATCACAGTGAGCTCTCCAGCCATTGTTCCCAATGTTGACTGGTTCACACTGAGCTCTCCAGCCACTGCACCCAACATTCGCTGGCTCACAGTGAGGTCTCCAGCCACTGCTCACAACATCAACTGGCTCACAGTGAGCTCTTCAGCAATTCAACCCAACATCAACTGGCTCACAGTGAGCTCTCCAGCCACTGCAGCCAACATCAACTGCCTCACAGTGAGCTCTCCAACCACTGGCTCACAGTGAACTCTCCAGCCACTGCAACCAACATCGACTGGCTCACAGTGAGCTCTCCAGCCATCGCTCCCGACGTCGACGGGATCACAGTGAGCTCTCCAGCCACTGTACCCAACATCGACTGGTTCACAGTGAGCTCTCCAGCCATTGCACCCAACACCGACTGGCTCACAATGAGCTCTCCAGCCACTGCACCCAACATCAACTGGCTCACAGTGAGCTACCAGCCACTGTACCCAACATCGACAGGTTAACAGTGAGCTCTCCAGCCATTGCACCCAACACCGACTGGCTCACAGTGAGCTCTCCAGCCATTGCTCCCAACATCGACACACTCTCAGTGAGCTCTCCAGCCACTGCACCCAACATCCACTGGCTCGCAGTGTGCTCCAGCCACTACCCCCAACATCCACTGGCTCACAGTGAGTTCTCCAGCCATTGCTCCCAAATTCAACTGGCTCACAGTGAGCTCTCCAGCCACTGCACCCAACCTCGACTGGCTCACATGTGAGCTCTCCAGCCATTGCTCCCAACATCGACACACTCTCAGTGAGCTGTCCAGCCACTGCACCCAACATCCACTGGCTCGCAGTGTGCTCCAGCCACTACCCCCAACATCCACTGGCTCACAGTGAGTTCTCCAGCCATTGCTCCCAAATTCAATTGGCTCACAGTGAGCTCCCCAGCCACTGCACCCAACCTCGACTGGCTCACATGTGAGCTCTCCAGCCATTGCTCCCAATGTTGACTGGTTCACACTGAGCTCTCCAGCCACTGCACCAAACATTCGCTGGCTCACAGTGAGGTCTCCAGCCATTGCACCCAACATACACTGGCTCACAGTGAGCTCTCCAGCCACTGCAACCAACATCAATTGACTCACAGTGAACTCTACAGCAACTGCTCCCAACGTTGACGGGCACAGAGTGAGCTCTCCAGCCATTGCTCCCGACATCGACGGGCTCACAGTCAGCTCTCAACCCACTGCACCCAACATCCACTGGCTCACAGTGAGCTCTCCAGCCGCTGCACCCAACATCCACTGGCTCACAGTGAGGTCTACAGCCATTGCTTCCAACATCGACTGGCTCACAGTGAATTCTATAGCCACTGCAGCCAACATCGACTGGCTCACAGTGAGCTCTACAGCCATTGCTCCCGACGTCGACGGGATCACCGTGAGCTCTCCAGCCATTGCACCCAACACCGACTGGCTCACAGTGAGCTCTCCAGCCACTGCACCCAACATCAACTGGCTCACAGTGAGCTACAAGCCACTGTACCCAAGATCGACAGGTTCACACTGAGCTCTCCAGCCATTGCACCCAAATTCAACTGGCTCACAGTGAGCTCTCCAGCCACTGCACCCAACCTCGACTGGATCACAGTGAGCTCTCCAGCCATTGTTCCCAATGTTGACTGGTTAACACTGAGCTCTCCAGCCACTGCACCCAACATTCGCTGGCTCACAGTGAGGTCTCCAGCCATTGCACCCAACATACACTGGCTCACAGTGAGCTCTCCAGCCACTGCAACCCACATCGATTGGCACACAGTGAACTCTACAGCAACTGCTCCCAACGTTGACGGGCTCACAGTGAGCTCTCCAGCCATTGCTCCCGACGTCGACGTGCTCACAGTGAGGTCTCCAGTCATTGCTCCCAATATCGACTGGCTCACAGTGAGCTCTCCAGCCGCTGCACCCAACATCGACAAGCTCACAGTGAGCTCTCCAGCCATTGCTCCCAACATCGACTGGCTCACAATGAGCTCTCCAGCCATTGCTCCCAACCTCGAATAGCTCACAGTGAGCTCTCCAACCATTGCACCTAACGTCGACTGGCTCACAGTGAGCTCTCCAGCCACTGCACCCAACATCCACTGGCTCACAGTGAGCTCTCCAGCCATTGCTCCCAATGTTAACTGGTTCAAACTGAGCTCTCCAGCCACTGCAACAAACATCCACTGGCTCACAGGGAGGTCTCCAGCCAATGCTCCCAACACCGACTGGCTCACAATGAGCTCTCCAGCCACTGCACCCAACATCAACTGGCTCACAGTGAGCTACCAGCCACTGTACCCAACATCGACAGGTTAACAGTGAGCTCTCCAGCCATTGCACCCAACACCGACTGGCTCACAGTGTGCTCTCCAGCCATTGCTCCCAACATCGCCACACTCTCAGTGAGCTCTCCAGCCACTGCACCCAACATCCACTGGCTCGCAGTGTCCTCCAGCCACTACCCCCAACATCCACTGGCTCACAGTGAGTTCTCCAGCCATTGCTCCCAAATTCAACTGGCTCACAGTGAGCTCTCCAGCCACTGCACCCAACCTCGACTGGCTCACATGTGAGCTCTCCAGCCATTGCTCCCAATGTTGACTGGTTCACACTGAGCTCTCCAGCCACTGCACCCAACATTCGCTGGCTCACAGTGAGGTCTCCAGCCATTGCACCCAACATACACTGGCTCACAGTGAGCTCTCCAGCCACTGCAACCAACATCGATTGACTCACAGTGAACTCTACAGCAACTGCTCCCAACGTTGACGGGCACAGAGTGAGCTCTCCAGCCATTGCTCCCGACATCGACGGGCTCACAGTCAGCTCTCAACCCACTGCACCCAACATCCACTGGCTCACAGTGAGCTCTCCAGCCGCTGCACCCAACATCCACTGGCTCACAGTGAGGTCTACAGCCATTGCTTCCAACATCGACTGGCTCACAGTGAATTCTATAGCCACTGCAGCCAACATCGACTGGCTCACAGTGAGCTCTACAGCCATTGCTCCCGACGTCGACGGGATCACCGTGAGCTCTCCAGCCATTGCACCCAACACCGACTGGCTCACAGTGAGCTCTCCAGCCACTGCACCCAACATCAACTGGCTCACAGTGAGCTACAAGCCACTGTACCCAAGATCGACAGGTTCACACTGAGCTCTCCAGCCATTGCACCCAAATTCAACTGGCTCACAGTGAGCTCTCCAGCCACTGCACCCAACCTCGACTGGATCACAGTGAGCTCTCCAGCCATTGTTCCCAATGTTGACTGGTTCACACTGAACTCTCCAGCCACTGCACCCAACATACACTGGCTCACAGTGAGCTATCCAGCCACTGCAACCCACATCGATTGGCACACAGTGAACTCTACAGCAACTGCTCCCAACGTTGACGGGCTCACAGTGTGCTCTCCAGCCATTGCTCCCGACGTCGACGTGCTCACAGTGAGGTCTCCAGCCATTGCTCCCAATATCGACTGGCTCACAGTGAGCTCTCCAGCCGCTGCACCCAACATCGACAAGCTCACAGTGAGCTCTCCAGCCATTGCTCCCAACATCGACTGGCTCACAATGAGCTCTCCAGCCATTGCTCCCAACCTCGAATAGCTCACAGTGAGCTCTCCAACCATTGCACCTAACGTCGACTGGCTCACAGTGAGCTCTCCAGCCACTGCACCCAACCTCGACTGGATCACAGTGAGCTCTCCAGCCATTGTTCCCAATGTTGACTGGTTCACACTGAGCTCTCCAGCCACTGCACCCAACATTCGCTGGCTCACAGTGAGGTCTCCAGCCATTGCACCCAACATACACTGGCTCACAGTGAGCTATCCAGCCACTGCAACCCACATCGATTGGCACACAGTGAACTCTACAGCAACTGCTCCCAACGTTGACGGGCTCACAGTGTGCTCTCCAGCCATTGCTCCCAACATCGACAAGCTCACAGTGAGCTCTCCAGCCATTGCTCCCAACATCGACTGGCTCACAATGAGCTCTCCAGCCATTGCTCCCAACCTCGAATAGCTCACAGTGAGCTCTCCAAACATTGCACCTAACGTCGACTGGCTCACAGTGAGCTCTCCAGCCACTGCACCCAACATCCACTGGCTCACAGGGAGGTCTCCAGCCGATGCTCCCAACATCCACTGGCTCACAGTGAGCTCTCCACCCTCTGCACCCAACATCGCCTGGCTAACAGTGAGCTCTCCAGCCACTGCAACCAACATCGACGGGCTCACAGTGAGCTCTCCAGCCACTGTACCCAACATCGACTGGTTCACAGTGAGCTCTCCAGCCATTGCACCCAACACCGACAGGCTCACAGTGAGCTCTCCAGCCACTGCACCCAACATCAACTGGCTCACAGTGAGCTACCAGCCACTGTACCCAACATCGACAGGTTCACAGTGAGCTCTCCAGCCATTGCACCCAACACCGACTGGCTCACAGTGAGCTCTCCAGCCATTGCTCCCAACATCGACACACTCTCAGTGAGCTCTCCAGCCACTGCACCCAACATCCACTGGCTCACAGTGCCCTCCAGCCACTGCACCCAACATCCACTGGCTCACAGTGAGTTCTCCAGCCATTGCTCCCAAATTCAACTGGCTCACAGTGAGCTCTCCAGCCACTGTACCCAACATCGACTGGTTCACAGTGAGCTCTCCAGCCATTGCACCCAACACCGACAGGCTCACAGTGAGCTCTCCAGCCACTGCACCCAACATCAACTGGCTCACAGTGAGCTACCAGCCACTGTACCCAACATCGACAGGTTCACAGTGAGCTCTCCAGCCATTGCACCCAACACCGACTGGCTCACAGTGAGCTCTCCAGCCATTGCTCCCAACATCGACACACTCTCAGTGAGCTCTCCAGCCACTGCACCCAACATCCACTGGCTCACAGTGCCCTCCAGCCACTGCACCCAACATCCACTGGCTCACAGTGAGTTCTCCAGCCATTGCTCCCAAATTCAACTGGCTCACAGTGAGCTCTCCAGCCATTGATCCCAATGTTGTCTGGTTCACACTGAGCTCTCCAGCCACTGCACCCAACATTCGCTGGCTCACAGTGAGGTCTCCAGCCATTGCTCCCAACATCGACTGGCTCACAGAGAGCTCTCCAGCCATTGCTTCCAACGTCGAATGGCTCACCTTGAACTCTACAGCCACTGACACCAACATCGACTGGTTCACAGTGAGCTCTCCAGCCACTGCTTCCAACGTCCACAGGCTCACAGTGAGGTCTCCAGCCATTGCTCCCAAATTCGACTGGTTCACAGTGAGCTCTCCAGCCACTGCATACAACATCAACATCGACTAGGTCACAGTGTGCTCTCCAGCCATTGCTCCCCACATCGACTGGCTCACAATCAGCTCTCCAGCCATTGAACCTAACATCGACTGGCTCACAGTGATCTCTGCAGCCACTGCACCCAACATCCACTGGTTCACAGTGAGCTCTCCAGCCATTGCACCCAACACCGACTGGCTCAAAGTGAGCTCTCCAGCCACTGCACCCAACATCAACTGGCTCACGGTGAGCTACCAGCCACTGAACCCAACATCGACAGGTTCACAGTGAGCTCTCCAGCCATTGCACCCAACACCGACTGGCTCACAGTGAGCTCTCCAGACACTGCATCCATCGACTGGCTGACAGTGAGCTCTCCAGCCATTGCTGCCAACATCGACACACTCTCAGTGAGCTCTCCAGCCACTGCACCCAACCCCACTGGCTCACAGTGTCCTCCAGCCACTGCACCCAACATCCACTGGCTCACAGTGAGTTCTACAGCCATTGCTCCCAAATTCAACTGGCTCACAGTGAGCTCTCCAGCCACTGCACCCAACCTCGACAGGCTCACAGTGAGCTCTCCAGCCATTCCTCCCAATGTTGACTGGTTCACACTGAGCTCTCCAGCCACTGCACCCAACATTCGCTGGCTCACAGTGAGGTCTCCAGCCATTGCTCCCAACATCGACTGGCTCACAGTGAGCTCTCCAGCCACAGCACCCAACATCAACTGGCTCACGGTGAGCTACCAGCCACTGTACCCAACATCGACAGGTTCACAGTGAGCTCTCCAGCCATTGCACCCAACACCGACTGGCTCACAGTGAGCTCTCCAGACACTGCATCCATCGACTGGCTGACAATGAGCTCTCCAGCCATTGCTCCCAACATCGACTGGCTCACAATGAGCTCTCCAGCCATTGCTCCCAACCTCGAATAGCTCACAGTGAGCTCTCCAACCATTGCACCTAACGTCGACTGGCTCACAGTGAGCTCTCCAGCCACTGCACCCAACATCCACTGGCTCACAGTGAGCTCTCCAGCCATTGCTCCCAATGTTAACTGGTTCAAACTGAGCTCTCCAGCCACTGCAACAAACATCCACTGGCTCACAGGGAGGTCTCCAGCCAATGCTCCCAACACCGACTGGCTCACAATGAGCTCTCCAGCCACTGCACCCAACATCAACTGGCTCACAGTGAGCTACCAGCCACTGTACCCAACATCGACAGGTTAACAGTGAGCTCTCCAGCCATTGCACCCAACACCGACTGGCTCACAGTGAGCTCTCCAGCCATTGCTCCCAACATCGACACACTCTCAGTGAGCTCTCCAGCCACTGCACCCAACATCCACTGGCTCGCAGTGTGCTCCAGCCACTACCCCCAACATCCACTGGCTCACAGTGAGTTCTCCAGCCATTGCTCCCAAATTCAACTGGCTCACAGTGAGCTCTCCAGCCACTGCACCCAACCTCGACTGGCTCACATGTGAGCTCTCCAGCCATTGCTCCCAATGTTGACTGGTTCACACTGAGCTCTCCAGCCACTGCACCCAACATTCGCTGGCTCACAGTGAGGTCTCCAGCCATTGCACCCAACATACACTGGCTCACAGTGAGCTCTCCAGCCACTGCAACCAACATCGATTGACTCACAGTGAACTCTACAGCAACTGCTCCCAACGTTGACGGGCACAGAGTGAGCTCTCCAGCCATTGCTCCCGACATCGACGGGCTCACAGTCAGCTCTCAACCCACTGCACCCAACATCCACTGGCTCACAGTGAGCTCTCCAGCCGCTGCACCCAACATCCACTGGCTCACAGTGAGGTCTACAGCCATTGCTTCCAACATCGACTGGCTCACAGTGAATTCTATAGCCACTGCAGCCAACATCGACTGGCTCACAGTGAGCTCTACAGCCATTGCTCCCGACGTCGACGGGATCACCGTGAGCTCTCCAGCCATTGCACCCAACACCGACTGGCTCACAGTGAGCTCTCCAGCCACTGCACCCAACATCAACTGGCTCACAGTGAGCTACAAGCCACTGTACCCAAGATCGACAGGTTCACACTGAGCTCTCCAGCCATTGCACCCAAATTCAAATGGCTCACAGTGAGCTCTCCAGCCACTGCACCCAACCTCGACTGGATCACAGTGAGCTCTCCAGCCATTGTTCCCAATGTTGACTGGTTCACACTGAGCTCTCCAGCCACTGCACCCAACATTCGCTGGCTCACAGTGAGGTCTCCAGCCATTGCACCCAACATACACTGGCTCACAGTGAGCTATCCAGCCACTGCAACCCACATCGATTGGCACACAGTGAACTCTACAGCAACTGCTCCCAACGTTGACTGGCTCACAGTGTGCTCTCCAGCCATTGCTCCCGACGTCGACGTGCTCACAGTGAGGTCTCCAGCCATTGCTCCCAATATCGACTGGCTCACAGTGAGCTCTCCAGCCGCTGCACCCAACATCGACAAGCTCACAGTGAGCTCTCCAGCCATTGCTCCCAACATCGACTGGCTCACAATGAGCTCTCCAGCCATTGCTCCCAACCTCGAATAGCTCAGAGTGAGCTCTCCAAACATTGCACCTAACGTCGACTGGCTCACAGTGAGCTCTCCAGCCACTGCACCCAACATCCACTGGCTCACAGTGAGCTCTCCAGCCATTGCTCCCAATGTTAACTGGTTCACACTGAGCTCTCCAGCCACTGCAACAAACATCCACTGGCTCACAGGGAGGTCTCCAGCCAATGCTCCCAACATCCACTGGCTCACAGTGAGCTACAAGCCACTGTACCCAAGATCGACAGGTTCACACTGAGCTCTCCAGCCATTGCACCCAAATTCAACTGGCTCACAGTGAGCTCTCCAGCCACTGCACCCAACCTCGACTGGATCACAGTGAGCTCTCCAGCCATTGTTCCCAATGTTGACTGGTTCACACTGAGCTCTCCAGCCACTGCACCCAACATTCGCTGGCTCACAGTGAGGTCTCCAGCCATTGCACCCAACATACACTGGCTCACAGTGAGCTATCCAGCCACTGCAACCCACATCGATTGGCACACAGTGAACTCTACAGCAACTGCTCCCAACGTTGACGGGCTCACAGTGTGCTCTCCAGCCATTGCTCCCGACGTCGACGTGCTCACAGTGAGGTCTCCAGCCATTGCTCCCAATATCGACTGGCTCACAGTGAGCTCTCCAGCCGCTGCACCCAACATCGACAAGCTCACAGTGAGCTCTCCAGCCATTGCTCCCAACATCGACTGGCTCACAATGAGCTCTCCAGCCATTGCTCCCAACCTCGAATAGCTCACAGTGAGCTCTCCAAACATTGCACCTAACGTCGACTGGCTCACAGTGAGCTCTCCAGCCACTGCACCCAACATCCACTGGCTCACAGTGAGCTCTCCAGCCATTGCTCCCAATGTTAACTGGTTCACACTGAGCTCTCCAGCCACTGCAACAAACATCCACTGGCTCACAGGGAGGTCTCCAGCCAATGCTCCCAACATCCACTGGCTCACAGTGAGCTCTCCACCCTCTGCACCCAACATCGCCTGGCTCACAGTGAGCTCTCCAGCCACTGCAACCAACATCGACTGGCTCACAGTGAGCTCTCCAGCCATTGCTCCCGATGTCGACGGGCTCACAGTGAGCTCTCCAGCCACTGTACCCAAAATCGACTGGTTCACAGTGAGCTCTCCAGCCATTGCACCCAACACCGACAGGCTCACAGTGAGCTCTCCAGCCACTGCACCCAACATCAACTGGCTCACAGTGAGCTACCAGCCACTGTACCCAACATCGACAGGTTCACAGTGAGCTCTCCAGCCATTGCACCCAACACCGACTGGCTCACAGTGAGCTCTCCAGCCATTGCTCCCAACATCGACACACTCTCAGTGAGCTCTCCAGCCACTGCACCCAACATCCACTGGCTCACAGTGCCCTCCAGCCACTGCACCCAACATCCACTGGCTCACAGTGAGTTCTCCAGCCATTGCTCCCAAATTCAACTGGCTCACAGTAAGCTCTCCAGCCACTGCACCCATCCTCGACAGGCTCACAGTGAGCTCTCCAGCCATTGATCCCAATGTTGTCTGGTTCACACTGAGCTCTCCAGCCACTGCACCCAACATTCGCTGGCTCACAGTGAGGTCTCCAGCCATTGCTCCCAACATCGACTGGCTCACAGAGAGCTCTCCAGCCATTGCTTCCAACGTCGAATGGCTCACCTTGAACTCTACAGCCACTGACACCAACATCGACTGGTTCACAGTGAGCTCTCCAGCCACTGCTTCCAACGTCCACAGGCTCACAGTGAGGTCTCCAGCCATTGCTCCCAAATTCGACTGGTTCACAGTGAGCTCTCCAGCCACTGCATACAACATCAACATCGACTAGGTCACAGTGTGCTCTCCAGCCATTGCTCCCCACATCGACTGGCTCACAATCAGCTCTCCAGCCATTGCACCTAACATCGACTGGCTCACAGTGATCTCTGCAGCCACTGCACCCAACATCCACTGGTTCACAGTGAGCTCTCCAGCCATTGCACCCAACACCGACTGGCTCAAAGTGAGCTCTCCAGCCACTGCACCCAACATCAACTGGCTCACGGTGAGCTACCAGCCACTGAACCCAACATCGACAGGTTCACAGTGAGCTCTCCAGCCATTGCACCCAACACCGACTGGCTCACAGTGAGCTCTCCAGACACTGCATCCATCGACTGGCTGACAGTGAGCTCTCCAGCCATTGCTGCCAACATCGACACACTCTCAGTGAGCTCTCCAGCCACTGCACCCAACCCCACTGGCTCACAGTGTCCTCCAGCCACTGCACCCAACATCCACTGGCTCACAGTGAGTTCTACAGCCATTGCTCCCAAATTCAACTGGCTCACAGTGAGCTCTCCAGCCACTGCACCCAACCTCGACAGGCTCACAGTGAGCTCTCCAGCCATTCCTCCCAATGTTGACTGGTTCACACTGAGCTCTCCAGCCACTGCACCCAACATTCGCTGGCTCACAGTGAGGTCTCCAGCCATTGCTCCCAACATCGACTGGCTCACAGTGAGCTCTCCAGCCACAGCACCCAACATCAACTGGCTCACGGTGAGCTACCAGCCACTGTACCCAACATCGACAGGTTCACAGTGAGCTCTCCAGCCATTGCACCCAACACCGACTGGCTCACAGTGAGCTCTCCAGACACTGCATCCATCGACTGGCTGACAATGACCTCTCCAGCCATTGCTCCCAACATCGACACACTCTCAGTGAGCTCTCCAGCCACTGCACCCAACATCCACTGGCTCACAGTGTCCTCCAGCCACTGCACCCAACATCCACTGGCTCACAGAGAGTTCTCCAGCCATTGCTCCCAAATTCAACTGGCTCACAGTGAGCTCTCCAGCCACTGCACCCAACCTCGACAGGCTCACAGTGAGCTCTCCAGCCATTCCTCCCAATGTTGACTGGTTCACACTGAGCTCTCCAGCCACTGCACCCAACATTCGCTGGCTCACAGTGAGGTCTCCAGCCATTGCTCCCAACATCGACTGGCTCACAGTGAGCTCTCCAGCCACTGCACCCAACATCAACCGGCTCACGGTGAGCTACCAGCCACTGTACCCAACATCGACAGGTTCACAGTGAGCTCTCCAGCCATTGCACCCAACACCGACTGGCTCACAGTGAGCTCTCCAGACACTGCATCCATCGACTGGCTGACAGTGAGCTCTCCAGCCATTGCTCCCAACATCGATACACTCTCAGTGAGCTCTCCAGCCACTGCACCCAACATCCACTGGCTCACAGTGTCCTCCAGCCACTGCACCCAACATCCACTGGCTCACAGTGAGTTCTCCAGCCATTCCTCCCAAATTCAACTGGCTCACAGTGAGCTCTCCAGCCACTGCACCCAACCTCGACAGGCTCACAGTGAGCTCTCCAGCCATTCCTCCCAATGTTGACTGGTTCACACTGAGCTCTCCAGCCACTGCACCCAACATTCGCTGGCTCACAGTGAGGTCTCCAGCCATTGCTCCCAACATCGACTGGCTCACAGTGAGCTCTCCAGCCACTGCACCCAACATCAACCGGCTCACGGTGAGCTACAAGCCACTGTACCCAACATCGACAGGTTCACCGTGAGCTCTCCAGCCATTGCACCCAACACCGACTGGCTCACAGTGAGCTCTCCAGACACTGCACCCATCGACTGGCTGACAGTGAGCTCTCCAGCCATTGCTCCCAACATCGACACACTCTCAGTGAGCTCTCCAGCCACTGCACCCAACATCCACTGGCTCACAGTGTCCTCCAGCCACTGCACGCAACATCCACTGGCTCACAGTGAGTTCTCCAGCCATTGCTCCCAAATTCAACTGGCTCACAGTGAGCTCTCCAGCCACTGCACCCAACCTCGACAGGCTCACAGTGAGCTCTCCAGCCATTCCTCCCAATGTTGACTGGTTCACACTGAGCTCTCCAGCCACTGCACCCAACATTCGCTGGCTCACAGTGAGGTCTCCAGCCATTGCTCCCAACATCCACTGGCTCACAGTGAGTTCTCCAGCCATTGCTCCCAAATTCAACTGGCTCACAGTAAGCTCTCCAGCCACTGCACCCATCCTCGACAGGCTCACAGTGAGCTCTCCAGCCATTGATCCCAATGTTGTCTGGTTCACACTGAGCTCTCCAGCCACTGCACCCAACATTCGCTGGCTCACAGTGAGGTCTCCAGCCATTGCTCCCAACATCGACTGGCTCACAGAGAGCTCTCCAGCCATTGCTACCAACGTCGAATGGCTCACCTTGAACTCTACAGCCACTGATACCAACATCGACTGGTTCACAGTGAGCTCTCCAGCCACTGCTTCCAACGTCCACAGGCTCACAGTGAGGTCTCCAGCCATTGCTCCCAAATTCGACTGGTTCACAGTGAGCTCTCCAGCCACTGCATACAACATCAACATCGACTAGGTCACAGTGTGCTCTCCAGCCATTGCTCCCCACATCGACTGGCTCACAATGAGCTCTCCAGCCATTGCACCTAACATCGACTGGCTCACAGTGAGCTCTGCAGCCACTGCACCCAACATCCACTGGTTCACAGTGAGCTCTCCAGCCATTGCACCCAACACCGACTGGCTCAAAGTGAGCTCTCCAGCCACTGCACCCAACATCAACTGGCTCACGGTGAGCTACCAGCCACTGAACCCAACATCGACAGGTTCACAGTGAGCTCTCCAGCCATTGCACCCAACACCGACTGGCTCACAGTGAGCTCTCCAGACACTGCATCCATCGACTGGCTGACAGTGAGCTCTCCAGCCATTGCTGCCAACATCGACACACTCTCAGTGAGCTCTCCAGCCACTGCACCCAACCCCACTGGCTCACAGTGTCCTCCAGCCACTGCACCCAACATCCACTGGCTCACAGTGAGTTCTAAAGCCATTGCTCCCAAATTCAACTGGCTCACAGTGAGCTCTCCAGCCACTGCACCCAACCTCGACAGGCTCACAGTGAGCTCTCCAGCCATTCCTCCCAATGTTGACTGGTTCACACTGAGCTCTCCAGCCACTGCACCCAACATTCGCTGGCTCACAGTGAGGTCTCCAGCCATTGCTCCCAACATCGACTGGCTCACAGTGAGCTCTCCAGCCACTGCACCCAACATCAACTGGCTCACGGTGAGCTACCAGCCACTGTACCCAACATCGACAGGTTCACAGTGAGCTCTCCAGCCATTGCACCCAACACCGACTGGCTCACAGTGAGCTCTCCAGACACTGCATCCATCGACTGGCTGACAGTGAGCTCTCCAGCCATTGCTCCCAACATCGACACACTCTCAGTGAGCTCTCCAGCCACTGCACCCAACATCCACTGGCTCACAGTGTCCTCCAGCCACTGCACCCAACATCCACTGGCTCACAGTGAGTTCTCCAGCCATTGCTCCCAAATTCAACTGGCTCACAGTGAGCTCTCCAGCCACTGCACCCAACCTCAACAGGCTCACAGTGAGCTTTCCAGCCATTCCTCCCAATGTTGACTGGTTCACACTGAGCTCTCCAGCCACTGCACCCAACATTCGCTGGCTCACAGTGAGGTCTCCAGCCATTGCTCCCAACATCGACTGGCTCACAGTGAGCTCTCCAGCCACTGCACCCAACATCAACCGGCTCACGGTGAGCTACCAGCCACTGTACCCAACATCGACAGGTTCACAGTGAGCTCTCCAGCCATTGGACCCAACACCGACTGGCTCACAGTGAGCTCTCCAGACACTGCATCCATCGACTGGCTGACAGTGAGCTCTCCAGCCATTGCTCCCAACATCGATACACTCTCAGTGAGCTCTCCAGCCACTGCACCCAACATCCACTGGCTCACAGTGTCCTCCAGCCACTGCACCCAACATCCACTGGCTCACAGTGAGTTCTCCAGCCATTGCTCCCAAATTCAACTGGCTCACAGTGAGCTCTCCAGCCACTGCACCCAACCTCGACAGGCTCACAGTGAGCTACAAGCCACTGTACCCAACATCGACAGGTTCACAGTGAGCTCTCCAGCCATTGCACCCAACACCGACTGGCTCACAGTGAGCTCTCCAGCCACTGCACCCAACATTCGCTGGCTCACAGTGAGGTCTCCAGCCATTGCTCCCAACATCGACTGGCTCACAGAGAGCTCTCCAGCCATTGCTTCCAACGTCGAATGGCTCACCTTGAACTCTACAGCCACTGATACCAACATCGACTGGTTCACAGTGAGCTCTCCAGCCACTGCTTCCAACGTCCACAGGCTCACAGTGAGGTCTGCAGCCATTGCTCCCAAATTCGACTGGTTCACAGTGAGCTCTCCAGCCACTGCATACAACATCAACATCGACTAGGTCACAGTGTGCTCTCCAGCCATTGCTCCCGACATCGACTGGCTCACAATCAGCTCTCCAGCCATTGCACCTAACATCGACTGGCTCACAGTGAGCTCTGCAGCCACTGCACCCAACATCCACTGGTTCACAGTGAGCTCTCCAGCCATTGCACCCAACACCGACTGGCTCAAAGTGAGCTCTCCAGCCACTGCACCCAACATCAACTGGCTCACGGTGAGCTACCAGCCACTGAACCCAACATCGACAGGTTCACAGTGAGCTCTCCAGCCATTGCACCCAACACCGACTGGCTCACAGTGAGCTCTCCAGACACTGCATCCATCGACTGGCTGACAGTGAGCTCTCCAGCCATTGCTGCCAACATCGACACACTCTCAGTGTGCTCTCCAGCCACTGCACCCAACCCCACTGGCTCACAGTGTCCTCCAGCCACTGCACCCAACATCCACTGGCTCACAGTGAGTTCTAAAGCCATTGCTCCCAAATTCAACTGGCTCACAGTGAGCTCTACAGCCACTGCACCCAACCTCGACAGGCTCACAGTGAGCTCTCCAGCCATTCCTCCCAATGTTGACTGGTTCACACTGAGCTCTCCAGCCACTGCACCCAACATTCGCTGGCTCACAGTGAGGTCTCCAGCCATTGCTCCCAACATCGACTGGCTCACAGTGAGCTCTCCAGCCACTGCACCCAACATCAACTGGCTCACAGTGAGCTACCAGCCACTGTACCCAACATCGACAGGTTCACAGTGAGCTCTCCAGCCATTGCACCCAACACCGACTGGCTCACAGTGAGCTCTCCAGACACTGCATCCATCGACTGGCTGAGAGTGAGCTCTCCAGCCATTGCTCCCAACATCGACACACTCTCAGTGAGCTCTCCAACCACTGCACCCAACATCCACTGGCTCACAGTGTCCTCCAGCCACTGCACCCAACATCCACTGGCTCACAGTGAGTTCTCCAGCCATTGCTCCCAAATTCAACTGGCTCACAGTGAGCTCTCCAGCCACTGCACCCAACCTCGACAGGCTCACAGTGAGCTCTCCAGCCATTCCTCCCAATGTTGACTGGTTCACACTGAGCTCTCCAGCCACTGCATACAACATCAACATCGACTAGCTCACAGTGAGCTCTCCAGCCATTGCTCCCCACATCGACTGGCTCACAATCAGCTCTCCAGCCATTGCACCTAACATCGACCGGCTCACAGTGAGCTCTGCAGCCACTGCACCCAACATCCACTGGCTCACAGTGAGCACTCCAGCCGCTGCACCCAACGTCCACTGGCTCACAGTGAGGTCTACACCATTGCTTCCAACGTCGACTGGCTCACAGTGAACTCTATAGCCACTGCAACCAACATCGACTGGCTCACAGTGAGCTCTCCAGCCATTGCTCCCGACGTCGACGGGCTCACTGTGAGCTCTCCAGCCATTGCTCCCAATGTTGACTGGTTCACACTGAGCTCTCCAGCCACTGCACCCAACATTCGCTGGCTCACAGTGAGGTCTCCAGCCATTGCTCCCAACATCGACTGGCTGACAGTGAGCTCTCCAGCCGTTGCTTCCAACGTCGAATGGCTCACATTGAACTCTACAGCCACTGATACAAACATCGACTGGTTCACAGTGAGCTCTCCAGCCACTGCTTCCAACATCCACAGGCTCACAGTGAGGTCTCCAGCCATTGCTCCCAAATTCAACTAGCTCACAGTGAGCTCTCCAGCCACTGCATACAACATCAACATCGACTAGCTCACAGTGAGCTCTCTGGCCATTGCTCCCCACATCGACTGGCTCCGAATGAGCTCTCCAGCCATTGCACCTAACGTCGACTGGCTCACAGTGAGCTCTCCAGCCACTGCACCCAACATCCAATGGCTCACAGTGAGCTCTCCAGCCGCTGCACCCAACATCCACTGGCTCACAGTGAGGTCTACAGCCATTGCTTCCAACATCGACTGGCTCACAGTGAGCTCTCCAGCCATTTCTCCCGACGTCGACGGGCTCACAGTGAGCTCTCCAGCCACTGTACCCAACATCGACTGGTTCACAGTGAGCTCTCCAGCCATTGCTCCAAACATCGACTGGCTCACAGTGAGCTCTCCAGCCACTGCAGCCAACATGAACTGCCTCACAGTGAGCTCTCCAGCCACTGCAGCCAACAAATGCCTCACAGTGAGCTCTCCAGCCACTGCTCCCAACATCAACTGGCTCACAGTGAGCTCTCCAGCCATTGCTCCCAACATCGCCACACTCTCAGTGAGCTCTCCAGCCACTGCACCCAACATCCACTGGCTCACAGTGTCCTCCAGCCACTGCACCCAACATCCACTGGCTCACAGTGAGTTCTCCAGCCATTGCTCCCAAATTCAACTGGCTCACAGTGAGCTCTCCAGCCACTGCACCCAACCTCGACTGGCTCACAGTGAGCTCTCCAGCCATTGCTCCCAATGTTGACTGGTTCACAGTGAGCTCTCCAGCCACTGCACCCAACATTCGCTGGCTCACAGTGAGGTCTCCAGCCATTGCTCCCAACATCGACTGGCTCACAGTGAGCTCTCCAGCCATTGCTTCCAACGTCGAATGGCTCACATTGAACTCTACAGCCACTGATACAAACATCGACTGGTTCACACTGAGCTCTCCAGCCATTGCTCCCAACCTCGAATAGCTCACAGTGAGCTCTCCAACCATTGCACCTAATGTCGACTGGCTCACAGTGAGCTCTCCAGCCACTGCACCCAACATCCACTGGCTCACATTGAGCTCTCCAGCCATTGCTCCCAATGTTAACTGGTCCACACTGAGCTCTCCAGCCACTGCAACAAACATCCACTGGCTCACAGGGAGGTCTCCAGCCAATTCTCCCAACATCCACTGGCTCACAGTGAGCTCTCCAGCCTCTGCACCCAACATCGCCTGGCTCACAGTGAGCTCTCCAGCCACTGCAACCAACATCGACTGGCTCACAGTGAGCTCTCCAGCCATTGCTCCCAAATTCAACTAGCTCACAGTGAGCTCTCCAGCCACTGCATACAACATCAACATCGACTAGCTCACAGTGAGCTCTCTAGCCATTGCTCCCCACATCGACTGGCTCCGAATGAGCTCTCCAGCCATTGCACCTAACGTCAACTGGCTCACAGTGAGCTCTCCAGCCACTGCACCCAACATCCAATGGCTCACAGTGAGCTCTCCAGCCGCTGCACCCAACATCCACTGGCTCACAGTGAGGTCTACAGCCATTGCTTCCAACATCGACTGGCTCACAGTGAGCTCTCCAGCCATTGCTCCCGACGTCGACGGGCTCACAGTGAGCTCTCCAGCCACTGCAGCCAACATGAACTGCCTCACAGTGAGCTCTCCAGCCACTGCAGCCAACAAATGCCTCACAGTGAGCTCTCCAGCCACTGCTCCCAACATCAACTGGCTCACAGTGAGCTCTCCAGCCATTGCTCCCAACATCGCCACACTCTCAGTGAGCTCTCCAGCCACTGCACCCAACATCCACTGGCTCACAGTGTCCTCCAGCCACTGCACCCAACATCCACTGGCTCACAGTGAGTTCTCCAGCCATTGCTCCCAAATTCAACTGGCTCACAGTGAGCTCTCCAGCCACTGCACCCAACCTTGACTGGCTCACAGTGAGCTCTCCAGCCATTGCTCCCAATGTTGACTGGTTCACAGTGAGCTCTCCAGCCACTGCACCCAACATTCGCTGGCTCACAGTGAGGTCTCCAGCCATTGCTCCCAACATCGAATGGCTCACATTGAACTCTACAGCCACTGATACAAACATCGACTGGTTCACACTGAGCTCTCCAGCCATTGCTCCCAACCTCGAATAGCTCACAGTGAGCTCTCCAACCATTGCACCTAATGTCGACTGGCTCACAGTGAGCTCTCCAGCCACTGCACCCAACATCCACTGGCTCACATTGAGCTCTCCAGCCATTGCTCCCAATGTTAACTGGTCCACACTGAGCTCTCCAGCCACTGCAACAAACATCCACTGGCTCACAGGGAGGTCTCCAGCCAATTCTCCCAACATCCACTGGCTCACAGTGAGCTCTCCAGCCTCTGCACCCAACATCGCCTGGCTCACAGTGAGCTCTCCAGCCACTGCAACCAACATCGACTGGCTCACAGTGAGCTCTCCAGCCATTGCTCCCAAATTCAACTAGCTCACAGTGAGCTCTCCAGCCACTGCATACAACATCAACATCGACTAGCTCACAGTGAGCTCTCTAGCCATTGCTCCCCACATCGACTGGCTCCGAATGAGCTCTCCAGCCATTGCACCTAACGTCGACTGGCTCACAGTGAGCTCTCCAGCCACTGCACCCAACATCCAATGGCTCACAGTGAGCTCTCCAGCCGCTGCACCCAACATCCACTGGCTCACAGTGAGGTCTACAGCCATTGCTTCCAACATCGACTGGCTCACAGTGAGCTCTCCAGCCATTGCTCCCGACGTCGACGGGCTCACAGTGAGCTCTCCAGCCACTGTACCCAACATCGACTGGTTCACAGTGAGCTCTCCAGCCATTGCTCCAAACATCGACTGGCTCACAGTGAGCTCTCCAGCCACTGCAGCC
This sequence comes from Hypanus sabinus, assembly GCF_030144855.1. Lineage (NCBI taxonomy): Eukaryota > Metazoa > Chordata > Chondrichthyes > Myliobatiformes > Dasyatidae > Hypanus > Hypanus sabinus. The sequence goes on along the minus strand of NC_082708.1, from coordinate 103,384,538 downwards.
AACATGAACTGCCTCACAGTGAGCTCTCCAGCCACTGCAGCCAACAAATGCCTCACAGTGAGCTCTCCAGCCACTGCTCCCAACATCAACTGGCTCACAGTGAGCTCTCCAGCCATTGCACCCAACATCGCCACACTCTCAGTGAGCTCTCCAGCCACTGCACCCAACATCCACTGGCTCACAGTGTCCTCCAGCCACTGCACCCAACATCCACTGGCTCACAGTGAGTTCTCCAGCCATTGCTCCCAAATTCAACTGGCTCACAGTGAGCTCTCCAGCCACTGCTCCCAACCTCGACTGGCTCACAGTGAGCTCTCCAGCCATTGCTCCCAATGTTGACTGGTTCACAGTGAGCTCTCCAGCCACTGCACCCAACTTTCGCTGGCTCACAGTGAGGTCTCCAGCCATTGCTCCCAACATCGACTGGCTCACAGTGAGCTCTCCAGCCATTGCTTCCAACGTCGAATGGCTCACATTGAACTCTACAGCCACTGATACAAACATCGACTGGTTCACACTGAGCTCTCCAGCCATTGCTCCCAACCTCGAATAGCTCACAGTGAGCTCTCCAACCATTGCACCTAATGTCGACTGGCTCACAGTGAGCTCTCCAGCCACTGCACCCAACATCCACTGGCTCACAGTGAGCTCTCCTGCCATTGCTCCCAATGTTAACTGGTCCACACTGAGCTCTCCAGCCACTGCAACAAACATCCACTGGCTCACAGGGAGGTCTCCAGCCAATGCTCCCAACAACCACTGGCTCACAGTGAGCTCTCCAGCCTCTGCACCCAACATCGCCTGGCTCACAGTGAGCTCTCCAGCCACTGCAACCAACATCGACTGGCTCACAGTGAGCTCTCCAGCCATTGCTCCCGATGTCGACGGGCTCACAGTGAGCTCTCCAGCCACTGTACCCAACATCGACTGGTTCACAGTGAGCTCTCCAGCCATTGCACCCAACACCGACAGGCTCACAGTGAGCTCTCCAGCCACTGCACCCAACATCAACTGGCTCACAGTGAGCTACCAGCCACTGTACCCTACATCGACAGGTTCACAGTGAGCTCTCCAGCCATTGCACCCAACACCGACTGGCTCACAGTGAGCTCTCCAGACACTGCAACCATCGACTGGCTCACAGTGAGCTCTCCAGCCATTGCTCCCAACATCGACACACTCTCAGTGAGCTCTCCAGCCACTGCACCCAACATCCACTGGCTCACAGTGTCCTCCAGCCACTGCACCCAACATCCACTGGCTCACAGTGAGTTCTCCAGCCATTGCTCCCAAATTCAGCTGGCTCACGGTGAGCTCTCCAGCCACTGCACCCATCCTCGACAGGCTCACAGTGAGCTCTCCAGCCATTGATCCCCATGTTGACTGGTTCACACTGAGCTCTCCAGCCACTGCACCCAACATTCGCTGGCTCACAGTGAGGTCTCCAGCCATTGCTCCCAACATCGACTGGCTCACAGTGAGCTCTCCAGCCATTGCTTCCAACGTCGAATGGCTCACCTTGAACTCTACAGCCACTGATACCAACATCGACTGGTTCAAAGTGAGCTCTCCAGCCACTGCTTCCAACGTCCACAGGCTCACAGTGAGGTCTCCAGCCATTGCTCCCAAATTCGACTGGTTCACAGTGAGCTCTCCAGCCACTGCATACAACATCAACATCGACTAGCTCACAGTGAGCTCTCCAGCCATTGCTCCCCACATCGACTGGCTCACAATCAGCTCTCAAGCCATTGCACCTAACATCGACTGGCTCACAGTGAGCTCTGCAGCCACTGCACCCAACATCCACTGTTTCACAGTGAGCTCTCCAGCCATTTCACCCAACACCGACTGGCTCACTGTGAGCTCTCCAGCCACTGCACCCAACATCAACTGGCTCACAGTGAGCTACCAGCCTCTGTACCCAACATCGACAGGTTCACAGTGAGCTCTCCAGCCATTGCACCCAACACCGACGGGCTCACAGTGAGCTCTCCAGACACTGCATCCATCGACTGGCTCACTGTGAGCTCTCCAGCCATTGCTCCCAACATCGACACACTCTCAGTGAGCTCTCCAGCCACTGCACCCAACATCCACTGGCTCACAGTGTCCTCCAGCCACTGCACCCAACATCCACTGGCTCACAGTGAGTTCTCCAGCCATTGCACGCAAATTCAACTGGCTCACAGTGAGCTCTCCAGCCACTGCACCCAACCTCGACAGGCTCACAGTGAGCTCTCCAGCCATTGCTCCCAATGTTGACTGGTTCACACTGAGCTCTCCAGCCACTGCACCCAACATTCGCTGGCTCACAGTGAGGTCTCCAGCCATTGCTCCCAACATCGACTGGCTCACAGTGAGCTCTCCAGCCATTGCTTCCAACGTCGAATGGCTCACATTGAACTCTACAGCCACTGATACCAACATCGACTGGTTCACAGTGAGCTCTCCAGCCACTGCTTCCAATGTCCACAGGCTCACAGTGAGGTCTCCAGCCATTGCTCCCTAATTCGACTGGTTCACAGTGAGCTCTCCAGCCACTGCATACAACATCAACATCGACTAGCTCACAGTGAGCTCTCCAGCCATTGCTCCCCACATCGACTGACTCACAATCAGCTCTCCAGCCATTGCACCTAACTTCGACTGGCTCACAGTGAGCTCTGCAGCCACTGCATCCAACATCCACTGGCTCACAGTGAGCTCTCCAGCCGCTGCACCCAACATCCACTGGCTCACAGTGAGGTCTACACCATTGCTTCCAACGTCGACTGGCTCACAGTGAACTCTATAGCCACTGCAACCAAAATCGACTAGCTCACAGTGAGCTCTCCAGCCATTGCTCCCGACGTCGACGGGCTCACAGTGAGCTCTCCAGCCATAGCTCCCAATGTTGACTGGTTCACACTGAGCTCTCCAGCCACTGCACCCAACATTCGCTGGCTAACAGTGAGGTCTCCAGCCATTGCTCCCAACATCGACTGGCTGACAGTGAGCTCTCCAGCCATTGCTTCCAACGTCGAATGGCTCACATTGAACTCTACAGCCACTGATACCAACATCGACTGGTTCACAGTGAGCTCTCCAGCCACTGCTTCCAACATCCACAGGCTCACAGTGAGGTCTCCAGCCATTGCTCCCAAATTCAATTAGCTCACAGTGAGCTCTCCAGCCACTGCATACAACATCAACATCGACTAGCTCACAGTGAGCTCTCTAGCCATTGCTCCCCACATCGACTGGCTCAGAATGAGCTCTCCATCCATTGCACCTAACGTCGACTGGCTCACAGTGAGCTCTCCAGCCACTGCACCCAACATCCAATGGCTCACAGTGAGCTCTCCAGCCGCTACACCCAACATCCACTGGCTCACAGTGAGGTCTACAGCCATTGCATCCAACGTCGACTGGCTCACAGTGAACTCTATAGCCACTGCAACCAACATCGACTGGCTCACAGTGAGCTCTCCAGCCATTGCTCCCGACGTCGACGGGCTCACAGTGAGCTCTCCAGCCGCTGTACCCAACATCGACTGGTTCTCAGTGAGCTCTCCAGCCATTGCACCCAACACCGACTGGCTCACAGTGAGCTCTCCAGACACTGCATCCATCGACTGGCTCACAGTGAACTCTCCAGCCATTGCTCCCAACATCGACACACTCTCAGTGAGCTCTCCAGCCACTGCACCCAACATCCACTGGCTCACAGTGTCCTCCAGCCACTGCACCCAACATCCACTGGCTCACAGTGAGTTCTCCAGCCATTGCTCCCACATTCAACTGGCTCATAGTGAGCTCTCCAGCCACTGCACCCAACATCCACTGGCTCACAGTGAGGTCTACACCATTGCTTCCAACGTCGAATGGCTCACATTGAACTCTGCAGCCACTGATACAAACATCGACTGGTTCACACTGAGCTCTCCAGCCACTGCTTCCAACGTCCACAGGCTCACAGTGAGGTCTCCAGCCATTGCTCCCAAATTCAACTAGCTCACAGTGAGCTCTCCAGCCACTGCACACAACATCGACTAGCTCACAGTGAGCTCTCCAGCCATTGCTCCCAACATCGACTGGCTCACAATGAGCTCTCCAGCCATTGCTCCCAACATTGAATAGCTCACAGTGAGCTCTCAGGCCATTGCACCTAACGTCGACTGGCTCACAGTGAGCTCTCCAGCCATTGCTCCCAATGTTAACTGCTTCACACGGAGCTCTCCAGCCACTGGAACCAACATCCACTGGCTCACAGGGAGGTCTCCATCCAATGCTCCCAACATCAACATCGACTATCTCACAGTGAGCTCTCTAGCCATTACTCCCCACATCGACTGGCTCACAGTGAGCTCTGCAGCCTCTGCACCCAACATCCACTAGATCACAGTGAGCTACAAGCCACTGTACCCAACATCGACAGGTTCACACTGAGCTCTCCAGCCATTGCACCCAAATTCAACTGGCTCACAGTGAGCTCTCCAGCCACTGCACCCAACCTCGACTGGATCACAGTGAGCTCTCCAGCCATTGTTCCCAATGTTGACTGGTTCACACTGAGCTCTCCAGCCACTGCACCCAACATTCGCTGGCTCACATTGAGGTCTCCAGCCATTGCACCCAACATACACTGGCTCACACTGAGCTCTCCAGCCACTGCAACCCACATCGATTGGCTCACCGTGAACTCTACAGCAACTGCTCCCAGCGTTGACGGGCTCACAGTGAGCTCTCCAGCCATTGCTCCCGACGTCGACGTGCTCACAGTGAGGTCTCCAGCCATTGCTCCCAATATCGACTGGCTCACAGTGAGCTCTCCAGCCGCTGCACCCAACATCGACAAGCTCACAGTGAGCTCTCCAGCCATTGCTCCCAACATCGACTGGCTCACAATGAGCTCTCCAGCCATTGCTCCCAACCTCGAATAGCTCACAGTGAGCTCTCCTACCATTGCACCTAATGTCGACTGGCTCACAGTGAGCTCTCCAGCCACTGCACCCAACATCCACTGGCTCACATTGAGCTCTCCAGCCATTGCTCCCAATGTTAACTGGTTCACACTGAGCTCTCCAGCCACTGCACCCAACATCCACTGGCTCACAGTGAGCTCTCCTGCCATTGCTCCCAATGTTAACTGGTCCACACTGAGCTCTCCAGCCACTGCAACAAACATCCACTGGCTCACAGGGAGGTCTCCAGCCAATGCTCCCAACAACCACTGGCTCACAGTGAGCTCTCCAGCCTCTGCACCCAACATCGCCTGGCTCACAGTGAGCTCTCCAGCCACTGCAACCAACATCGACTGGCTCACAGTGAGCTCTCCAGCCATTGCTCCCGATGTCGACGGGCTCACAGTGAGCTCTCCAGACACTGCAACCATCGACTGGCTCACAGTGAGCTCTCCAGCCATTGCTCCCAACATCGACACACTCTCAGTGAGCTCTCCAGCCACTGCACCCAACATCCACTGGCTCACAGTGTCCTCCAGCCACTGCACCCAACATCCACTGGCTCACAGTGAGTTCTCCAGCCATTGCTCCCAAATTCAGCTGGCTCACGGTGAGCTCTCCAGCCACTGCACCCATCCTCGACAGGCTCACAGTGAGCTCTCCAGCCATTGATCCCAATGTTGACTGGTTCACACTGAGCTCTCCAGCCACTGCACCCAACATTCGCTGGCTCACAGTGAGGTCTCCAGCCATTGCTCCCAACATCGACTGGCTCACAGTGAGCTCTCCAGCCATTGCTTCCAACGTCGAATGGCTCACCTTGAACTCTACAGCCACTGATACCAACATCGACTGGTTCAAAGTGAGCTCTCCAGCCACTGCTTCCAACGTCCACAGGCTCACAGTGAGGTCTCCAGCCATTGCTCCCAAATTCGACTGGTTCACAGTGAGCTCTCCAGCCACTGCATACAACATCAACATCGACTAGCTCACAGTGAGCTCTCCAGCCATTGCTCCCCACATCGACTGGCTCACAATCAGCTCTCAAGCCATTGCACCTAACATCGACTGGCTCACAGTGAGCTCTGCAGCCACTGCACCCAACATCCACTGTTTCACAGTGAGCTCTCCAGCCATTTCACCCAACACCGACTGGCTCACAGTGAGCTCTCCAGCCACTGCACCCAACATCAACTGGCTCACAGTGAGCTACCAGCCTCTGTACCCAACATCGACAGGTTCACAGTGAGCTCTCCAGCCATTGCACCCAACACCGACGGGCTCACAGTGAGCTCTCCAGACACTGCATCCATCGACTGGCTCACTGTGAGCTCTCCAGCCATTGCTCCCAACATCGACACACTCTCAGTGAGCTCTCCAGCCACTGCACCCAACATCCACTGGCTCACAGTGTCCTCCAGCCACTGCACCCAACATCCACTGGCTCACAGTGAGTTCTCCAGCCATTGCACGCAAATTCAACTGGCTCACAGTGAGCTCTCCAGCCACTGCACCCAACCTCGACAGGCTCACAGTGAGCTCTCCAGCCATTGCTCCCAATGTTGACTGGTTCACACTGAGCTCTCCAGCCACTGCACCCAACATTCGCTGGCTCACAGTGAGGTCTCCAGCCATTGCTCCCAACATCGACTGGCTCACAGTGAGCTCTCCAGCCATTGCTTCCAACGTCGAATGGCTCACATTGAACTCTACAGCCACTGATACCAACATCGACTGGTTCACAGTGAGCTCTCCAGCCACTGCTTCCAATGTCCACAGGCTCACAGTGAGGTCTCCAGCCATTGCTCCCTAATTCGACTGGTTCACAGTGAGCTCTCCAGCCACTGCATACAACATCAACATCGACTAGCTCACAGTGAGCTCTCCAGCCATTGCTCCCCACATCGACTGACTCACAATCAGCTCTCCAGCCATTGCACCTAACTTCGACTGGCTCACAGTGAGCTCTGCAGCCACTGCATCCAACATCCACTGGCTCACAGTGAGCTCTCCAGCCGCTGCACCCAACATCCACTGGCTCACAGTGAGGTCTACACCATTGCTTCCAACGTCGACTGGCTCACAGTGAACTCTATAGCCACTGCAACCAAAATCGACTAGCTCACAGTGAGCTCTCCAGCCATTGCTCCCGACGTCGACGGGCTCACAGTGAGCTCTCCAGCCATAGCTCCCAATGTTGACTGGTTCACACTGAGCTCTCCAGCCACTGCACCCAACATTCGCTGGCTAACAGTGAGGTCTCCAGCCATTGCTCCCAACATCGACTGGCTGACAGTGAGCTCTCCAGCCATTGCTTCCAACGTCGAATGGCTCACATTGAACTCTACAGCCACTGATACCAACATCGACTGGTTCACAGTGAGCTCTCCAGCCACTGCTTCCAACATCCACAGGCTCACAGTGAGGTCTCCAGCCATTGCTCCCAAATTCAATTAGCTCACAGTGAGCTCTCCAGCCACTGCATACAACATCAACATCGACTAGCTCACAGTGAGCTCTCTAGCCATTGCTCCCCACATCGACTGGCTCAGAATGAGCTCCCCATCCATTGCACCTAACGTCGACTGGCTCACAGTGAGCTCTCCAGCCACTGCACCCAACATCCAAAGGCTCACAGTGAGCTCTCCAGCCGCTACACCCAACATCCACTGGCTCACAGTGAGGTCTACAGCCATTGCATCCAACGTCGACTGGCTCACAGTGAACTCTATAGCCACTGCAACCAACATCGACTGGCTCACAGTGAGCTCTCCAGCCATTGCTCCCGACGTCGACGGGCTGACAGTGAGCTCTCCAGCCACTGTACCCAACATCGACTGGTTCTCAGTGAGCTCTCCAGCCATTGCACCCAACACCGACTGGCTCACAGTGAGCTCTCCAGACACTGCATCCATCGACTGGCTCACAGTGAACTCTCCAGCCATTGCTCCCAACATCGACACACTCTCAGTGAGCTCTCCAGCCACTGCACCCAACATCCACTGGCTCACAGTGTCCTCCAGCCACTGCACCCAACATCCACTGGCTCACAGTGAGTTCTCCAGCCATTGCTCCCACATTCAACTGGCTCATAGTGAGCTCTCCAGCCACTGCACCCAACATCCACTGGCTCACAGTGAGGTCTACACCATTGCTTCCAACGTCGAATGGCTCACATTGAACTCTGCAGCCACTGATACAAACATCGACTGGTTCACACTGAGCTCTCCAGCCACTGCTTCCAACGTCCACAGGCTCACAGTGAGGTCTCCAGCCATTGCTCCCAAATTCAACTAGCTCACAGTGAGCTCTCCAGCCACTGCACACAACATCGACTAGCTCACAGTGAGCTCTCCAGCCATTGCTCCCAACATCGACTGGCTCACAATGAGCTCTCCAGCCATTGCTCCCAACATTGAATAGCTCACAGTGAGCTCTCAGGCCATTGCACCTAACGTCGACTGGCTCACAGTGAGCTCTCCAGTCACTGCACCCAACATCCACTGGCTCACAGTGAGCTCTCCAGCCATTGCTCCCAATGTTAACTGCTTCACACGGAGCTCTCCAGCCACTGGAACCAACATCCACTGGCTCACAGGGAGGTCTCCATCCAATGCTCCCAACATCAACATCGACTATCTCACAGTGAGCTCTCTAGCCATTGCTCCCCACATCGACTGGCTCACAGTGAGCTCTGCAGCCTCTGCACCCAACATCCACTAGATCACAGTGAGCTACAAGCCACTGTACCCAACATCGACAGGTTCATACTGAGCTCTCCAGCCATTGCACCCAAATTCAACTGGCTCACAGTGAGCTCTCCAGCCACTGCACCCAACCTCGACTGGATCACAGTGAGCTCTCCAGCCATTGTTCCCAATGTTGACTGGTTCACACTGAGCTCTCCAGCCACTGCACCCAACATTCGCTGGCTCACATTGAGGTCTCCAGCCATTGCACCCAACATACACTGGCTCACACTGAGCTCTCCAGCCACTGCAACCCACATCGATTGGCTCACAGTGAACTCTACAGCAACTGCTCCCAGCGTTGACGGGCTCACAGTGAGCTCTCCAGCCATTGCTCCCGACGTCGACGTGCTCACAGTGAGGTCTCCAGCCATTGCTCCCAATATCGACTGGCTCACAGTGAGCTCTCCAGCCGCTGCACCCAACATCGACAAGCTCACAGTGAGCTCTCCAGCCATTGCTCCCAACATCGACTGGCTCACAATGAGCTCTCCAGCCATTGCTCCCAACCTCGAATAGCTCACAGTGAGCTCTCCTACCATTGCACCTAATGTCGACTGGCTCACAGTGAGCTCTCCAGCCACTGCACCCAACATCCACTGGCTCACATTGAGCTCTCCAGCCATTGCTCCCAATGTTAACTGATTCACACTGAGCTCTCCAGCCACTGCAACAAACATCCACTGGCTCACAGGGAGGTCTCCAGCCAATGCTCCCAACATCCACTGGCTCACAGTGAGCTCTCCAGCCTCTGCACCCAACATCGCCTGGCTCACAGTGAGCTCTCCAGCCACTGTACCCAACATCGACTGGTTCACAGTGAGCTCTCCAGCCATTGCACCCAACACCGACAGGCTCACAGTGAGCTCTCCAGCCACTGCACCCAACATCAACTGGCTCACAGTGAGCTACCAGCCACTGTACCCTACATCGACAGGTTCACAGTGAGCTCTCCAGCCATTGCTTCCAACGTCGAATGGCTCACATTGAACTCTACAGCCACTGATACCAACATCGACTGGTTCACAGTGAGCTCTCCAGCCACTGCTTCCAATGTCCACAGGCTCACAGTGAGGTCTCCAGCCATTGCTCCCAAATTCGACTGGTTCACAGTGAGCTCTCCAGCCACTGCATACAACATCAACATCGACTAGCTCACAGTGAGCTCTCCAGCCATTGGTCCCCACATCGACTGGCTCACAATCAGCTCTCCAGCCATTGCACCTAACATCGACTGGCTCACAGTGAGCTCTGCAGCCAGTGCACCCAACATCCACTGGTTCACAGTGAGCTCTCCAGCCATTTCACCCAACACCGACTGGCTCACAGTGAGCTCTCCAGCCACTGCACCCAACATCAACTGGCTCACAGTGAGCTACCAGCCACTGTACCCAACATCGACAGGTTCACAGAGAGCTCTCCAGCCATTGCACCCAACACCGACTGGCTCACAGTGAGCTCTCCAGACACTGCATCCATCGACTGGCTCACTGTGAGCTCTCCAGCCATTGCTCCCAACATCGACACACTCTCAGTGAGCTCTCCAGCCACTGCACCCAACATCCACTGGCTCACAGTGTCCTCCAGCCACTGCACCCAACATCCACTGGCTCACAGTGAGTTCTCCAGCCATTGCACGCAAATTCAACTGGCTCACAGTGAGCTCTCCAGCCACTGCACCCAACCTCGACAGGCTCACAGTGAGCTCTCCAGCCATTGCTCCCAATGTTGACTGGTTCACACTGAGCTCTCCAGCCACTGCACCCAACATTCGCTGGCTCACAGTGAGGTCTCCAGCCATTGCTCCCAACATCGACTGGCTCACAGTGAGCTCTCCAGCCATTGCTTCCAACGTCGAATGGCTCACATTGAACTCTACAGCCACTGATACCAACATCGACTGGTTCACAGTGAGCTCTCCAGCCACTGCTTCCAATGTCCACAGGCTCTCAGTGAGGTCTCCAGCCATTGCTCCCAAATTCGACTGGTTCACAGTGAGCTCTCCAGCCACTGCATACAACATCAACATCGACTAGCTCACAGTGAGCTCTCCAGCCATTGCTCCCCACATCGACTGGCTCACTATCAGCTCTCCAGCCATTGCACCTAACATCGACTGGCTCACAGTGAGCTCTGCAGCCACTGCACCCATCATCCACTGGCTCACAGTGAGCTCTCCAGCCGCTGCACCCAACATCCACTGGCTGACAGTGAGGTCTACACCATTGCTTCCAACGTCGACTGGCTCACAGTGAACTCTATAGCCACTGCAACCAACATCGACTGGCTCACAGTGAGCTCTCCAGCCATTGCTCCCGACGTCGACGGGCTCACAGTGAGCTCTCCAGCCATAGCTCCCAATGTTGACTGGTTCACACTGAGCTCTCCAGCCACGGCACCCAACATTCGCTGGCTAACAGTGAGGTCTCCAGCCATTGCTCCCAACATCGACTGGCTCACAGTGAGCTCTCCAGCCATTGCTTCCTACGTCGAATGGCTCACATTGAACTCTACAGCCACTGATACCAACATCGACTGGTTCACAGTGAGCTCTCCAGCCACTGCTTCCAACATCCACAGGCTCACAGTGAGGTCTCCAGCCATTGCTCCCAAATTCAACTAGCTCATAGTGAGCTCTCCAGCCACTGCATACAACATTAACATCGACTAGCTCACAGTGAGCTCTCTAGCCATTGCTCCCCACATCGACTGGCTCAGAATGAGCTCTCCAGCCATTGCACCTAACGTCGACTGGCTCACAGTGAGCTCTCCAGCCACTGCACCCAACATCCAATGGCTCACAGTGAGCTCTCCAGCCGCTGCACCCAACATCCACTGGCTCACAGTGAGGTCTACAGCCATTGCTTCCAACGTCGACTGGCTCACAGTGAGCTCTCCAGCCATTGCTCCCGACGTCGACGGGCTCACAGTGAGCTCTCCAGCCATTGCTCCAAACATCGACTGGTTCACAGTGAGCTCTCCAGCCATTGCACCCAACACAGACTGGCTCACAGTGAGCTCTCCAGACACTGCATCCATCGACTGGCTCACAGTGAGCTCTCCAGCCATTGCTCCCAACATCGACACACTCTCAGTGAGCTCTCCAGCCACTGCACCCAACATCCACTGGCTCACAGTGTCCTCCAGCCACTGCACCCAACATCCACTGGCTCACAGTGAGTTCTCCAGCCATTGCTCCCAAATTCAACTGGCTCACAGTGAGCTCTCCAGCCACTGCACCCAACCTCGACTGGCTCACAGTGAGCTCTCCAGCCATTGCTCCCAATGTTGACTGGTTCACACTGAGCTCTCCAGCCACTGCACCCAACATTCGCTGGCTCACAGTGAGCTCTCCAGCCATTGCTTCCAACGTCGAATGGCTCACATTGAACTCTGCAGCCACTGATACAAACATCGACTGGTTCACACTGAGCTCTCCAGCCACTGCTTCCAACGTCCACAGGCTCACAGTGAGTTCTCCAGCCATTGCACCCAACATACACTGGCTCACACTGAGCTCTCCAGCCACTGCAACCCACATCGATTGGCTCACAGTGAACTCTACAGCAACTGCTCCCAACGTTGACGGGCTCACAGTGAGCTCTCCAGCCATTGCTCCCGACATCGACGTGCTCACAGTGAGGTCTCCAGCCATTGCTCCCAATATCGACTGGCTCACAGTGAGCTCTCCAGCCGCTGCACCCAACATCGCCAAGCTCACAGTGAGCTCTCCGGCCATTGCTCCCAACATCGACTAGCTCACAATGAGCTCTCCAGCCATTGCTCCCAACCTCGAATAGCTCACAGTGAGCTCTCCAACCATTGCACCTAATGTCGACTGGCTCACAGTGAGCTCTCCAGCCACTGCACCCAACATCCACTGGATCACATTGAGCTCTCCAGCCATTGCTCCCAATGTTAACAGGTTCACACTGAGCTCTCCAGCCACTGCAACAAACATCCACTGGCTCACAGGGAGGTCTCCAGCCAATGCTCCCAACATCCACTGGCTCACAGTGAGCTCTCCAGCCTCTGCACCCAACATCGCCTGGCTCACAGTGAGCTCTCCAGCCACTGTACCCAACATCGACTGGTTCACAGTGAGCTCTCCAGCCATTGCACCCAACACCGACAGGCTCACAGTGAGCTCTCCAGCCATTGCACCCAACACCGACTGGCTCACAGTGAGCTCTCCAGACACTGCATCCATCGACTGGCTCACAGTGAGCTCTCCAGCCATTGCTCCCAACATCGACACACTCTCAGTGAGCTCTCCAGCCACTGCACCCAACATCCACTGGCTCACAGTGAGTTCTCCAGCCATTGCTCCCAAATTCAACTGGCTCACGGGGAGCTCTCCAGCCACTGCACCCATCCTCGACAGGCTCACAGTGAGCTCTCCAGCCATTGATCCCAATGTTGACTGGTTCACACTGAGCTCTCCAGCCACTGCACCCAACATTCGCTGGCTCACAGTGAGGTCTCCAGCCATTGCTCCCAACATCGACTGGCTCACAGTGAGCTCTCCAGCCATTGCTTCCAACGTCGAATGGCTCACCTTGAACTCTACAGCCACTGATACCAACATCGACTGGTTCACAGTGAGCTCTCCAGCCACTGCTTCCAACGTCCACAGGCTCACAGTGAGGTCTCCAGCCATTGCTCCCAAATTCAACTAGCTCACAGTGAGCTCTCCAGCCACTGCATACAACATCAACATCGACTAGCTCACAGTGAGCTCTCTAGCCATTGCTCCCCACATCGACTGGCTCACAGTGAGCTCTGCAGCCACTGCACCCAACATCCACTGGCTCACTGTGAGCTACAAGCCACTGTACCCAAAATCGACAGGTTCACACTGAGCTCTCCAGCCATTGCACCCAAATTCAACTGGCTCACAGTGAGCTCTCCAGCCACTGCACCCAACCTCGACTGGATCACAGTGAGCTCTCCAGCCATTGTTCCCAATGTTGACTGGTTCACACTGAGCTCACCAGCCACTGCACCCAACATTCGCTGGCTCACATTGAGGTCTCCAGCCATTGCACCCAACATACACTGGCTCACACTGAGCTCTCCAGCCACTGCAACCCACATCGATTGGCTCACAGTGAACTCTACAGCAACTGCTCCCAACGTTGACGGGCTCACAGTGAGCTCTCCAGCCATATCTCCCGACGTCGACGTGCTCACAGTGAGGTCTCCAGCCATTGCTCCCAATATCGACTGGCTCACAGTGAGCTCTCCAGCCGCTGCACCCAACATCGACAAGCTCACAGTGAGCTCTCCAGCCATTGCTCCCAACATCGACTGGCTCACAATGAGCTCTCCAGCCATTGCTCCCAACCTCGAATAGCTCACAGTGAGCTCTCCAACCATTGCACCTAATGTCGACTGGCTCACAGTGAGCTCTCCAGCCACTGCACTCAACATCCACTGGCTCACATTGAGCTCTCCAGCCATTGCTCCCAATGTTAACTGGTTCACACTGAGCTCTCCAGCCACTGCAACAAACATCCACTGGCTCACAGGGAGGTCTCCAGCCAATGCTCCCAACATCCACTGGCTCACAGTGAGCTCTCCAGCCTCTGCACCCAACATCGCCTGGCTCACAGTGAGCTCTCCAGCCACTGTACCCAACATCGACTGGTTCACAGTGAGCTCTCCAGCCATTGCACCCAACACCGACAGGCTCACAGTGAGTTCTCCAGCCACTGCACCCAACATCAACTGGCTCACAGTGAGCTACCAGCCACTGTACCCTACATCGACAGGTTCACAGTGAGCTCTCCAGCCATTGCACCCAACACCGACTGGCTCACAGTGAGCTCCCCAGACACTGCATCCATCGACTGGCTCACAGTGAGCTCTCCAGCCATTGCTCCCAACATCGACACACTCTCAGTGAGCTATCCAGCCACTGCACCCAACATCCACTGGCTCACAGTGTCCTCCAGCCACTGCACCCAACATCCACTGGCTCACAGTGAGTTCTCCAGCCATTGCTCCCAAATTCAACTGGCTCACGGTGAGCTCTCCAGCCACTGCATCCATCCTCGACAGGCTCACAGTGAGCTCTCCAGCCATTGCTCCCAATGTTGACTGGTTCACACTGAGCTCTCCAGCCACTGCACCCAACATTCGCTGGCTCACAGTGAGGTCTCCAGCCATTGCTCCCAACATCGACTGGCTCACAGTGAGCTCTCCAGCCATTGCTTCCAACGTCGAATGGCTCACCTTGAACTCTACAGCCACTGATACCAACATCGACTGGTTCACAGTGAGCTCTCCAGCCACTGCTTCCAACGTCCACAGGCTCACAGTGAGGTCTCCAGCCACTGCTCCCAAATTCGACTGGTTCACAGTGAGCTCTCCAGCCACTGCATACAACATCAACATCGACTAGCTCACAATCAGCTCTCCAGCCATTGCACCTAACATCGACTGGCTCACAGTGAGCTCTGCAGCCACTGCACCCAACATCCACTGGTTCACAGTGAGCTCTCCAGCCATTTCACCCAACACCGACTGGCTCACAGTGAGCTCTCCAGCCACTGCACCCAACATCAACTGGCTCACAGTGAGCTACCAGCCACTGTACACAACATCGACAGGTTCACAGTGAGCTCTCCAGCCATTGCACCCAACACCGACGGGCTCACAGTGAGCTCTCCAGACACTGCATCCATCGACTGGCTCACAGAGAGCTCTCCAGCCATTGCTCCCAACATCGACACACTCTCAGTGAGCTCTCCAGCCACTGCACCCAACATCCACTGGCTCACAGTGTCCTCCAGCCACTGCACCCAACATCCACTGGCTCACAGTGAGTTCTCCAGCCATTGCTCCCAAATTCAACTGGCTCACAGTGAGCTCTCCAGCCACTGCACCCAACCTCGACAGGCTCACAGTGAGCGCTCCAGCCATTGCTCCCAATGTTGACTGGTTCACACTGAGCTCTACAGCCATTGCTCCCAACATCGACTGGCTCACAGTGAGCTCTCCAGCCATTGCTTCCAACGTCGAATAGCTCACATTGAACTCTACAGCAACTGATACCAACATCGACTGGTTCACAGTGAGCTCTCCAGCCACTGCTTCCAATGTCCACAGGCTCACACTGAGGTCTCCAGCCATTGCTCCCAAATTCGACTGGTTCACAGTGAGCTCTCCAGCCACTGCATACAACATCAACATCGACTAGCTCACAGTGAGCTCTCCAGCCATTGCTCCCCACATCGACTGGCTCACAATCAGCTCTCCAGCCATTGCACCTAACATCGACTGTCTCACAGTGAGCTCTGCAGCCACTGCACCCAACATCCACTGGCTCACAGTGAGCTCTCCAGCCGCTGCACCCAACATCCACTGGCTCACAGTGAGGTCTACACCATTGCTTCCAACGTCGACTGGCTCACAGTGAACTCTATAGCCACTGCAACCAACATCGACTGGCTCACAGTGAGTTCTCCAGCCATTGCTCCCGACGTCGACGGGCTCACAGTGAGCTCTCCAGCCATTGCTCCCAATGTTGACTGGTTCACACTGAGCTCTCCAGCCACTGCACCCAACATTCGCTGGCTCACAGTGAGGTCTCCAGCCATTGCTCCCAACATCGACTGGCTCACAGTGAGCTCTCCAGCCATTGCTTCCAACGTCGAATGGCTCACATTGAACTCTACAGCCACTGATACCAACATCGACTGGTTCACAGTGAGCTCTCCAGCCACTGCTTCCAACATCCGCAGGCTCACAGTGAGGTCTCAAGCCATTGCTCCCAAATTCAACTAGCTCACAGTGAGCTCTCCAGCCACTGCATACAACATCAACATCGACTAGCTCACAGTGAGCTCTCTAGCCATTGCTCCCCACATCGACTGGCTCAGAATGAGCTCTCCAGCCATTGCACCTAACGTCGACTGGCTCACAGTGAGCTCTCCAGCCACTGCACCCAACATCCAATGGCTCACAGTGAGCTCTCCAGCCGCTGCACCCAACATCCACTGGCTCACAGTGAGGTCTACAGCCATTGCTTCCAACGTCGACTGGCTCACAGAGAACTCTATAGCCACTGCAACCAACATCGACTGGCTCACAGTGAGCTCTCCAGCCATTGCTCCCGACGTCGACGGGCTCACAGTGAGCTCTCCAGCCATTGCTCCAAACATCGACTGGCTCACAGTGAGCTCTCCAGCCACTGCAGCCAACATGAACTGCCTCACAGTGAGCTCTCTAGCCACTGCAGCCAACAAATGCCTCACAGTGAGCTCTCCAGCCACTGCTCCCAACATCAACTGGCTCACAGTGAGCTCTCCAGCCATTGCTCCCAACATCGCCACACTCTCAGTGAGCTCTCCAGCCACTGCACCCAACATCCACTGGCTCACAGTGTCCTCCAGCCACTGCACCCAACATCCACTGGCTCACAGTGAGTTCTCCAGCCATTGCTCCCGAATTCAACTGGCTCACAGTGAGCTCTCCAGCCACTGCACCCAACCTCGACTGGCTCACAGTGAGCTCTCCAGCCATTGCTCCCAATGTTGACTGGTTCACACTGAGCTCTACAGCCACTGCACCCAACATTCGCTGGCTCACAGTGAGGTCTCCAGCCATTGCTCCAGACATCGACTGGCTCACAGTGAGCTCTCCAGCCATTGTACCCAACATCCACTTCCTCACAGTGAGCTCTCCAGCCACTGGCTCACAGTGAACTCTCCAGCCACTGCAGCCAACATCAACTGCCTCACAGTGAGCTCTCCAGCCACTGCTCACAACATCAACTGGCTCACAGTGAGCTCTTCAGCAAATCAACCCAACATCAACTGGCTCACAGTGAGGTCTCCAGCTACTGGCTCACAGTGAAGTCTCCAGCCATTGCACCCAACACAGACTGGCTCACAATGAGCACTCCAGCCACTGCACCCAACATCAACTGGCTCACAGTGAGCTACCAGCCACTGTACCCAACATCGACAGGTTAACAGTGAGCTCTCCAGCCATTGCACCCAACACCGACTGGCTCACAGTGAGCTCTCCAGCCATTGCTCCCAACATCGACACACTCTCAGTGAGCTCTCCCGCCACTGCACCCAACATCCACTGGCTCGCAGTGTCCTCCAGCCACTACCCCCAACATCCACTGGCTCACAGTGTGTTCTCCAGCCATTGCTCCCAAATTCAACTGGCTCACAGTGAGCTCTCCAGCCACTGCACCCAACCTCGACTGGCTCACAGTGAGCTCTCCAGCCATTGCTCCCAATGTTGACTGGTTCACACTGAGCTCTCCAGCCACTGCATCCAACATTCGCTGGCTCACAGTGAGGTCTCCAGCCATTGCACCCAACATACACTGGCTCACAGTGAGCTCTCCAGCCACTGCAACCAACAACGATTGACTCACAGTGAACTCTACAGCAACTGCTCCCAACGTTGACGGGCACAGAGTGAGCTCTCCAGCCATTGCTCCCGACATCGACGGGCTCACAGAGAGGTCTCCAGCCATTGCTCCCAATATCGACTGGCTCACAGTGTGCTCTCCAGCCGCTGCACCCAACATCCACTGGCTCACAGTGAGGTCTACAGCCA
Source organism: Hypanus sabinus (assembly GCF_030144855.1). Classification (NCBI taxonomy): domain Eukaryota; kingdom Metazoa; phylum Chordata; class Chondrichthyes; order Myliobatiformes; family Dasyatidae; genus Hypanus; species Hypanus sabinus. Next base: position 103,366,258 of record NC_082708.1, on the reverse strand, counting down.
TTGCTTCCAACATCGACTGGCTCACAGTGAATTCTATAGCCACTGCAGCCAACATCGACTGGCTCACAGTGAGCTCTACAGCCATTGCTCCCGACGACGACGGGCTCACCGTGAGCTCTCCAGCCATTGCACCCAACATCGACTGGCTCACAGTGAGCTCTCCAGCCATTGCTCCCCACATCGACTGGCTCAGAATGAGCTCTCCAGCCATTGCACCTAACGTCGACTGGCTCACAGTGAGCTCTCCAGCCACTGCACCCAACATCCAATGGCTCACAGTGAGCTCTCCAGCCGCTGCACCCAACATCCACTGGCTCACAGTGAGGTCTACAGCCATTGCTTCCAACGTCGACTGGCTCACAGTGAACTCTATAGCCACTGCAACCAACATCGACTGGCTCACAGTGAGCTCTCCAGCCATTGCTCCCGACGTCGACGGGCTCACAGTGAGCTCTCCAGCCACTGTACCCAACATCGACTGGTTCACAGTGAGCTCTCCAGCCATTGCTCCAAACATCGACTGGCTCACAGTGAGCTCTCCAGCCACTGCAGCCAACATGAACTGCCTCACAGTGAGCTCTCCAGCCACTGCAGCCAACAAATGCCTCACAGTGAGCTCTCCAGCCACTGCTCCCAACATCAACTGGCTCACAGTGAGCTCTCCAGCCATTGCTCCCAACATCCACTGGCTCACAGTGTCCTCCAGCCACTGCACCCAACATCCACTGGCTCACAGTGAGTTCTCCAGCCATTGCTCCCAAATTCAACTGGCTCACAGTGAGCTCTCCAGCCATTGCACCCAACCTCGACTGGCTCACAGTGAGCTCTCCAGCCATTGCTCCCAATGTTGACTGGTTCACACTGAGCTCTCCAGCCACTGCACCCAACATTCGCTGGCTCACAGTGAGGTCTCCAGCCATTGCTCCAGACATCGACTGGCTCACAGTGAGCTCTCCAGCCATTGTACCCAACATCCACTTCCTCACAGTGAGCTCTCCAGCCACTGGCTCACAGTGAACTCTCCAGCCACTGCCTCACAGTGAGCTCTCCAGCCACTGCTCACAACATCAACTGGCTCACAGTGAGCTCTTCAGCAATTCAACCCAACATCAACTGGCTCACAGTGAGGTCTCCAGCCATTGCTCCAAACATCGACTGTCTCACAGTGAGCTCTCCAGCCACTGCAGCCAACATCAACTGCCTCACAGTGAGCTCTCCAGCCACTGGCTCACAGTGAACTCACCAGCCACTGCAACCAACATCGACTGGCTCACAGTGAGCTCTCCAGCCATCGCTCCCGACGTCGACGGGATCACAGTGAGCTCTCCAGCCACTGCACCCAACATCAACTGGCTCACAGTGAGCTACCAGCCACTGTACCCAACATCGACAGGTTAACAGTGAGCTCTCCAGCCATTGCACCCAATACCGACTGGCTCACAGTGAGCTCTCCAGCCATTGCTCCCAACATCGACACACTCTCAGTGAGCTCTCCCGCCACTGCACCCAACATCCACTGGCTCGCAGTGTCCTCCAGCCACTACCCCCAACATCCACTGGCTCACAGTGTGTTCTCCAGCCATTGCTCCCAAATTCAACTGGCTCACAGTGAGCTCTCCAGCCACTGCACCCAACCTCGACTGGCTCACAGTGAGCTCTCCAGCCATTGCTCCCAATGTTGACTGGTTCACACTGAGCTCTCCAGCCACTGCACCCAACATTCGCTGGCTCACAGTGAGGTCTCCAGCCATTGCACCCAACATGCACTGGCTCACAGTGAGCTCTCCAGCCACTGCAACCAACAACGATTGGCTCACAGTCAGCTCTCAACCCACTGCACCCAACATCAACTGGCTCACAGTGAGCTACAAGCCACTGTACCCAACATCGACAGGTTCACACTGAGCTCTCCAGCCATTGCACCCAAATTCAACTGGCTCACAGTGAGCTCTCCAGCCACTGCACCCAACCTCGACTGGATCACAGTGAGCTCTCCAGCCATTGTTCCCAATGTTGACTGGTTCACACTGAGCTCTCCAGCCACTGCACCCAACATTCGCTGGCTCACAGTGAGGTCTCCAGCCATTGCACCCAACATACACTGGCTCACAGTGAGCTCTCCAGCCACTGCAACCCACATCGATTGGCTCACAGTGAACTCTACAGCAACTGCTCCCAACGTTGACGGGCTCACAGTGAGCTCTCCAGCCATTGCTCCCGACGTCGACGTGCTCACAGTGAGGTCTCAAGCCATTGCTCCCAATATCGACTGGCTCACAGTGAGCTCTCCAGCCGCTGCACCCAACATCGACAAGCTCACAGTGAGCTCTCCAGTCATTGCTCCCAACATCAACTTGCTCACAATGAGCTCTCCAGCCATTGCTCCCAACCTCGAATAGCTCACAGTGAGCTCTCCAACCATTGCACCTAACGTCGACTGGCTCACAGTGAGCTCTCCAGCCACTGCACACAACATCCACTGGCTCACAGTGAGCTCTCCAGCCATTGCTCCCAATGTTAACTGGTTCACACTGAGCTCTCCAGCCACTGCACCCAACATTCGCTGGCTCACAGTGAGGTCTCCAGCCATTGCTCCCAACATCGACTGGCTCACAGTGAGCTCTCCAGCCATTGCTTCCAACGTCGAATTGCTCACATTGAACTCTACAGCCACTGATACCAACATCGACTGGTTCACAGTGAGCTCTCCAGCCACTGCTTCCAACATCCACAGGCTCACAGTGAGGTCTCCAGCCACTGCTCCCAAATTCAACTAGCTCACAGTGAGCTCTCCAGCCACTGCATACAACATCAACATCGACTAGCTCACAGTCAGCTCTCTAGCCATTGCTCCCCAGATCGACTGGCTCAGAATGAGCTCTCAAGCCATTGCACCTAACGTCGACTGGCTCACAGTGAGCTCTCCAGCCACTGCACCCAACATCCAATGGCTCACAGTGAGCTCTCCAGCCGCTGCACCCAACATCCACTGGCTCACAGTGAGGTCTACAGCCATTGCCTCCAACGTCGACTGGCTCACAGTGAACTCTATAGCCACTGCAACCATCATCGACTGGCTCACAGTGAGCTCTGCAGCCATTGCTCCCGACGTCGACGGGCTCACAGTGAGCTCTCCAGCCACTGTACCCAACATCGACTGGTTCACAGTGAGCTCTCCAGCCATTGCTCCAAACATCGACTGGCTCACAGTGAGCTCTCCAGCCACTGCAGCCAACATGAACTGCCTCACAGTGAGCTCTCCAGCCAATGCAGCCAACAAATGCCTCACAGTGAGCTCTCCAGCCACTGCTCCCAACATCAACTGGTTCACAGAGAGCTCTCCAGCCACTGCTTCCAACGTCCACAGGCTCACAGTGAGGTCTACAGCCATTGCTCCCAAATTCAACTAGCTCACAGTGAACTCTCCAGCCACTGCATACAACATCGACTAGCTCACAGTGAGCTCTCCAGCCATTGCTCCCCACATCGACTGGCTCACAATGAGCTCTCCAGCCATTGCTCCCAACATCGAATAGCTCACAGTGAGCTCTCCAGCCATTGCACCTAAAGTCGACTGGCTCACAGTGAGCTCTCCAGCCACTGCACCCAACATCCACTGGCTCACAGTGAGCTCTCCAGCCGCTGCACCCAACATCCACTGGCTCACAGTGAGGTCTACAGCCATTGCTTCCAACGTCGACTGGCTCACAGTGAACTCTATAGCCACTGCAACCAACGTCGACCGGCTCACAGTGAGCTCTCCAGCCATTGTTCCCGACGTCGACGGGCTCACCGTGAGCTCTCCAGCCACTGTACCCAACATCGACTGGTTCACAGTGAGCTCTCCAGCCATTGCACCCAACACCGACTGGCTCACAGTGAGCTCTCCTGCCACTGCTCCGAACATTAACTGGCTCACAGTGAGGTCTCCAGCCATTGCTCCAAACATCGACTGGCTCACAGTGAGCACTCCAGCCACTGCAGCCAACATCAACTGCCTCACAGTGAGCTCTCCAGCCACTGGCTCACAGTGAACTCTCCAGCCACTGCAGCCAAAATCAACTGCCTCACAGTGAGCTATCCAGCAATTCAACCCAACATCAACTGTCTCACAGTGAGCTCTCCAGCCATTGCACCTAACGTCGACTGGCTCACAGTGAGCTCTCCAGCCACTGCACCCAACATCCACTGGCTCACAGTGAGCTCTCCAGCCGCTGCACCCAACATCCACTGGCTCACAGTGAGGTCTACAGCCATTGCTTCCATCGTCGACTGGCTCACAGTGAGCTCTCCAGCCATTGCACCCAACACGGACTGGCTCACAGTGAGCTCTCCAGCCATTGCTCCCGACGTCGACGGGCTCACAGTGAGCTCTCCAGCCATTGCTCCCAATGTTGACTGGTTCACACTGAGCTCTCCAGCCACTGCACCCAACATTCGCTGGCTCACAGTGAGGTCTCCAGCCATTGCTCCCAACATCGACTGGCTCACAGTGAGCTCTCCAGCCATTGCTTCCAAAGTCGAATGGCTCACATTGAACTCTACAGCCACTGATACCAACATCGACTGGTTCACAGTGAGCTCTCCAGCCACTGCTTCCAACATCCACAGGCTCACAGTGAGGTCTCCAGCCATTGCTCCCAAATTCAACTAGCTCACAGTGAGCTCTCCAGCCACTGCATACAACATCAACATTGACTAGCTCACAGTGAGCTCTCTAGCCATTGCTCCCCACATCGACTGGCTCAGAATGAGCTCTCAAGCCATTGCACCTAACGTCGACTGGCTCACAGTGAGCTCTCCAGCCATTGCTCCCGACGTCGACGTGCTCACAGTGAGGTCTCAAGCCATTGCTCCCAATATCGACTGGCTCACAGTGAGCTCTCCAGCCGCTGCACCCAACATCGACAAGCTCACAGTGAGCTCTCCAGCCATTGCTCCCAACATCAACTTGCTCACAATGAGCTCTCCAGCCATTGCTCCCAACCTCGAATAGCTCACAGTGAGCTCTCCAACCATTGCACCTAACGTCGACTGGCTCACAGTGAGCTCTCCAGCCACTGCACACAACATCCACTGGCTCACAGTGAGCTCTCCAGCCATTGCTCCCAATGTTAACTGGTTCACACTGAGCTCTCCAGCCACTGCACCCAACATTCGCTGGCTCACAGTGAGGTCTCCAGCCATTGCTCCCAACATCGACTGGCACACAGTGAGCTCTCCAGCCATTGCTTCCAACGTCGAATTGCTCACATTGAACTCTACAGCCACTGATACCAACATCGACTGGTTCACAGTGAGCTCTCCAGCCACTGCTTCCAACATCCACAGGCTCACAGTGAGGTCTGCAGCCACTGCTCCCAAATTCAACTAGCTCACAGTGAGCTCTCCAGCCACTGCATACAACATCAACATCGACTAGCTCACAGTCAGCTCTCTAGCCATTGCTCCCCAGATCGACTGGCTCAGAATGAGCTCTCAAGCCATTGCACCTAACGTCGACTGGCTCACAGTGAGCTCTCCAGCCACTGCACCCAACATCCAATGGCTCACAGTGAGCTCTCCAGCCGCTGCACCCAACATCCACTGGCTCACAGTGAGGTCTACAGCCATTGCCTCCAACGTCGACTGGCTCACAGTGAACTCTATAGCCACTGCAACCATCATCGACTGGCTCACAGTGAGCTCTGCAGCCATTGCTCCCGACGTCGACGGGCTCACAGTGAGCTCTCCAGCCACTGTACCCAACATCGACTGGTTCACAGTGAGCTCTCCAGCCATTGCTCCAAACATCGACTGGCTCACAGTGAGCTCTCCAGCCACTGCAGCCAACATGAACTGCCTCACAGTGAGCTCTCCAGCCAATGCAGCCAACAAATGCCTCACAGTGAGCTCTCCAGCCACTGCTCCCAACATCAACTGGTTCACAGAGAGCTCTCCAGCCACTGCTTCCAACGTCCACAGGCTCACAGTGAGGTCTCCAGCCATTGCTCCCAAATTCAACTAGCTCACAGTGAACTCTCCAGCCACTGCATACAACATCGACAAGCTCACAGTGAGCTCTCCAGCCATTGCTCCCCACATCGACTGGCTCACAATGAGCTCTCCAGCCATTGCTCCCAACATCGAATAGCTCACAGTGAGCTCTCCAGCCATTGCACCTAAAGTCGACTGGCTCACAGTGAGCTCTCCAGCCACTGCACCCAACATCCACTGGCTCACAGTGAGCTCTCCAGCCGCTGCACCCAACATCCACTGGCTCACAGTGAGGTCTACAGCCATTGCTTCCAACGTCGACTGGCTCACAGTGAACTCTATAGCCACTGCAACCAACGTCGACCGGCTCACAGTGAGCTCTCCAGCCATTGTTCCCGACGTCGACGGGCTCACCGTGAGCTCTCCAGCCACTGTACCCAACATCGACTGGTTCACAGTGAGCTCTCCAGCCATTGCACCCAACACCGACTGGCTCACAGTGAGCTCTCCAGCCATTGCACCTAAAGTCGACTGGCTCACAGTGAGCTCTCCAGCCACTGCACCCAACATCCACTGGCTCACAGTGAGCTCTCCAGCCGCTGCACCCAACATCCACTGGCTCACAGTGAGGTCTACAGCCATTGCTTCCAACGTCGACTGGCTCACAGTGAACTCTATAGCCACTGCAACCAACGTCGACCGGCTCACAGTGAGCTCTCCAGCCATTGTTCCCGACGTCGACGGGCTCACCGTGAGCTCTCCAGCCACTGTACCCAACATCGACTGGTTCACAGTGAGCTCTCCAGCCATTGCACCCAACACCGACTGGCTCACAGTGAGCTCTCCTGCCACTGCTCCGAACATTAACTGGCTCACAGTGAGGTCTCCAGCCATTGCTCCAAACATCGACTGGCTCACAGTGAGCACTCCAGCCACTGCAGCCAACATCAACTGCCTCACAGTGAGCTCTCCAGCCACTGGCTCACAGTGAACTCTCCAGCCACTGCAGCCAAAATCAACTGCCTCACAGTGAGCTATCCAGCAATTCAACCCAACATCAACTGTCTCACAGTGAGCTCTCCAGCCATTGCACCTAACGTCGACTGGCTCACAGTGAGCTCTCCAGCCACTGCACCCAACATCCACTGGCTCACAGTGAGCTCTCCAGCCGCTGCACCCAACATCCACTGGCTCACAGTGAGGTCTACAGCCATTGCTTCCATCGTCGACTGGCTCACAGTGAGCTCTCCAGCCATTGCACCCAACACGGACTGGCTCACAGTGAGCTCTCCAGCCATTGCTCCCGACGTCGACGGGCTCACAGTGAGCTCTCCAGCCATTGCTCCCAATGTTGACTGGTTCACACTGAGCTCTCCAGCCACTGCACCCAACATTCGCTGGCTCACAGTGAGGTCTCCAGCCATTGCTCCCAACATCGACTGGCTCACAGTGAGCTCTCCAGCCATTGCTTCCAAAGTCGAATGGCTCACATTGAACTCTACAGCCACTGATACCAACATCGACTGGTTCACAGTGAGCTCTCCAGCCACTGCTTCCAACATCCACAGGCTCACAGTGAGGTCTCCAGCCATTGCTCCCAAATTCAACTAGCTCACAGTGAGCTCTCCAGCCACTGCATACAACATCAACATTGACTAGCTCACAGTGAGCTCTCTAGCCATTGCTCCCCACATCGACTGGCTCAGAATGAGCTCTCAAGCCATTGCACCTAACGTCGACTGGCTCACAGTGAGCTCTCCAGCCATTGCTCCCGACGTCGACGTGCTCACAGTGAGGTCTCAAGCCATTGCTCCCAATATCGACTGGCTCACAGTGAGCTCTCCAGCCGCTGCACCCAACATCGACAAGCTCACAGTGAGCTCTCCAGCCATTGCTCCCAACATCAACTTGCTCACAATGAGCTCTCCAGCCATTGCTCCCAACCTCGAATAGCTCACAGTGAGCTCTCCAACCATTGCACCTAACGTCGACTGGCTCACAGTGAGCTCTCCAGCCACTGCACACAACATCCACTGGCTCACAGTGAGCTCTCCAGCCATTGCTCCCAATGTTAACTGGTTCACACTGAGCTCTCCAGCCACTGCACCCAACATTCGCTGGCTCACAGTGAGGTCTCCAGCCATTGCTCCCAACATCGACTGGCTCACAGTGAGCTCTCCAGCCATTGCTTCCAACGTCGAATTGCTCACATTGAACTCTACAGCCACTGATACCAACATCGACTGGTTCACAGTGAGCTCTCCAGCCACTGCTTCCAACATCCACAGGCTCACAGTGAGGTCTCCAGCCACTGCTCCCAAATTCAACTAGCTCACAGTGAGCTCTCCAGCCACTGCATACAACATCAACATCGACTAGCTCACAGTCAGCTCTCTAGCCATTGCTCCCCAGATCGACTGGCTCAGAATGAGCTCTCAAGCCATTGCACCTAACGTCGACTGGCTCACAGTGAGCTCTCCAGCCACTGCACCCAACATCCAATGGCTCACAGTGAGCTCTCCAGCCGCTGCACCCAACATCCACTGGCTCACAGTGAGGTCTACAGCCATTGCCTCCAACGTCGACTGGCTCACAGTGAACTCTATAGCCACTGCAACCATCATCGACTGGCTCACAGTGAGCTCTGCAGCCATTGCTCCCGACGTCGACGGGCTCACAGTGAGCTCTCCAGCCACTGTACCCAACATCGACTGGGTCACAGTGAGCTCTCCAGCCATTGCTCCAAACATCGACTGGCTCACAGTGAGCTCTCCAGCCACTGCAGCCAACATGAACTGCCTCACAGTGAGCTCTCCAGCCAATGCAGCCAACAAATGCCTCACAGTGAGCTCTCCAGCCACTGCTCCCAACATCAACTGGTTCACAGAGAGCTCTCCAGCCACTGCTTCCAACGTCCACAGGCTCACAGTGAGGTCTCCAGCCATTGCTCCCAAATTCAACTAGCTCACAGTGAACTCTCCAGCCACTGCATACAACATCGACTAGCTCACAGTGAGCTCTCCAGCCATTGCTCCCCACATCGACTGGCTCACAATGAGCTCTCCAGCCATTGCTCCCAACATCGAATAGCTCACAGTGAGCTCTCCAGCCATTGCACCTAAAGTCGACTGGCTCACAGTGAGCTCTCCAGCCACTGCACCCAACATCCACTGGCTCACAGTGAGCTCTCCAGCCGCTGCACCCAACATCCACTGGCTCACAGTGAGGTCTACAGCCATTGCTTCCAACGTCGACTGGCTCACAGTGAACTCTATAGCCACTGCAACCAACGTCGACCGGCTCACAGTGAGCTCTCCAGCCATTGTTCCCGACGTCGACGGGCTCACCGTGAGCTCTCCAGCCACTGTACCCAACATCGACTGGTTCACAGTGAGCTCTCCAGCCATTGCACCCAACACCGACTGGCTCACAGTGAGCTCTCCTGCCACTGCTCCGAACATCAACTGGCTCACAGTGAGGTCTCCAGCCATTGCTCCAAACATCGACTGGCTCACAGTGAGCACTCCAGCCACTGCAGCCAACATCAACTGCCTCACAGTGAGCTCTCCAGCCACTGGCTCACAGTGAACTCTCCAGCCACTGCAGCCAAAATCAACTGCCTCACAGTGAGCTATCCAGCAATTCAACCCAACATCAACTGTCTCACAGTGAGCTCTCCAGCCATTGCACCTAACGTCGACTGGCTCACAGTGAGCTCTCCAGCCACTGCACCCAACATCCACTGGCTCACAGTGAGCTCTCCAGCCGCTGCACCCAACATCCACTGGCTCACAGTGAGGTCTACAGCCATTGCTTCCATCGTCGACTGGCTCACAGTGAGCTCTCCAGCCATTGCACCCAACACGGACTGGCTCACAGTGAGCTCTCCAGCCATTGCTCCCGACGTCGACGGGCTCACAGTGAGCTCTCCAGCCATTGCTCCCAATGTTGACTGGTTCACACTGAGCTCTCCAGCCACTGCACCCAACATTCGCTGGCTCACAGTGAGGTCTCCAGCCATTGCTCCCAACATCGACTGGCTCACAGTGAGCTCTCCAGCCATTGCTTCCAACGTCGAATGGCTCACATTGAACTCTACAGCCACTGATACCAACATCGACTGGTTCACAGTGAGTTCTCCAGCCACTGCTTCCAACATCCACAGGCTCACAGTGAGGTCTCCAGCCATTGCTCCCAAATTCAACTAGCTCACAGTGAGCTCTCCAGCCACTGCATACAACATCGACTGGTTCACAGTGAGCTCTCCAGCCATTGCACCCAACACCGACTGGCTCACAGTGAGCTCTCCTGCCACTGCTCCGAACATCAACTGGCTCACAGTGAGGTCTCCAGCCATTGCTCCAAACATCGACTGGCTCACAGTGAGCACTCCAGCCACTGCAGCCAACATCAACTGCCTCACAGTGAGCTCTCCAGCCACTGGCTCACAGTGAACTCTCCAGCCACTGCAGCCAAAATCAACTGCCTCACAGTGAGCTATCCAGCAATTCAACCCAACATCAACTGTCTCACAGTGAGCTCTCCAGCCATTGCACCTAACGTCGACTGGCTCACAGTGAGCTCTCCAGCCACTGCACCCAACATCCACTGGCTCACAGTGAGCTCTCCAGCCGCTGCACCCAACATCCACTGGCTCACAGTGAGGTCTACAGCCATTGCTTCCATCGTCGACTGGCTCACAGTGAGCTCTCCAGCCATTGCACCCAACACGGACTGGCTCACAGTGAGCTCTCCAGCCATTGCTCCCGACGTCGACGGGCTCACAGTGAGCTCTCCAGCCATTGCTCCCAATGTTGACTGGTTCACACTGAGCTCTCCAGCCACTGCACCCAACATTCGCTGGCTCACAGTGAGGTCTCCAGCCATTGCTCCCAACATCGACTGGCTCACAGTGAGCTCTCCAGCCATTGCTTCCAACGTCGAATGGCTCACATTGAACTCTACAGCCACTGATACCAACATCGACTGGTTCACAGTGAGCTCTCCAGCCACTGCTTCCAACATCCACAGGCTCACAGTGAGGTCTCCAGCCATTGCTCCCAAATTCAACTAGCTCACAGTGAGCTCTCCAGCCACTGCATACAACATCAACATTGACTAGCTCACAGTGAGCTCTCTAGCCATTGCTCCCCACATCGACTGGCTCAGAATGAGCTCTCAAGCCATTGCACCTAACGTCGACTGGCTCACAGTGAGCTCTCCAGCCATTGCTCCCGACGTCGACGGGCTCACAGTGAGCTCTCCAGCCATTGCTCCCAATGTTGATTGGTTCACACTGAGCTCTCCAGCCACTGCACCCAACATTCGCTGGCTCACAGTGAGCTCTCCAGCCACTGCACCCAACATCCACTGGCTCACTGTGAGCTCTCCAGCCGCTGCACCCAACATCCACTGGCTCACAGTGAGGTCTACAGCCATTGCTTCCAACGTCGACTGGCTCACAGTGGACTCTATAGCCACTGCAACCAACATCGACTGGCTCACAGTGAGCTCTCCAGCCATTGCTCCCGACGTCGACGGGCTCACAGTGAGCTCTCCAGCCACTGTACCCAACATCGACTGGTTCACAGTGAGCTCTCCATCCATTGCACCCAACACGGACTGGCTCACAGTGAGCTCTCCAGCCACTGCTCCGAACATCAACTGGCTCACAGTGAGGTCTCCAGCCATTGCTCCAAACATCGACTGGCTCACAGTGAGCTCTCCAGCCATTGCTCCACACATCGACTGGCTCACAATCAGCTCTCCAGACATTGCACCTAAAATCGACTGGCTCACAGTGAGCTCTGCAGCCACTGCACCCAACATCCACTGGCTCACAGTGAGCTCTCCAGCCGCTGCACCCAACATCCACTGGCTCACAGTGAGGTCTACACCATTGCTTCCAACGTCGACTGGCTCACAGTGAACTCTATAGCCACTGCAACCAACATCGACTGGGTCACAGTGAGCTCTCCAGCCATTGCTCCCGACGTCGACGGGCTCACAGTGAGCTGTCCAGCCATTGCTCCCAATGTTGACTGGTTCACACTGAGCTCTCCAGCCACTGCACCCAACATTCGCTGGCTCACAGTGAGGTCTCCAGCCATTGCTCCCAACATCGACTGGCTCACAGTGAGCTCTCCAGCCATTGCTTCCAACGTCGAATGGCTCACATTGAACTCTACAGCCACTGATACCAACATCGACTGGTTCACAGAGAGCTCTCCAGCCACTGCTTCCACCGTCCACAGGCTCACAGTGAGGTCTCCAGCCATTGCTCCCAAATTCAACTAGCTCACAGTGAACTCTCCAGCCACTGCATACAACATCGACTAGCTCACAGTGAGCTCTCCAGCCATTGCTCCCCACATCGACTGGCTCACAATGAGCTCCCCAGCCATTGCTCCCAACATCGAATAGCTCACAGTGAGCTCTCCAGCCATTGCACCTAAAGTCGACTGGCTCACAGTGAGCTCTCCAGCCACTGCACCCAACATCCACTGGCTCACAGTGAGCTCTCCAGCCGCTGCACCCAACATCCACTGGCTCACAGTGAGGTCTACAGCCATTGCTTCCAACGTCGACTGGCTCACAGTGAACTCTATAGCCACTGCAACCAACGTCGACCGGCTCACAGTGAGCTCTCCAGCCATTGTTCCCGACGTCGACGGGCTCACCGTGAGCTCTCCAGCCACTGTACCCAACATCGACTGGTTCACAGTGAGCTCTCCAGCCATTGCACCCAACACCGACTGGCTCACAGTGAGCTCTCCTGCCACTGCTCCGAACATCAACTGGCTCACAGTGAGGTCTCCAGCCATTGCTCCAAACATCGACTGGCTCACAGTGAGCACTCCAGCCACTGCAGCCAACATCAACTGCCTCACAGTGAGCTCTCCAGCCACTGGCTCACAGTGAACTCTCCAGCCACTGCAGCCAAAATCAACTGCCTCACAGTGAGCTCTCCAGCAATTCAACCCAACATCAACTGTCTCACAGTGAGCTCTCCAGCCATTGCACCTAACGTCGACTGGCTCACAGTGAGCTCTCCAGCCACTGCACCCAACATCCACTGGCTCACAGTGAGCTCTCCAGCCGCTGCACCCAACATCCACTGGCTCACAGTGAGGTCTACAGACATTGCTTCCATCGTCGACTGGCTCACAGTGGACTCTATAGCCACTGCAAGCAACATCGACTGGCTCACAGTGAGCTCTCCAGCCATTGCTCCCGACGTCGACGGGCTCACAGTGAGCTCTCCAGCCACTGTACCCAACATCGACTGGTTCACAGTGAGCTCTCCAGCCATTGCTTCCAACGTCGAATGGCTCACATTGAACTCTACAGCCACTGATACCAACATCGACTGGTTCACAGTGAGCTCTCCAGCCACTGCTTCCAACATCCACAGGCTCACAGTGAGGTCTCCAGCCATTGCTCCCAAATTCAACTAGCTCACAGTGAGCTCTCCAGCCACTGCATACAACATCAACATTGACTAGCTCACAGTGAGCTCTCTAGCCATTGCTCCCCACATCGACTGGCTCAGAATGAGCTCTCAAGCCATTGCACCTAACGTCGACTGGCTCACAGTGAGCTCTCCAGCCACTGTACCCAACATTGACTGGTTCACAGTGAGCTGTCCAGCCATTGCACCCAACACCGGCAGGCTCACAGTGAGCTCTCCAGCCACTGCACCCAACATCAACTGGCTCACAGTGAGCTACCATCCACTGTACCCAACATCGACAGGTTCACAGTGAGCTCTCCAGCCATTGCACCCAACACCGACTGGCTCACAGTGAGCTCTCCAGACACTGCATCCATCGACTGGCTCACAGTGAGCTCTCCAGCCATTGCTCCCAACATCGACACACTCTCAGTGAGCTCTCCAGCCACTGCACCCAACATCCACTGGCTCACAGTGTCCTCCAGCCACTGCACCCAACATCCACTGGCTCACAGTGAGTTCTCCAGCCATTGCTCCCAAATTCAACTGGCTCACAGTGAGCTCTCCAGCCACTGCACCCATCCTCGACAGGCTCACAGTGAGCTCTCCAGCCTTTGATCCCAATGTTGACTGGTTCACACTGAGCTCTCCAGCCACTGCACCCAACATTCGCTGGCTCACAGTGAGGTCTCCAGCCATTGCTCCCAACATCGACTGGCTCACAGTGAGCTCTCCAACCATTGCTTCCAACGTCGAATGGCTCACCTTGAACTCTACAGCCACTGATACCAACATCGACTGGTTCACAGTGAGCTCTCCAGCCACTGCTTCCAACGTCCACAGGCTCACAGTGAGGTCTCCAGCCATTGCTCCCAAATTCGACTGGTTCACAGTGAGCTCTCCAGCCACTGCATACAACATCAACATCGACTAGCTCACAGTGAGCTCTCCAGCCATTGCTCCCCACATCGACTGGCTCACAATCAGCTCTCCAGCCATTGCACCTAACATCGACTGGCTCACAGTGAGCTCTGCAGCCACTGCACCCAACATCCACTGGTTCACAGTGAGCTCTCCAGCCATTGCACCCAACACCGACTGGCTCACAGTGAGCTCTCCAGACACTGCATCCATCGACTGGCTCACAGTGAGCTCTCCAGCCATTGCTCCCAACATCGACACACTCTCAGTGAGCTCTCCAGCCACTGCACCCAACATCCACTGGCTCACAGTGTCCTCCAGCCACTGCACCCAACATCCACTGGCTCACAGTGAGTTCTACAGACATTGCTCCCAAATTCAACTGGCTCACAGTGAGCTCTCCAGCCACTGCACCCAACCTCGACAGGCTCATAGTGAGCTCTCCAGCCACTGCTTCCAACGTCCACAGGCTCACAGTGAGGTCTCCAGCCATTGCTCCCAAATTCGACTGGTTCACAGTGAGCTCTCCAGCCACTGCATACAACATCAACATCGACTAGCTCACAGTGAGCTCTCCAGCCATTGCTCCCCACATCGACTGGCTCACAATCAGCTCTCCAGCCATTGCACCTAACATCGACTGGCTCACAGTGAGCTCTGCATCCACTGCACCCAACATCCACTGGCTCACAGTGAGCTCTCCAGCCGCTGCACCCAACATCCACTGGCTCACAGTGAGGTCTACACCATTGCTTCCAACGTCGACTGGCTCACAGTGAACTCTATAGCCACTGCAACCAACATCGACTGGCTCACAGTGAGCTCTCCAGCCATTGCTCCCGACGTCGACGGGCTCACAGTGAGCTCTCCAGCCATTGCTCCCAATGTAGACTGGTTCACACTGAGCTCTACAGCCACTGCACCCAACATTCGCTGGCTCACAGTGAGCTCTCCAGCCGCTGCACCCAACATCCACTGGCTCACAGTGAGGTCTACAGCCATTGCCTCCAACGTCGACTGGCTCACAGTGAACTCTATAGCCACTGCAACAATCATCGACTGGCTCACAGTGAGCTCTGCAGCCATTGCTCCCGACGTCGACGGGCTCACAGTGAGCTCTCCAGCCACTGTACCCAACATCGACTGGTTCACAGTGAGCTCTCCAGCCAATGCTCCAAACATCGACTGGCTCACAGTGAGCTCTCTAGCCACTGCAGCCAACATGAACTGCCTCACAGTGAGCTCTCCAGCCAATGCAGCCAACAAATGCCTCACAGTGAGCTCTCCAGCCACTGCTCCCAACATCAACTGGCTCACAGTGAGCTCTCCAGCCATTGCTCCCAACATCGCCACACTCTCAGTGAGCTCTCCAGCCACTGCACCCAACATCCACTGGCTCACAGTGTCCTCCAGCCACAGCACCCAACATCCACTGGCTCACAGTGAGTTCTCCAGCCATTGCTCCCAAATTCAACTGGCTCACAGTGAGCTCTCCAGCCACTGCACCCAACCTCGATTGGCTCACAGTGAGCTCTCCAGCCATTGCTCCCAATGTTGATTGGTTCACACTGAGCTCTCCAGCCACTGCACCCAACATTCGCTGGCTCACAGTGAGCTCTCCAGCCACTGCACCCAAAATCCACTGGCTCACAGTGAGCTCTCCAGCCGCTGCACCCAACATCCACTGGCTCACAGTGAGGTCTACAGCCATTGCTTCCAACGTCGACTGGCTCACAGTGGACTCTATAGCCACTGCAACCAACATCGACTGGCTCACAGTGAGCTCTCCAGCCATTGCTCCCGACGTCGACGGGCTCACAGTGAGCTCTCCAGCCACTGTACCCAACATCGACTGGTTCACAGTGAGCTCTCCATCCATTGCACCCAACACGGACTGGCTCACAGTGAGCTCTCCAGCCACTGCTCCGAACATCAACTGGCTCACAGTGAGGTCTCCAGCCATTGCTCCAAACATCGACTGGCTCACAGTGAGCTCTCCAGCCATTGCTCCACACATCGACTGGCTCACAATCAGCTCTCCAGCCATTGCACCTAACATCGACTGGCTCACAGTGAGCTCTGCAGCCACTGCACCCAACATCCACTGGCTCACAGTGAGCTCTCCAGCCGCTGCACCCAACATCCACTGGCTCACAGTGAGGTCTACACCATTGCTTCCAACGTCGACTGGCTCACAGTGAACTCTATAGCCACTGCAACCAACATCGACTGGGTCACAGTGAGCTCTCCAGCCATTGCTCCCGACGTCGACGGGCTCACAGTGAGCTCTCCAGCCATTGCTCCCAATGTTGACTGGTTCACACTGAGCTCTCCAGCCACTGCACCCAACATTCGCTGGCTCACAGTGAGGTCTCCAGCCATTGCTCCCAACATCGACTGGCTCACAGTGAGCTCTCCAGCCATTGCTTCCAACGTCGAATGGCTCACATTGAACTCTACAGCCACTGATACCAACATCGACTGGTTCACAGTGAGCTCTCCAGCCACTGCTTCCAACATCCACAGGCTCACAGTGAGGTCTCAAGCCATTGCTCCCAAATTCAACTAGCTCACAGTGAGCTCTCCAGCCACTGCATACAACATCAACATCGACTAGCTCACAGTGAGCTCTCTAGCCATTGCTCCCCACATCGACTGGCTCAGAATGAGCTCTCCAGCCATTGCACCTAACGTCGACTGGCTCACAGTGAGCTCTCCAGCCACTGCACCCAACATCCAATGGCTCACAGTGAGCTCTCCAGCCGCTGCACACAACATCCACTGGCTCACAGTGAGTTCTCCAGCCATTGCTCCCAAATTCAACTGGCTCACAGTGAGCTCTCCAGCCACTGCACCCATCCTCGACAGGCTCACAGTGAGCTCTCCAGCCTTTGATCCCAATGTTGACTGGTTCACACTGAGCTCTCCAGCCACTGCACCCAACATTCGCTGGCTCACAGTGAGGTCTCCAGCCATTGCTCCCAACATCGACACACTCTCAGTGAGCTCTCCAGCCACTGCACCCAACATCCACTGGCTCACAGTGTCCTCCAGCCACTGCACCAAACATCCACTGGCTCACAGTGAGTTCTCCAGCCATTGCTCCCAAATTCAACTGGCTCACAGTGAGCTCTCCAGCCACTGCACCCATCCTCGACAGGCTCACAGTGAGCTCTCCAGCCTTTGATCCCAATGTTGACTGGTTCACACTGAGCTCTCCAGCCACTGCACCCAACATTCGCTGGCTCACAGTGAGGTCTCCAGCCATTGCTCCCAACATCGACTGGCTCACAGTGAGCTCTCCAACCATTGCTTCCAACGTCGAATGGCTCACCTTGAACTCTACAGCCACTGATACCAACATCGACTGGTTCACAGTGAGCTCTCCAGCCACTGCTTCCAACGTCCACAGGCTCACAGTGAGGTCTCCAGCCATTGCTCCCAAATTCGACTGGTTCACAGTGAGCTCTCCAGCCACTGCATACAACATCAACATCGACTAGCTCACAGTGAGCTCTCCAGCCATTGCTCCCCACATCGACTGGCTCACAATCAGCTCTCCAGCCATTGCACCTAACATCGACTGGCTCACAGTGAGCTCTGCAGCCACTGCACCCAACATCCACTGGTTCACAGTGAGCTCTCCAGCCATTGCACCCAACACCGACTGGCTCACAGTGAGCTCTCCAGACACTGCATCCATCGACTGGCTCACAGTGAGCTCTCCAGCCATTGCTCCCAACATCGACACACTCTCAGTGAGCTCTCCAGCCACTGCACCCAACATCCACTGGCTCACAGTGTCCTCCAGCCACTGCACCCAACATCCACTGGCTCACAGTGAGTTCTACAGACTTTGCTCCCAAATTCAACTGGCTCACAGTGAGCTCTCCAGCCACTGCACCCAACCTCGACAGGCTCACAGTGAGCTCTCCAGCCACTGCTTCCAACGTCCACAGGCTCACAGTGAGGTCTCCAGCCATTGCTCCCAAATTCGACTGGTTCACAGTGAGCTCTCCAGCCACTGCATACAACATCAACATCGACTAGCTCACAGTGAGCTCTCCAGCCATTGCTCCCCACATCGACTGGCTCACAATCAGCTCTCCAGCCATTGCACCTAACATCGACTGGCTCACAGTGAGCTCTGCATCCACTGCACCCAACATCCACTGGCTCACAGTGAGCTCTCCAGCCGCTGCACCCAACATCCACTGGCTCACAGTGAGGTCTACACCATTGCTTCCAACGTCGACTGGCTCACAGTGAACTCTATAGCCACTGCAACCAACATCGACTGGCTCACAGTGAGCTCTCCAGCCATTGCTCCCGACGTCGACGGGCTCACAGTGAGCTCTCCAGCCATTGCTCCCAATGTAGACTGGTTCACACTGAGCTCTCCAGCCACTGCACCCAACATTCGCTGGCTCACAGTGAGCTCTCCAGCCGCTGCACCCAACATCCACTGGCTCACAGTGAGGTCTACAGCCATTGCCTCCAACGTCGACTGGCTCACAGTGAACTCTATAGCCACTGCAACAATCATCGACTGGCTCACAGTGAGCTCTGCAGCCATTGCTCCCGACGTCGACGGGCTCACAGTGAGCTCTCCAGCCACTGTACCCAACATCGACTGGTTCACAGTGAGCTCTCCAGCCATTGCTCCCAATGTTGACTGGTTCACACTGAGCTCTCCAGCCACTGCACCCAACATTCGCTGGCTCACAGTGAGGTCTCCAGCCATTGCTCCCAACATCGACTGGCTCACAGTGAGCTCTCCAGCCATTGCTTCCAACGTCGAATGGCTCACAATGAACTCTACAGCCACTGATACCAACATCGACTGGTTCACAGAGAGCTCTCCAGCCACTGCTTCCAACGTCCACAGGCTCACAGTGAGGTCTCCAGCCATTGCTCCCAAATTCAACTAGCTCACAGTGAACTCTCCAGCCACTGCATACAACATCGACTAGCTCACAGTGAGCTCTCCAGCCATTGCTCCCCACATCGACTGGCTCACAATGAGCTCTCCAGCCATTGCTCCCATCATCGAATAGCTCACAGTGAGCTCTCCAGCCATTGCACCTAAAGTCGACTGGCTCACAGTGAGCTCTCCAGCCACTGCACCCAACATCCACTGGCTCACAGTGAGCTCTCCAGCCGCTGCACCCAACATCCACTGGCTCACAGTGAGGTCAACAGCCATTGCTTCCAACGTCGACTGGCTCACAGTGAACTCTATAGCCACTGCAACCAACGTCGACCGGCTCACAGTGAGCTCTCCAGCCATTGTTCCCGACGTCGACGGGCTCACCGTGAGCTCTCCAGCCACTGTACCCAACATCGACTGGTTCACAGTGAGCTCTCCAGCCATTGCACCCAACACCGACTGGCTCACAGTGAGCTCTCCAGCCATTGCTCCCGACGTCGACGGGCTCACAGTGAGCTCTCCAGCCATTGCTCCCAATGTTGACTGGTTCACACTGAGCTCTCCAGCCACTGCACCCAACATTCGCTGGCTCACAGTGAGGTCTCCAGCCATTGCTCCCAACATCGACTGGCTCACAGTGAGCTCTCCAGCCATTGCTTCCAACGTCGAATGGCTCACATTGAACTCTACAGCCACTGATACCAACATCGACTGGTTCACAGTGAGCTCTCCAGCCACTGCTTCCAACATCCACAGGCTCACAGTGAGGTCTCCAGCCATTGCTCCCAAATTCAACTAGCTCACAGTGAGCTCTCCAGCCACTGCATACAACATCAACATTGACTAGCTCACAGTGAGCTCTCTAGCCATTGCTCCCCACATCGACTGGCTCAGAATGAGCTCTCAAGCCATTGCACCCAACATCCAATGGCTCACAGTGAGCTCTCCAGCCGCTGCACCCAACATCCACTGGCTCACAGTGAGCTCTCCAGCCATTGCACACAACACCGACTGGCTCACAGTGAGCTCTCCTGCCACTGCTCCGAACATCAACTGGCTCACAGTGAGGTCTCCAGCCATTGCTCCAAACATCGACTGGCTCACAGTGAGCACTCCAGCCACTGCAGCCAACATCAACTGCCTCACAGTGAGCTCTCCAGCCACTGGCTCACAGTGAACTCTCCAGCCACTGCAGCCAAAATCAACTGCCTCACAGTGAGCTCTCCAGCAATTCAACCCAACATCAACTGTCTCACAGTGAGCTCTCCAGCCATTGCACCTAACGTCGACTGGCTCACAGTGAGCTCTCCAGCCACTGCACCCAACATCCACTGGCTCACAGTGAGCTCTCCAGCCGCTGCACCCAACATCCACTGGCTCACAGTGAGGTCTACAGCCATTGCTTCCATCGTCGACTGGCTCACAGTGGACTCTATAGCCACTGCAACCAACATCGACTGGCTCACAGTGAGCTCTCCAGCCATTGCTCCCGACGTCGACGGGCTCACAGTGAGCTCTCCAGCCACTGTACCCAACATCGACTGGTTCACAGTGAGCTCTCCAGCCATTGCACCCAACACCGACTGGCTCACAGTGAGCTCTCCAGCCATTGCTCCCGACGTCGACGGGCTCACAGTGAGCTCTCCAGCCATTGCTCCCAATGTTGACTGGTTCACACTGAGCTCTCCAGCCACTGCACCCAACATTCGCTGGCTCACAGTGAGGTCTCCAGCCATTGCTCCCAACATCGACTGGCTCACAGTGAGCTCTCCAGCCATTGCTTCCAACGTCGAATGGCTCACATTGAACTCTACAGCCACTGATACCAACATCGACTGGTTCACAGTGAGCTCTCCAGCCATTGCTTCCAACATCCACAGGCTCACAGTGAGGTCTCCAGCCATTGCTCCCAAATTCAACTAGCTCACAGTGAGCTCTCCAGCCACTGCATACAACATCAACATTGACTAGCTCACAGTGAGCTCTCTAGCCATTGCTCCCCACATCGACTGGCTCAGAATGAGCTCTCAAGCCATTGCACCCAACATCCAATGGCTCACAGTGAGCTCTCCAGCCGCTGCACCCAACATCCACTGGCTCACAGTGAGGTCTACAGCCATTGCTTCCAACGTCGACTGGCTCACAGTGAACTCTATAGCCACTGCAACCAACATCGACTGGCTCACAGTGAGCTCTCCAGCCATTGCTCCCGACGTCGACGGGCTCACAGTGAGCTCTCCAGCCACTGTACCCAACATCGACTGGTTCACAGTGAGCTCTCCATCTATTGCTCCAAACATCGACTGGCTCACAGTGAGCTCTCCAGCCACTGCAGCCAACATGAACTGCCTCACAGTGAGCTCTCCAGCCACTGCAGCCAACAAATGCCTCACAGTGAGCTCTCCAGCCACTGCTCCCAACATCAACTGGCTCACAGTGAGCTCTCCAGCCATTGCTCCCAACATCGCCACACCCTCAGTGAGCTCTCCAGCCACTGCACCCAACATCCTCTGGCTCACAGTGTCCTCCAGCCACTGCACCCAACATCCACTGGCTCACAGTGAGTTCTCCAGCCATTGCTCCCAAATTCAACTGGCTCACAGTGAGCTCTCCAGCCACTGCACCCAACCTCGAATGGCTCACAGTGAGCTCTCCAGCCATTGCACCTAACGTCGACTGGCTCACAGTGAGCTCTCCAGCCACTGCACCCAACCTCGATTGGCTCACAGTGAGCTCTCAAGCCATTGCTCCCAATGCTGACTGGTTCACACTGAGCTCTCCAGCCACTGCACCCAACATTCGCTGGCTCACAGTGAGGTCTCCAGCCATTGCTCCCAACATCGACTGGCTCACAGTGAGCTCTCCACCCATTGCTTCCAATGTCGAATGGCTCACATTGAACTCTACAGCCACTGATACCAACATCAACTGGCTCACAGTGTGCTCTCCAGCCACTGCTCCCAACATCAAGTGGCTCACAGTGAGCTTTCCAGCAATTGAACCCAACAAAAACTGGCTCACAGTGAGCTCTCCAGCCATTGCTGCCAACATCGACTGGGTCACAGTGAGCTCTCCAGCCACTGCAACCATCGTCGACTGGCTCACAGTGAACTCTATAGACACTGCAACCAACATCGACTGGCTCACAGTGAGCTCTCCAGCCATTGCTCCCGACGTCGACGGGCTCACAGTGAGCACTCCAACCAATGTACCCAACATCGACTGGTTCGCAGTGAGCTCTTCAGCCATTGCACCCAACACCGACTGGCTCACAGTGAGCTCTCCAGCCACTGCACCCAACATCAACTGGCTCACAGTGAGCTACCAGCCACTGCACCCAACATCGACAGTTTCACAGTGAGCTCTCCAGCCATTGCTCCCAACACCGACTGGCTCACAGTGAGCTACCAGCCACTGTGCCCAACATCTACAGGTT
Source organism: Hypanus sabinus (assembly GCF_030144855.1). Lineage (NCBI taxonomy): Eukaryota > Metazoa > Chordata > Chondrichthyes > Myliobatiformes > Dasyatidae > Hypanus > Hypanus sabinus. Next base: position 103,343,542 of record NC_082708.1, on the reverse strand, counting down.
CACAGTGAGCTCTCCAGCCATTGCTCCCAACACCGACTGGCTCACAGTGAGCTCTCCAGCCACTGCTCCGAACATCAACTGGCTCACAGTGAGCTCTCCAGCCACTGCTCCCAACAAAAACTGGCTCACAGTGAGCTCTCCAGCCATAGCTCCAAACTTCGATGGGCTCATAGTGAGCTGTCCAGCAATTCAACCCAACATCAACTGGCTCACAGTGAGGTCTCCAGCCATTGCTCCAAACATCGACTGGCTCACAGTGAGCTCTGCAGCCACTGCAGCCAACATCAACTGCCTCACAGTGAGCTCTCCAGCCCCTGGCGCACAGTGAACTCTCCAGCCACTGCACCCAACATCAACAGGCTCACAGTGAGCTCTCCAGCCATTGCTCCCAACATCGACACGCTCTCAGTGAGCTCTCCAGCCACTGCACCCAATATCCCCTGTCTCACAGTGAGTCCTCCAGCCACTGCACCCAATATCCACTGGCTCACAGTGAGGTCTCCAGCCATTGCTCCCAAATTCAACTGGCTCACAGTGAGCTCTCCAGCAATTCAACCCAACAAAAACTGGCTCACAGTGAGCTCTCCAGCCATTGCTCCAAACGTCGACTGGCTCACAGTGAGCTCTCCAGCCATTGCTCCAAACATCGACTGGCTCACATGTGAGCTCTCCAGCAATTGCTCCCAACATCGTCTGGCTCACAGTGAGCTCTCCAGCCACTGCACCCCACATTGTCTGGCTCTCAGTGAGCTCTCCAGCGATTTCTCCCAACATCCACTGGCTCGCAGTGAGTCCTCCAGCCACTGCACCCAAAATCCACTGGCTCACAGTGAGCTCTCCAGCCACTGCTCCCAACATCCACTGGCTCACAGTGAGCTCTCCAGCCACTGCTCCGAACATCGAATGGCTCACAGTGAGCTCTCCAGCGTTTTCTCCCAACTTCAACTGGCTCACATTGAGCTCTCCAGCAATTCAACCCAACAAAAACTGGCTCACAGTGAGCTCTCCAGCCATAGCTCCAAACTTCGATGGGCTCTTAGTGAGCTGTCCAGCAATTCAACCCAACATCAACTGGCTCACAGTGAGGTCTCCAGCCATTGCTCCAAACATCGACTGGCTCACAGTGAGCTCTCCAGCCACTGCACCCAAAATCCACTGGCTCACAGTGAGGTCTCCAGCCATTGCTCCCAAATTCAACTGGCTCACAGTGAGCTCTCCAGCAATTCAACCCAACAAAAACTGGCTCAGAGTGAGTTCTCCAGCCATTGCTCCCAAATTCAACCGGCTGACAGTGAGCTCTCCAGCCATTGCACCTAACGTCGACTGGCTCACAGTGAGCTCTCCAGCCACTGCACCCAACATCCACTGGCTCACAGTGAGCTCTCCAGCCATTGCTCCCAATGTTAACTGGTTCACACTGAGCTCTCCAGCCACTGCAACCAACATTCACTGGCTCACAGGGAGGTCTCCAGCCAATGCTCCCAACATCCACTGGCTCACAGAGTGCTCTCCAGCCTCTGCACCCAACATCGACTGGCTCACTGTGAGCTCTCCAGCCATTGTTCCCAACATCGACTGGCTCACAGTGAGCTCTCCAGCCATTGTACCCATCATCCACTGGCTCACAGTGAGATCTCCAGCCATCGCACCCAACATCCACTGGCTCACAGTGAGGTCTCCAGCCATTGCTGCCAACATCGACTGGGTCACAGTGAGCTCTCCAGCCACGGCAACCATCGTCGACTGGCTCACAGTGAACTCTATAGACACTGCAACGAACATCGACTGGCTCACAGTGAGCTCTCCAGCCATTGCTCCCGACGTCGACGGGCTCACAGTGAGCACTCCAACCAATGTACCCAACATCGACTGGTTCGCAGTGAGCTCTTCAGCCATTGCACCCAACACCGACTGGCTCACAGTGAGCTCTCCAGCCACTGCACCCAACATCAACTGGCTCACAGTGAGCTACCAGCCACTGCACCCAACATCGACAGTTTCACAGTGAGCTCTCCAGCCATTGCTCCCAACACCGACTGGCTCACAGTGAGCTACCAGCCACTGTGCCCAACATCTACAGGTTCACAGTGAGCTCTCCAGCCATTGCTCCCAACACCGACTGGCTCACAGTGAGCTCTCCAGCCACTGCTCCGAACATCAACTGGCTCACAGTGAGCTCTCCAGCCACTGCTCCCAACATCAAGTGGCTCACAGTGAGCTCTCCAGCAATTCAACCCAACAAAAACTGGCTCACAGTGAGCTCTCCAGCCATAGCTCCAAACTTCGATGGGCTCATAGTGAGCTGTCCAGCAATTCAACCCAACATCAACTGGCTCACAGTGAGGTCTCCAGCCATTGCTCCAAACATCGACTGGCTCACAGTGAGCTCTGCAGCCACTGCAGCCAACATCAACTGCCTCACAGTGAGCTCTCCAGCCCCTGGCGCACAGTGAACTCTCCAGCCACTGCACCCAACATCAACAGGCTCACAGTGAGCTCTCCAGCCATTGCTCCCAACATCGACACGCTCTCAGTGAGCTCTCCAGCCACTGCACCCAATATCCCCTGTCTCACAGTGAGTCCTCCAGCCACTGCACCCAATATCCACTGGCTCACAGTGAGGTCTCCAGCCATTGCTCCCAAATTCAACTGGCTCACAGTGAGCTCTCCAGCAATTCAACCCAACAAAAACTGGCTCACAGTGAGCTCTCCAGCCATTGCTCCAAACGTCGACTGGCTCACAGTGAGCTCTCCAGCCATTGCTCCAAACATCGACTGGCTCACATGTGAGCTCTCCAGCAATTGCTCCCAACATCGTCTGGCTCACAGTGAGCTCTCCAGCCACTGCACCCCACATTGTCTGGCTCTCAGTGAGCTCTCCAGCGATTTCTCCCAACATCCACTGGCTCGCAGTGAGTCCTCCAGCCACTGCACCCAAAATCCACTGGCTCACAGTGAGCTCTCCAGCCACTGCTCCCAACATCCACTGGCTCACAGTGAGCTCTCCAGCCACTGCTCCGAACATCGAATGGCTCACAGTGAGCTCTCCAGCGTTTTCTCCCAACTTCAACTGGCTCACATTGAGCTCTCCAGCAATTCAACCCAACAAAAACTGGCTCACAGTGAGCTCTCCAGCCATAGCTCCAAACTTCGATGGGCTCTTAGTGAGCTGTCCAGCAATTCAACCCAACATCAACTGGCTCACAGTGAGGTCTCCAGCCATTGCTCCAAACATCGACTGGCTCACAGTGAGCTCTCCAGCCACTGCACCCAAAATCCACTGGCTCACAGTGAGGTCTCCAGCCATTGCTCCCAAATTCAACTGGCTCACAGTGAGCTCTCCAGCAATTCAACCCAACAAAAACTGGCTCAGAGTGAGCTCTCCAGCAATTGCTCCCAACATCGACAGGTTCACAGTGAGCTCTCCAGCCATTGCTCCCAACATCGACACACTCTCAGTGAGCTCTCCAGCCACTGCACCCAACTTCCACTGGCTCACAGTGTCCTCCAGCCACTGCACCCAACATCCACTGGCTCACAGTGTCCTCCAGCCACTGCACCCAACATCCACTGGCTCACAGTGAGTTCTCCAGCCATTGCTCCCAAATTCAACCGGCTGACAGTGAGCTCTCCAGCCATTGCACCTAACGTCGACTGGCTCACAGTGAGCTCTCCAGCCACTGCACCCAACATCCACTGGCTCACAGTGAGCTCTCCAGCCATTGCTCCCAATGTTAACTGGTTCACACTGAGCTCTCCAGCCACTGCAACCAACATTCACTGGCTCACAGGGAGGTCTCCAGCCAATGCTCCCAACATCCACTGGCTCACAGAGTGCTCTCCAGCCTCTGCACCCAACATCGACTGGCTCACTGTGAGCTCTCCAGCCATTGTTCCCAATATCGACTGGCTCACAGTGAGCTCTCCAGCCATTGTACCCAACATCCACTGGCTCACAGTGAGATCTCCAGCCATCGCACCCAACATCCACTGGCTCACAGTGAGGTCTCCAGCCATTGCTGCCAACATCGACTGGGTCACAGTGAGCTCTCCAGCCACGGCAAACATCGTCGACTGGCTCACAGTGAACTCTATAGACACTGCAACGAACATCGACTGGCTCACAGTGAGCTCTCCAGCCAAAGCTCCAAACGTCGATGGGCTCATAGTGAGCTGTCCAGCAATTCAACCCAACATCAACTGGCTCACAGTGAGGTCTCCAGCCATTGCTCCAAACATCGACTGGCTCACAGTGAGCTCTGCAGCCACTGCAGCCAACATCGACACGCTCTCAGTGAGCTCTCCAGCCACGGCACCCAATATCCCCTGTCTCACAGTGAGTCCTCCAGCCACTGCACCCAAAATCCACTGGCTCACAGTGAGGTCTCCAGCCATTGCTCCCAAATTCAACTGGCTCACAGTGAGCTCTCCAGCAATTCAACCCAACAAAATCTGGCTCACAGTGAGCTCTCCAGCCATTGCTCCAAACGTCGACTGGCTCACAGTGAGCTCTCCAGCCATTGCCCCAAACATCGACTGGCTCACATGTGAGCTTTCCAGCAATTGCTCCCAACATCGTCTGGCTCACAGTGAGCTCTCCAGCCACTGCACCCCACATTGTCTGGCTCTCAGTGAGCTCTCCAGCGATTTCTCCCAACATCCACTGGCTCACAGTGAGTCCTCCAGCCACTGCACCCAAAATCTACTGGCTCACAGTGAGGTCTCCAGCCATTGCTCCAAACGTCGACTGGCTCACAGTGAGCTATCCAGCCACTGCTCCCAACATCCACTGGCTCACAGTGAGCTCTCCAGCCACTGCTCCCAACATCAAGTGGCTCACAGTGAGCTTTCCAGCAATTGAACCCAACAAAAACTGGCTCACAGTGAGCTCTCCAGCCATTGCTTCCAACATCGACTGGGTCACAGTGAGCTCTCCAGCCACTGCAACCATCGTCGACTGGCTCACAGTGAACTCTATAGACACTGCAACCAACATCGACTGGCTCACAGTGAGCTCTCCAGCCATTGCTCCCGACGTCGACGGGCTCACAGTGAGCACTCCAACCAATGTACCCAACATCGACTGGTTCGCAGTGAGCTCTCCAGCCATTGCACCCAACACCGACTGGCTCACAGTGAGCTCTCCAGCCACTGCACCCAACATCAACTGGCTCACAGTGAGCTACCAGCCGCTGCACCCAACATCGACAGGTTCACAGTGAGCTCTCCAGCCATTGCTCCCAACACCGACTGGCTCACAGTGAGCTACCAGCCACTGTACCCAACATCTACAGGTTCACAGTGAGCTCTCCAGCCACTGCTCCCAACATCAAGTGGCTCACAGTGAGCTCTCCAGCAATTCAACCCAACAAAAACTGGCTCACAGTGAGCTCTCCAGCCATAGCTCCAAACTTCGATGGGCTCATAGTGAGCTGTCCAGCAATTCAACCCAACATCAACTGGCTCACAGTGAGGTCTCCAGCCATCGCTCCAAACATCGACTGGCTCACAGTGAGCTCTGCAGCCACTGCAGCCAACATCAACTGCCTCACAGTGAACTCTCCAGCCCCTGGCGCACAGTGAACTCTCCAGCCACTGCACCCAACATCAACTGGCTCACAGTGAGCTCTCCAGCCATTGCTCCCAACATCGACACGCTCTCAGTGAGCTCTCCAGCCACTGCACCCAATATCCCCTGTCTCACAGTGAGTCCTCCAGCCACTGCACCCAATATCCACTGGCTCACAGTGAGGTCTCCAGCCATTGCTCCCAAATTCAACTGGCTCACAGTGAGCTCTCCAGCAATTCAACCCAACAAAAACTGGCTCACAGTGAGCTCTCCAGCCATTGCTCCAAACGTCGACTGGCTCACAGTGAGCTCTCCAGCCATTGCTCCAAACATCGACTGGCTCACATGTGAGCTCTCCAGCAATTGCTCCCAACATCGTCTGGCTCACAGTGAGCTCTCCAGCCACTGCACCCCACATTGTCTGGCTCTCAGTGAGCTCTCCAGCGATTTCTCCCAACATCCACTGGCTCGCAGTGAGTCCTCCAGCCACTGCACCCAAAATCCACTGGCTCAAAGTGAGGTCTCCAGCCATTGCTCCAAACGTCGACTGGCTCACAGTGAGCTCTCCAGCCACTGCTCCCAACATCCACTGGCTCACAGTGAGCTCTCCAGCCACTGCTCCCAACATCGAATGGCTCACAGTGAGCTCTCCAGCGATTTCTCCCAACTTCAACTGGCTCACAGTGAGCTCTCCAGCCACTGCACCCAAAATCCACTGGCTCACAGTGAGGTCTCCAGCCATTGCTCCCAAATTCAACTGGCTCACAGTGAGCTCTCCAGCAATTCAACCCAACAAAAACTGGCTCAGAGTGAGCTCTCCAGCCATTGCTCCAAACGTCGACTGGCACACAGTGAGCTCTCCAGCAATTGCTCCCAACATCGACAGGTTCACAGTGAGCTCTCCAGCCATTGCTCCCAACATCGACACACTCTCAGTGAGCTCTCCAGCCACTGCAACCAACATCCACTGGCTCACACTGAGCTCTCCAGCCATTGCTCCCAATGTTAACTGGTTCACACTGAGCTCTCCAGCCACTGCAACCAACATTCACTGGCTCACAGGGAGGTCTCCAGCCACTGCACCCAACATCCACTGGCTCACAGTGTCCTCCAGCCACTGCACCCAACATCCACTGGCTCACAGTGAGTTCTCCAGCCTTTGCTCCCAAATTCAACCGGCTCACAGTGAGCTCTCCAGCCATTGCACCTAATGTCGACTGGCTCACAGTGAGCTCTCCAGCCACTGCACCCAACATCCACTGGCTCACAGTGAGCTCTTCAGCCATTGCTCCCAATGTTAACCGGTTCACACTGAGCTCTCCAGCCACTGCAACCAACATTCACTGGCTCACAGGGAGGTCTCCAGCCAATGCTCCCAACATCCACTGGCTCACAGAGTGCTCTCCAGCCTCTGCACCCAACATCGACTGGCTCACTGTGAGCTCTCCAGACATTGTTCCCAACATCGACTGGCTCACAGTGAGCTCTCCAGCCATTGTACCCAACATCCACTGCCTCACAGTGAGGTCTCCAGCCATTGTTCCCAACATCAACTGGCTCACAGTGAGCTACCAGCCACTGTACCCAACATCGACAGGTTCACAGTGAGCTCTCCAGCCATTGCACCCAACAATTACTGGCTCACAGTGAGCTACCAGCCACTGTACCCAACATCGACAGGTACACAGTGAGCTCTCCAGCCATTGCTCCCAACACCGACTGGCTCACAGTGAGCTCTCCAGCCACTGCTCCGAACATCAACTGGCTCACAGTGAGCTCTCCAGCCACTGCTCCCAACATCAAGTGGCTCACAGTGAGCTCTCCAGCAATTCAACCCAACAAAAACTGGCTCACAGTGAGCTCTCCAGCCATACCTCCAAACTTCGATGGGCTCATAGTGAGCTGTCCAGCAATTCAACCCAACATCAACTGGCTCACAGTGAGCTCTGCAGCCACTGCAGCCAACATCAACTGCCTCACAGTGAGCTCTCCAGCCCCTGGCGCACAGTGAACTCTCCAGCCACTGCACCCAACATCAACTGGCTCACAGTGAGCTCTCCAGCCATTGCTCCCAACATCGATACGCTCTCAGTGAGCTCTCCAGCCACTGCACCCAATATCCCCTGTCTCACAGTGAGTCCTCCAGCCACTGCACCCAATATCCACTGGCTCACAGTGAGGTCTCCAGCCATTGCTCCCAAATTCAACTGGCTCACAGTGAGCTCTCCAGCAATTCAACCCAACAAAAACTGGCTCACAGTGAGTCCTCCAGCCACTGCACCCAAAATCCACTGGCTCAAAGTGAGGTCTCCAGCCATTGCTCCAAACGTCGACTGGCTCACAGTGAGCTCTCCAGCCACTGCTCCCAACATCCACTGGCTCACAGTGAGCTCTCCAGCCACTGCTCCCAACATCGAATGGCTCACAGTGAGCTCTCCAGCGATTTCTCCCAACTTCAACTGGCTCACAGTGAGCTCTCCAGCCACTGCACCCAAAATCCACTGGCTCACAGTGAGGTCTCCAGCCATTGCTCCCAAATTCAACTGGCTCACAGTGAGCTCTCCAGCAATTCAACCCAACAAAAACTGGCTCAGAGTGAGCTCTCCAGCCATTGCTCCAAACGTCGACTGGCTCACAGTGAGCTCTCCAGCCATTGCTCCAAACATCGACTGGCTCACATGTGAGCTCTCCAGCAATTGCTCCCAACATCGTCTGGCTCACAGTGAGCTCTCCAGCCACTGCACCCCACATTGTCTGGCTCTCAGTGAGCTCTCCAGCGATTTCTCCCAACATCCACTGGCTCGCAGTGAGTCCTCCAGCCACTGCACCCAAAATCCACTGGCTCAAAGTGAGGTCTCCAGCCATTGCTCCAAACGTCGACTGGCTCACAGTGAGCTCTCCAGCCACTGCTCCCAACATCCACTGGCTCACAGTGAGCTCTCCAGCCACTGCTCCCAACATCGAATGGCTCACAGTGAGCTCTCCAGCGATTTCTCCCAACTTCAACTGGCTCACAGTGAGCTCTCCAGCCACTGCACCCAAAATCCACTGGCTCACAGTGAGGTCTCCAGCCATTGCTCCCAAATTCAACTGGCTCACAGTGAGCTCTCCAGCAATTCAACCCAACAAAAACTGGCTCAGAGTGAGCTCTCCAGCCATTGCTCCAAACGTCGACTGGCACACAGTGAGCTCTCCAGCAATTGCTCCCAACATCGACAGGTTCACAGTGAGCTCTCCAGCCATTGCTCCCAACATCGACACACTCTCAGTGAGCTCTCCAGCCACTGCAACCAACATCCACTGGCTCACACTGAGCTCTCCAGCCATTGCTCCCAATGTTAACTGGTTCACACTGAGCTCTCCAGCCACTGCAACCAACATTCACTGGCTCACAGGGAGGTCTCCAGCCACTGCACCCAACATCCACTGGCTCACAGTGTCCTCCAGCCACTGCACCCAACATCCACTGGCTCACAGTGAGTTCTCCAGCCTTTGCTCCCAAATTCAACCGGCTCACAGTGAGCTCTCCAGCCATTGCACCTAATGTCGACTGGCTCACAGTGAGCTCTCCAGCCACTGCACCCAACATCCACTGGCTCACAGTGAGCTCTTCAGCCATTGCTCCCAATGTTAACCGGTTCACACTGAGCTCTCCAGCCACTGCAACCAACATTCACTGGCTCACAGGGAGGTCTCCAGCCAATGCTCCCAACATCCACTGGCTCACAGAGTGCTCTCCAGCCTCTGCACCCAACATCGACTGGCTCACTGTGAGCTCTCCAGACATTGTTCCCAACATCGACTGGCTCACAGTGAGCTCTCCAGCCATTGTACCCAACATCCACTGCCTCACAGTGAGGTCTCCAGCCATTGTTCCCAACATCAACTGGCTCACAGTGAGCTACCAGCCACTGTACCCAACATCGACAGGTTCACAGTGAGCTCTCCAGCCATTGCACCCAACAATTACTGGCTCACAGTGAGCTACCAGCCACTGTACCCAACATCGACAGGTACACAGTGAGCTCTCCAGCCATTGCTCCCAACACCGACTGGCTCACAGTGAGCTCTCCAGCCACTGCTCCGAACATCAACTGGCTCACAGTGAGCTCTCCAGCCACTGCTCCCAACATCAAGTGGCTCACAGTGAGCTCTCCAGCAATTCAACCCAACAAAAACTGGCTCACAGTGAGCTCTCCAGCCATACCTCCAAACTTCGATGGGCTCATAGTGAGCTGTCCAGCAATTCAACCCAACATCAACTGGCTCACAGTGAGCTCTGCAGCCACTGCAGCCAACATCAACTGCCTCACAGTGAGCTCTCCAGCCCCTGGCGCACAGTGAACTCTCCAGCCACTGCACCCAACATCAACTGGCTCACAGTGAGCTCTCCAGCCATTGCTCCCAACATCGATACGCTCTCAGTGAGCTCTCCAGCCACTGCACCCAATATCCCCTGTCTCACAGTGAGTCCTCCAGCCACTGCACCCAATATCCACTGGCTCACAGTGAGGTCTCCAGCCATTGCTCCCAAATTCAACTGGCTCACAGTGAGCTCTCCAGCAATTCAACCCAACAAAAACTGGCTCACAGTGAGTCCTCCAGCCACTGCACCCAAAATCCACTGGCTCAAAGTGAGGTCTCCAGCCATTGCTCCAAACGTCGACTGGCTCACAGTGAGCTCTCCAGCCACTGCTCCCAACATCCACTGGCTCACAGTGAGCTCTCCAGCCACTGCTCCCAACATCGAATGGCTCACAGTGAGCTCTCCAGCGATTTCTCCCAACTTCAACTGGCTCACAGTGAGCTCTCCAGCCACTGCACCCAAAATCCACTGGCTCACAGTGAGGTCTCCAGCCATTGCTCCCAAATTCAACTGGCTCACAGTGAGCTCTCCAGCAATTCAACCCAACAAAAACTGGCTCAGAGTGAGCTCTCCAGCCATTGCTCCAAACGTCGACTGGCTCACAGTGAGCTCTCCAGCAATTGCTCCCAACATCGACAGGTTCACAGTGAGCTCTCCAGCCATTGCTCCCAACATCGACACACTCTCAGTGAGCTCTCCAGCCACTGCACCCAACATCCACTGGCTCACACTGAGCTCTCCAGCCATTGCTCCCAATGTTAACTGGTTCACACTGAGCTCTCCAGCCACTGCAACCAACATTCACTGGCTCACAGGGAGGTCTCCAGCCACTGCACCCAACATCCACTGGCTCACAGTGTCCTCCAGCCACTGCACCCAACATCCACTGGCTCACAGTGAGTTCTCCAGCCTTTGCTCCCAAATTCAACCGGCTCACAGTGAGCTCTCCAGCCATTGCACCTAATGTCGACTGGCTCACAGTGAGCTCTCCAGCCACTGCACCCAACATCCACTGGCTCACAGTGAGCTCTTCAGCCATTGCTCACAATGTTAACTGGTTCACACTGAGCTCTCCAGCCACTGCAACCAACATTCACTGGCTCACAGGGAGGTCTCCAGCCAATGCTCCCAACATCCACTGGCTCACAGAGTGCTCTCCAGCCTCTGCACCCAACATCGACTGGCTCACTGTGAGCTCTCCAGACATTGTTCCCAACATCGACTGGCTCACAGTGAGCTCTCCAGCCATTGTACCCAACATCCACTGGCTCACAGTGAGCTCTCCAGCCATTGTTCCCAACATCAACTGGCTCACAGTGAGCTACCAGCCACTGTACCCAACATCGACAGGTTCACAGTGAGCTCTCCAGCCATTGCACCCAACACCGACTGGCTCACAGTGAGCTACCAGCCACTGTACCCAACATCGACAGGTACACAGTGAGCTCTCCAGCCATTGCTCCCAACACCGACTGGCTCACAGTGAGCTCTCCAGCCACTGCTCCGAACATCAACTGGCTCACTGAGCTCTCCAGCCACTGCTCCCAACATCAAGTGGCTCACAGTGAGCTCTCCAGCAATTCAACCCAACAAAAACTGGCTCACAGTGAGCTCTCCAGCCATACCTCCAAATTTCGATGGGCTCATAGTGAGCTGTCCAGCAATTCAACCCAACATCAACTGGCTCACAGTGAGGTCTCCAGCCATTACTCCAAACATCGACTGGCTCACAGTGAGCTCTCCAGCCACTGGCGCACAGTGAACTCTCCAGCCACTGCACCCAACATCAACTGGCTCACAGTGAGCTCTCCAGCCATTGCTCCCAACATCGACACGCTCTCAGTGAGCTCTCCAGCCACTGCACCCAAAATCCACTGGCTCAAAGTGAGGTCTCCAGCCATTGCTCCAAACGTCGACTGGCTCACAGTGAGCTCTCCAGCCACTGCTCCCAACATCCACTGGCTCACAGTGAGCTCTCCAGCCACTGCTCCCAACATCGAATGGCTCACAGTGAGCTCTCCAGCGATTTCTCCCAACTTCAACTGGCTCACAGTGAGCTCTCCAGCCACTGCACCCAAAATCCACTGGCTCACAGTGAGGTCTCCAGCCATTGCTCCCAAATTCAACTGGCTCACAGTGAGCTCTCCAGCAATTCAACCCAACAAAAACTGGCTCAGAGTGAGCTCTCCAGCCATTGCTCCAAACGTCGACTGGCACACAGTGAGCTCTCCAGCAATTGCTCCCAACATCGACAGGTTCACAGTGAGCTCTCCAGCCATTGCTCCCAACATCGACACACTCTCAGTGAGCTCTCCAGCCACTGCAACCAACATCCACTGGCTCACACTGAGCTCTCCAGCCATTGCTCCCAATGTTAACTGGTTCACACTGAGCTCTCCAGCCACTGCAACCAACATTCACTGGCTCACAGGGAGGTCTCCAGCCACTGCACCCAACATCCACTGGCTCACAGTGTCCTCCAGCCACTGCACCCAACATCCACTGGCTCACAGTGAGTTCTCCAGCCTTTGCTCCCAAATTCAACTGGCTCACAGTGAGCTCTCCAGCCATTGCACCTAATGTCGACTGGCTCACAGTGAGCTCTCCAGCCACTGCACCCAACATCCACTGGCTCACAGTGAGTTCTCCAGCCTTTGCTCCCAAATTCAACCGGCTCACAGTGAGCTCTCCAGCCATTGCACCTAATGTCGACTGGCTCACAGTGAGCTCTCCAGCCACTGCACCCAACATCCACTGGCTCACAGTGAGCTCTTCAGCCATTGCTCCCAATGTTAACTGGTTCACACTGAGCTCTCCAGCCACTGCAACCAACATTCACTGGCTCACAGGGAGGTCTCCAGCCAATGCTCCCAACATCCACTGGCTCACAGAGTGCTCTCCAGCCTCTGCACCCAACATCGACTGGCTCACTGTGAGCTCTCCAGACATTGTTCCCAACATCGACTGGCTCACAGTGAGCTCTCCAGCCATTGTACCCAACATCCACTCCCTCACAGTGAGGTCTCCAGCCATTGTTCCCAACATCAACTGGCTCACAGTGAGCTACCAGCCACTGTACCCAACATCGACAGGTTCACAGTGAGCTCTCCAGCCATTGCACCCAACACCGACTGGCTCACAGTGAGCTACCAGCCACTGTACCCAACATCGACAGGTACACAGTGAGCTCTCCAGCCATTGCTCCCAACACCGACTGGCTCACAGTGAGCTCTCCAGCCACTGCTCCGAACATCAACTGGCTCACAGTGAGCTCTCCAGCCACTGCTCCCAACATCAAGTGGCTCACAGTGAGCTCTCCAGCAATTCAACCCAACAAAAACTGGCTCACAGTGAGCTCTCCAGCCATACCTCCAAACTTCGATGGGCTCATAGTGAGCTGTCCAGCAATTCAACCCAACATCAACTGGCTCACAGTGAGCTCTGCAGCCACTGCAGCCAACATCAACTGCCTCACAGTGAGCTCTCCAGCCCCTGGCGCACAGTGAACTCTCCAGCCACTGCACCCAACATCAACTGGCTCACAGTGAGCTCTCCAGCCATTGCTCCCAACATCGACACGCTCTCAGTGAGCTCTCCAGCCACTGCACCCAATATCCCCTGTCTCACAGTGAGTCCTCCAGCCACTGCACCCAATATCCACTGGCTCACAGTGAGGTCTCCAGCCATTGCTCCCAAATTCAACTGGCTCACAGTGAGCTCTCCAGCAATTCAACCCAACAAAAACTGGCTCACAGTGAGCTCTCCAGCCATTGCTCCAAACGTCGACTGGCTCACAGTGAGCTCTCCAGCCATTGCTCCAAACATCGACTGGCTCACATGTGAGCTCTCCAGCAATTGCTCCCAACATCGTCTGGCTCACAGTGAGCTCTCCAGCCACTGCACCCCACATTGTCTGGCTCTCAGTGAGCTCTCCAGCGATTTCTCCCAACATCCACTGGCTCGCAGTGAGTCCTCCAGCCACTGCACCCAAAATCCACTGGCTCAAAGTGAGGTCTCCAGCCATTGCTCCCAACATCCACTGGCTCACAGTGAGCTCTCCAGCCACTGCTCCGAACATCGAATGGCTCACAGTGAGCTCTCCAGCGTTTTCTCCCAACTTCAACTGGCTCACAGTGAGCTCTCCAGCGATTTCTCCCAACTTCAACTGGCTCACAGTGAGCTCTCCAGCCACTGCACCCAAAATCCACTGGCTCACAGTGAGGTCTCCAGCCATTGCTCCCAAATTCAACTGGCTCACAGTGAGCTCTCCAGCAATTCAACCCAACAAAAACTGGCTCAGAGTGAGCTCTCCAGCCATTGCTCCAAACGTCGACTGGCTCACAGTGAGCTCTCCAGCAATTGCTCCCAACATCGACAGGTTCACAGTGAGCTCTCCAGCCATTGCTCCCAACATCGACACACTCTCAGTGAGCTCTCCAGCCACTGCACCCAACATCCACTGGCTCACACTGAGCTCTCCAGCCATTGCTCCCAATGTTAACTGGTTCACACTGAGCTCTCCAGCCACTGCAACCAACATTCACTGGCTCACAGGGAGGTCTCCAGCCACTGCACCCAACATCCACTGGCTCACAGTGTCCTCCAGCCACTGCACCCAACATCCACTGGCTCAAAGTGAGGTCTCCAGCCATTGCTCCAAACGTCGACTGGCTCACAGTGAGCTCTCCAGCCACTGCTCCCAACATCCACTGGCTCACAGTGAGCTCTCCAGCCATTGCACCTAATGTCGACTGGCTCACAGTGAGCTCTCCAGCCACTGCACCCAACATCCACTGGCTCACAGTGAGCTCTTCAGCCATTGCTCCCAATGTTAACTGGTTCACACTGAGCTCTCCAGCCACTGCAACCAACATTCACTGGCTCACAGGGAGGTCTCCAGCCAATGCTCCCAACATCCACTGGCTCACAGAGTGCTCTCCAGCCTCTGCACCCAACATCGACTGGCTCACTGTGAGCTCTCCAGACATTGTTCCCAACATCGACTGGCTCACAGTGAGCTCTCCAGCCATTGTACCCAACATCCACTGGCTCACAGTGAGGTCTCCAGCCATTGTTCCCAACATCAACTGGCTCGCAGTGAGCTACCAGCCACTGTACCCAACATCGACAGGTTCACAGTGAGCTCTCCAGCCATTGCACCCAACACCGACTGGCTCACAGTGATCTACCAGCCACTGTACCCAACATCGACAGGTACACAGTGAGCTCTCCAGCCATTGCTCCCAACACCGACTGGCTCACAGTGAGCTCTCCAGCCACTGCTCCGAACATCAACTGGCTCACAGTGAGCTCTCCAGCCACTGCTCCCAACATCAAGTGGCTCACAGTGAGCTCTCCAGCAATTCAACCCAACAAAAACTGGCTCACAGTGAGCTCTCCAGCCATACCTCCAAATTTCGATGGGCTCATAGTGAGCTGTCCAGCAATTCAACCCAACATCAACTGGCTCACAGTGAGGTCTCCAGCCATTGCTCCAAACATCGACTGGCTCACAGTGAGCTCTCCAGCCACTGGCGCACAGTGAACTCTCCAGCCACTGCACCCAACATCAACTGGCTCACAGTGAGCTCTCCAGCCATTGCTCCCAACATCGACACGCTCTCAGTGAGCTCTCCAGCCACTGCACCCAATATCCACTGTCTCACAGTGAGTCCTCCAGCCACTGCACCCAAAATCCACTGGCTCACAGTGAGGTCTCCAGCCATTGCTCCCAACATCAAGTGGCTCACAGTGAGCTCTCCAGCAATTCAACCCAACAAAAACTGGCTCAGAGTGAGCTCTCCAGCCATTGCTCCAAACGTCGACTCGCTCACAGTGAGCTCTCCAGCAGTTGCTCCCAACATCGACAGGTTCACAGTGAGCTCTCCAGCCATTGCTCCCAACATCGACACACTCTCAGTGAGCTCTCCAGCCACTGCACCCAACATCCACTGGCTCACAGTGTCCTCCAGCCACTGCAGCCAACATCAACTGCCTCACAGTGAGCTCTCCAGCCACTGGCGCACAGTGAACTCTCCAGCCACTGCACCCAACATCAACTGGCTCACAGTGAGCTCTCCAGCCATTGCTCCCAACATCGACACGCTCTCAGTGAGCTCTCCAGCCACTGCACCCAATATCCACTGTCTCACAGTGAGTCCTCCAGCCACTGCACCCAAAATCCACTGGCTCACAGTGAGGTCTCCAGCCATTGCTCCCAACATCAAGTGGCTCACAGTGAGCTCTCCAGCAATTCAACCCAACAAAAACTGGCTCAGAGTGAGCTCTCCAGCCATTGCTCCAAACGTCGACTCGCTCACAGTGAGCTCTCCAGCAATTGCTCCCAACATCGACAGGTTCACAGTGAGCTCTCCAGCCATTGCTCCCAACATCGACACACTCTCAGTGAGCTCTCCAGCCACTGCACCCAACATCCACTGGCTCACAGTGTCCTCCAGCCACTGCATCCAACATCCACTGGCTCACAGTGAGTTCTCCAGCCATTGCTCCCAAATTCAACCGGCTGAGATTGAGCTCTCCAGCCATTGCACCTAACGTCGACTGGCTCACAGTGAGCTCTCCAGCCACTGCACCCAACATCCACTGGCTCACAGTGAGCTCTCCAGCCATTGCTCCCAATGTTAACTGGTTCACACTGAGCTCTCCAGCCACTGCAACCAACATTCACTGGCTCACAGGGAGGTCTCCAGCCAATGCTCCCAACATCGACTGGCTCACAGTGAGC
The DNA here is from genome assembly GCF_030144855.1 of Hypanus sabinus. NCBI lineage: Eukaryota > Metazoa > Chordata > Chondrichthyes > Myliobatiformes > Dasyatidae > Hypanus > Hypanus sabinus. The sequence continues at coordinate 103,326,862 of NC_082708.1, read as the reverse complement.
TCTCCAGCCATTGTACCCAATATCCACTGGCTCACAGTGTCCGCCAGCCACTGCACCCAACATCCACTGGCTCACAGTGAGTTCTCCAGCCATTGCTTCCAAATTCAACTGCCTCACAGTGAGCTCTCCAGCCATTGCTCCCAACACCGACTGGCTCACAGTAAGCTCTCCAGCCACTGCTCCGAACATCAACTGGCTCACAGTGAGCTCTCCAGCCACTGCTCCCAACATCAAGTGGCTCACAGTGAGCTTTCCAGCAATTGAACCCAACAAAAACTGGCACACAGTGAGCTCTCCAGCCATTGCTGCCAACATCGACTTGGTCACAGTGAGCTCTCCAGCCACTGCAACCATCGTCGACTGGCTCACAGTGAACTCTATAGACAATGCAACCAACATCGACTGGCTCACAGTGAGCTCTCCAGCCATTGCTCCCGACGTCGACGGGCTCACAGTGAGCACTCCAACCAATGTACCCAACATCGACTGGTTCGCAGTGAGCTCTCCAGCCATTGCACCCAACACCGACTGGCTCACAGTGAGCTCTCCAGCCACTGCACCCAACATCGACAGGTTCACAGTGAGCTCTCCAGCCATTGCTCCCAACACCGACTGGCTCACAGTGAGCTACCAGCCACTGTACCCAACATCTACAGGTTCACAGTGAGCTCTCCAGCCATTGCTCCCAACAACGACTGGCTCACAGTGAGCTCTCCAGCCACTGCTCCGAACATCAACTGGCTCACAGTGAGCTCTCCAGCCACTGCTCCCAACATCAAGTGGCTCACAGTGAGCTCTCCAGCAATTCAACCCAACAAAAACTGGCTCACAGTGAGCTCTCCAGCCATAGCTCCAAACTTCGATGGGCTCATAGTGAGCTGTCCAGCAATTCAACCCAACATCAACTGGCTCACAGTGAGGTCTCCAGCCATTGCTCCAAACATCGACTGGCTCACAGTGAGCTCTGCAGCCACTGGCGCACAGTGAACTCTCCAGCCACTGCACCCAACATCAACTGGCACAGAGTGAGCTCTCCAGCAATTCAACCCAACAAAAACTGGCTCAGAGTGAGCTCTCCAGCCATTGCTCCAAACGTCGACTGTCTCACAGTGAGCTCTCCAGCAATTGCTCCCAACATCGACAGGTTCACAGTGAGCTCTCCAGCCATTGCTCCCAACATCGACACACTCTCAGTGAGCTCTCCAGCCACTGCACCCAACATCCACTGGCTCACAGTGTCCTCCAGCCACTGCACCCAACATCCACTGGCTCACAGTGAGTTCTCCAGCCATTGCTCCCAAATTCAACCGGCTGACAGTGAGCTCTCCAGCCATTGCACCTAACGTCGACTGGCTCACAGTGAGCTCTCCAGCCACTGCACCCAACATCCACTGGCTCACAGTGAGCTCTCCAGCCATTGCTCCCAATGTTAACTGGTTCACACTGAGCTCTCCAGCCACTGCAACCAACATTCACTGGCTCACAGGGAGGTCTCCAGCCAATGCTCCCAACATCCACTGGCTCACAGAGTGCTCTCCAGCCTCTGCACCCAACATCGACTGGCTCACTGTGAGCTCTCCAGCCATTGTTCCCAACATCGACTGGCTCACAGTGAGCTCTCCAGCCATTGTACCCAACATCCACTGGCTCACAGTGAGATCTCCAGCCATCGCACCCAACATCCACTGGCTCACAGTGAGGTCTCCAGCCATTGCTGCCAACATCGACTGGGTCACAGTGAGCTCTCCAGCCACGGCAACCATCGTCGACTGGCTCACAGTGAACTCTATAGACACTGCAACGAACATCGACTGGCTCACAGTGAGCTCTCCAGCCATTGCTCCCGACGTCGACGGGCTCACAGTGAGCTCTCCAACCAATCTACCCAACATCGACTGGTTCGCAGTGAGCTATCCAGCCATTGCACCCAACACCGACTGGCTCACAGTGAGCTCTCCAGCCACTGCACCCAACATCAACTGGCTCACAGTGAGCTACCAGCCACTGCACCCAACATCGACAGGTTAACAGTGAGCTCTCCAGCCATTGATCCCAACACCGACTGACTCACAGTGAGCTACCAGCCACTGTACCCAACATCTACAGGTTCACAGTGAGCTCTCCAGCCATTGCTCCCAATACCGACTGGCTCACAGTGAGCTCTCCAGCCACTGCTCCGAACATCAACTGGCTCACAGTGAGCTCTCCAGCCACTGGTCCCAACATCAAGTGGCTCACAGTGAGCTCTCCAGCAATTCAACCCAACAAAAACTGGCTCACAGTGAGCTCTCCAGCCATAGCTCCAAACTTCGATGGGCTCATAGTGAGCTGTCAAGCAATTCAACCCAACATCAACTGGCTTACAGTGAGGTCTCCAGCCATTGCTCCAAACATCGACTGGCTCACAGTGAGCTCTGCAGCCACTGCAGCCAACATCGACACGCTCTCAGTGAGCTCTCCAGCCACTGCACCCAAAATCCACTGGCTCACAGTGAGGTCTCCAGCCATTGCTCCCAAATTCAACTGGCTCACAGTGAGCTCTCCAGCAATTCAACCCAACAAAAACTGGCTCACAGTGAGCTCTCCAGCCATTGCTCCAAACGTCGACTGGCTCACAGTGAGCTCTCCAGCCATTGCCCCAAACATCGTCTGGCTCACAGTGAGCTCTCCAGCCACTGCACCCCACATTGTCTGGCTCTCAGTGAGCTCTCCAGCGATTTCTCCCAACATCCACTGGCTCACAGTGAGTCCTCCAGCCACTGCACCCAAAATCCACTGGCTCACAGTGAGGTCTCCAGCCATTGCTCCAAACGTCGACTGGCTCACAGTGAGCTCTCCAGCCACTGCTCCCAACATCCACTGGCTCACAGTGAGCTCTCCAGCCACTGCTCCCAACATCGAATGGCTCACAGTGAGCTCTCCAGCGATTTCTCCCAACTTCAACTGGCTCACAGTGAGGTCTCCAGCCATTGCTCCAAACTTCGATGAGCTCATAGTGAGCTGTCCAGCAATTCAACCCAACATCAACTGGCTCACAGTGAGGTCTCCAGCCATTGCTCCAAACATCGACTGGCTCACAGTGAGCTCTCCAGCCACAGCAGCCAACATCAAATGCCTCACAGTGAGCTCTCCAGCCACTGGCGCACAGTGAACTCTCCAGCCACTGCACCCAACATCAACTGGCTCACAGTGAGCTCTCCAGCCATTGCTCCCAACATCGACACGCTCTCAGTGAGCTCTCCAGCCACTGCATCCAATATCCACTGTCTCACAGTGAGTCCTCCAGCCACTGCACCCAAAATCCACTGTCTCACAGTGAGGTCTCCAGCCATTGCTCCCAAATTCAACTGGCTCACAGTGAGCTCTCCAGCAATTCAACCCAACAAAAACTGGCTCAGAGTGAGCTCTCCAGCCATTGCTCCAAACGTCGACTGGCTCACAGTGAGCTCTCCAGCAATTGCTCCCAACATCGACAGGTTCACAGTGAGCTCTCCAGCCATTGCTCCCAACATCGACACACTCTCAGTGAGCTCTCCAGCCACTGCACCCAACATCCACTGGCTCACAGTGTCCTCCAGCCACTGCACCCAAAATCCACTGGCTCACAGTGAGGTCTCCAGCCATTGCTCCCAAATTCAACAGGCTCACAGTGAGCTCTCCAGCAATTCAACCCAACAAAAACTGGCTCACAGTGAGCTCTCCAGCCATTGCTCCAAACGTCGACTGGCTCACAGTGAGCTCTCCAGCCATTGCCCCAAACATCGACTGGCTCACATGTGAGCTCTCCAGCAATTGCTCCCAACATCGTCTGGCTCACAGTGAGCTCTCCAGCCACTGCACCCCACATTGTCTGGCTCTCAGTGAGCTCTCCAGCGATTTCTCCCAACATCCACTGGCTCACAGTGAGTCCTCCAGCCACTGCACCCAAAATCCACTGGCTCACAGTGAGGTCTCCAGCCATTGCTCCAAACGTCGACTGGCTCACAGTGAGCTCTCCAGCCACTGCTCCCAACATCCACTGGCTCACAGTGAGCTCTCCAGCCACTGCTCCCAACATCGAATGGCTCACAGTGAGCTCTCCAGCGATTTCTCCCAACTTCAACTGGCTCACATTGAGCTCTCCAGCAATTCAACCCAACAAAAACTGGCTCACAGTGAGCTCTCCAGCCACAGCTCCAAACTTCGATGAGCTCATAGTGAGCTGTCCAGCAATTCAACCCAACATCAACTGGCTCACAGTGAGGTCTCCAGCCATTGCTCCAAACATCGACTGGCTCACAGTGAGCTCTCCAGCCACTGCAGCCAACATCAAATGCCTCACAGTGAGCTCTCCAGCCACTGGCGCACAGTGAACTCTCCAGCCACTGCACCCAACATCAACTGGCTCACAGTGAGCTCTCCAGCCATTGCTCCCAACATCGACACGCTCTCAGTGAGCTCTCCAGCCACTGCATCCAATATCCACTGTCTCACAGTGAGTCCTCCAGCCACTGCACCCAAAATCCACTGTCTCACAGTGAGGTCTCCAGCCATTGCTCCCAAATTCAACTGGCTCACAGTGAGCTCTCCAGCAATTCAACCCAACAAAAACTGGCTCAGAGTGAGCTCTCCAGCCATTGCTCCAAACGTCGACTGGCTCACAGTGAGCTCTCCAGCAATTGCTCCCAACATCGACAGGTTCACAGTGAGCTCTCCAGCCATTGCTCCCAACATCGACACACTCTCAGTGAGCTCTCCAGCCACTGCCCCCAACATCCACTGGCTCACAGTGTCCTCCAGCCACTGCACCCAACATCCACTGGCTCACAGTGAGCTCTCCAGCCATTGCTCCCAAATTCAACCGGCTCACAGTGAGCTCTCCAGCCATTGCACCTAACGTCGACTGGCTCACAGTGAGCTCTCCAGCCACTGCACCCAACATCCACTGGCTCACAGTGAGCTCTCCAGCCATTGCTCCCAATGTTAACTGGTTCACACTGAGCTCTCCAGCCACTGCAACCAACATTCACTGGCTCACAGGGAGGTCTCCAGCCAATGCTCCCAACATCCACTGGCTCACAGAGTGCTCTCCAGCCTCTGCACCCAACATCGACTGGCTCACTGTGAGCACTCCAGCCATTGTTCCCAACATCGACTGGCTCACAGTGAGCACTCCAGCCATTGTACCCAACATCCACTGGCTCACAGTGAGGTCTCCAGCCATTGTTCCCAACATCGACAGGTTCACAGTGAGCTCTCCAGCCATTGCACCCAACACCGACTGGCTCACAGTGAGCTCTCCAGCCACGGCAACCATCGTCGACTGGCACACAGTGAACTCTATAAACACTGCAACGAACATCAACTGGCTCACAGTGAGCTCTCCAGCCACTGCTCCGAACATCAAGTGGCTCACAGTGAGCTCTCCAGCAATTCAACCCAACAAAAACTGGCTCACAGTCAGCTCTCCAGCCATAGCTCCAAACTTCGATGGGCTCATAGTGAGCTGTCCAGCAATTCAACCCAACATCAACTGGCTCACAGTGAGGTCTCCAGCCATTGCTCCAAACATCGACTGGCTCACAGTGAGCTCTCCAGCCACTGCAGCCAACATCAACTGCCTCACAGTGAGCTCTCCAACCACTGGCGCACATGAACTCTCCAACCACTGCACCCAACATCAACTGGCTCACAGTGAGGTCTCCAGCCATTGCTCCCAACATCGACACGCTCTCAGTGAGCTCTCCAGCCACTGCACCCAATATCCACTGTCTCACAGTGAGTCCTCCAGCCACTGCACCCAAAATCCACTGGCTCACAGTGAGGTCTCCAGCCATTGCTCCCAAATTCAACTGGCTCACAGTGAGCTCTCCAGCAATTCAACCCAACAAAAACTGGCTCAGAGTGAGCTCTCCAGCCATTGCTCCAAACGTCGACTGGCTCACAGTGAGCTCTCCAGCAATTGCTCCCAACATCGACAGGTTCACAGTGAGCTCTCCAGACATTGCTCCCAACATCGACACACTCTCAGTGAGCTCTCCAGCCACTGCACCAAACATCCACTGGCTCACAGTGTCCTCCAGCCATTGCACCTAACGTCGACTGGCTCACAGTGAGCTCTCCAGCCACTGCACCCAACATCCACTGGCTCACAGTGAGCTCTCCAGCCATTGCTCCCAATATTAACTGGTTCACACTGAGCTCTCCAGCCACTGCAACCAACATTCACTGGCTCACAGGGAGGTCTCCAGCTAATGCTCCCAACATCCACTGGCTCACAGTGAGCTCTCCAGCCATTGTACCCAACATCCACTGGCTCACAGTGTCCTCCAACCACTGCACCCAACATCCACTGGCTCACAGTGAGTTCTCCAGCCATTGCTCCCAAATTCAACTGGCTCACATTGAGCTCTCCAGCCATTGCACCTAACGTCGACTGGCTCACAGTGAGCTCTCCAGCCACTGCACCCAACATCCACTGGCTCACTGTGAGCTCTCCAGCCATTGTTCCCAACATCGACTGGCTCACAGTGAGCTCTCCAGCCATTGTACCCAACATCCACTGGCTCACAGTGAGGTCTCCAGCCATTGTTCCCAACATCAACTGGCTCACAGTGAGCTACCAACCACTGTACCCAACATCGACAGGTTCACAGTGAGCTCTCCAGCCATTGCAGCCAACACCGACTGGCTCACAGTGAGCTAATAGCCACTGTACCCAACATCGACAGGTTCACAGTGAGCTCTCCAGCCACTGCTCCCAACATCAAGTGTCTCACAGTGAGCTCTCCAGCAATTCAACCCAACAAAAACTGGCTCACAGTGAGCTCTCCAGCCATATCTCCAAACTTCGATGGGCTCATAGTGAGCTGTCCAGCAATTCAACCCAACATCAACTGGCTCACAGTGAGGTCTCCAGCCATTGCTCCAAACATCGACTGGCTCACAGTGAGCTCTCCAGCCACTGCAGCTAACATCAACTGCCTCACAGTGAGCTCTCCAGCCACTGCAGCTAACATCAACTGCCTCACAGTGAGCTCTCCAGCCACTGCAGCTAACATCAACTGCCTCACAGTGAACTCTCCAGCCACTGCACCCAACATCAACTGGCTCACAGTGAGCTCTCCAGCCATTGCTCCCAACATCGACACGCTCTCAGTGAGCTCAGCAGCCACTGCATCCAATATCCACTGTCTCACAGTGAGTCCTCCAGCCACTGCACCCAAAATCCACTGGCTCACAGTGAGGTCTCCAGCCATTGCTCCCAAATTCAACTGGCTCACAGTGAGCTCTCCAGCAATTCAACCCAACAAAAACTGGCTCAGAGTGAGCTCTCCAGCCATTGCTCCAAACGTCGACTGGCTCACAGTGAGCCCTCCAGCCACTGCTCCGAACATCAACTGGCTCACAGTGAGCTCTCCAGCCATTGCTTCCAACATCGACTGGGTCACAGTAAGCTCTCCAGCCACTGCAACCATCGTCGACTGGCTCACAGTGAACTCTATAGACACTGCAACCAACATCGACTGGCTCACAGTGAGCTCTCCAGCCATTGCTCTCGAAGTCGACGGGCTCACAGTGAGCACTCCAACCAATGTACACAACATCGACTGGTTCGCAGTGAGCTCTCCAGCCATTGCACCCAACACCGACTGGCTCACAGTGAGCTCTCCAGCCACTGCACCCAACATCAACTGGCTCACAGTGAGCTACCAGCCACTGCACCCAACATCGACAGGTTCACAGTGAGCTCTCCAGCCATTGCTCCCAACACCGACTGGCTCACAGTGAGCTACCAGCCACTGTACCCAACATCTACAGGCTCACAGTGAGCTCTCCAGCCACTGCACCCAACATCCACTGGCTCACAGTGTGCTCCAGCCACTGCACCCAACATCCACTGGCTCACAGTGAGTTCTCCAGCCCCTGCTCCCAAATTCAACCGGCTGACAGTGAGCTCTCCAGCCATTGCACCTAACGTCGACTGGCTCACAGTGAGCTCTCCAGCCACTGCACCCAACATCCAATGGCTCACAGTGAGCTCTCCAGCCATTGCTCCCAATGTTAACTGGTTCACACTGAGCTCTCCAGCCACTGCAACCAACATTCACTGGCTCACAGGGAGGTCTCCAGCCAATGCTCCCAACATCCACTGGCTCACATTGTGCTCTCCAGCCTCTGCACCAAACATCGACTGGCTCACAGTGAGCTCTCCAGCCATTGTTCGCAACATCGACTGGCTCACAGTGTCCTCCAACCACTGCACCCAACATCCACTGGCTCACAGTGAGTTCTCCAGCCATTGCTCCCAAATTCAACTGGCTCACATTGAGCTCTCCAGCCATTGCACCTAACGTCGACTGGCTCACAGTGAGCTCTCCAGCCACTGCACCCAACATCCACTGGCTCACTGTGAGCTCTCCAGCCATTGTTCCCAACATCGACTGGCTCACAGTGAGCTCTCCAGCCATTGTACCCAACATCCACTGGCTCACAGTGAGGTCTCCAGCCATTGTTCCCAACATCAACTGGCTCACAGTGAGCTACCAACCACTGTACCCAACATCGACAGGTTCACAGTGAGCTCTCCAGCCATTGCAGCCAACACCGACTGGCTCACAGTGAGCTAATAGCCACTGTACCCAACATCGACAGGTTCACAGTGAGCTCTCCAGCCACTGCTCCCAACATCAAGTGTCTCACAGTGAGCTCTCCAGCAATTCAACCCAACAAAAACTGGCTCACAGTGAGCTCTCCAGCCATATCTCCAAACTTCGATGGGCTCATAGTGAGCTGTCCAGCAATTCAACCCAACATCAACTGGCTCACAGTGAGGTCTCCAGCCATTGCTCCAAACATCGACTGGCTCACAGTGAGCTCTCCAGCCACTGCAGCTAACATCAACTGCCTCACAGTGAGCTCTCCAGCCACTGCAGCTAACATCAACTGCCTCACAGTGAGCTCTCCAGCCACTGCAGCTAACATCAACTGCCTCACAGTGAACTCTCCAGCCACTGCACCCAACATCAACTGGCTCACAGTGAGCTCTCCAGCCATTGCTCCCAACATCGACACGCTCTCAGTGAGCTCAGCAGCCACTGCATCCAATATCCACTGTCTCACAGTGAGTCCTCCAGCCACTGCACCCAAAATCCACTGGCTCACAGTGAGGTCTCCAGCCATTGCTCCCAAATTCAACTGGCTCACAGTGAGCTCTCCAGCAATTCAACCCAACAAAAACTGGCTCAGAGTGAGCTCTCCAGCCATTGCTCCAAACGTCGACTGGCTCACAGTGAGCCCTCCAGCCACTGCTCCGAACATCAACTGGCTCACAGTGAGCTCTCCAGCCATTGCTTCCAACATCGACTGGGTCACAGTGAGCTCTCCAGCCACTGCAACCATCGTCGACTGGCTCACAGTGAACTCTATAGACACTGCAACCAACATCGACTGGCTCACAGTGAGCTCTCCAGCCATTGCTCTCGAAGTCGACGGGCTCACAGTGAGCACTCCAACCAATGTACACAACATCGACTGGTTCGCAGTGAGCTCTCCAGCCATTGCACCCAACACCGACTGGCTCACAGTGAGCTCTCCAGCCACTGCACCCAACATCAACTGGCTCACAGTGAGCTACCAGCCACTGCACCCAACATCGACAGGTTCACAGTGAGCTCTCCAGCCATTGCTCCCAACACCGACTGGCTCACAGTGAGCTACCAGCCACTGTACCCAACATCTACAGGCTCACAGTGAGCTCTCCAGCCACTGCACCCAACATCCACTGGCTCACAGTGTGCTCCAGCCACTGCACCCAACATCCACTGGCTCACAGTGAGTTCTCCAGCCCCTGCTCCCAAATTCAACCGGCTGACAGTGAGCTCTCCAGCCATTGCACCTAACGTCGACTGGCTCACAGTGAGCTCTCCAGCCACTGCACCCAACATCCAATGGCTCACAGTGAGCTCTCCAGCCATTGCTCCCAATGTTAACTGGTTCACACTGAGCTCTCCAGCCACTGCAACCAACATTCACTGGCTCACAGGGAGGTCTCCAGCCAATGCTCCCAACATCCACTGGCTCACATTGTGCTCTCCAGCCTCTGCACCAAACATCGACTGGCTCACAGTGAGCTCTCCAGCCATTGTTCGCAACATCGACTGGCTCACAGTGAGCTCTCCAGCCATTGTACCCAACATCCACTGGCTCACAGTGAGGTCTCCTGCCATTGCTGCCAACATTGACTGGGTCACAGTGAGCTCTCCAGCCACTGCAAACATCGTCGACTGGCTCACAGTGAACTCTATAGCCACTGCAACCAACATCGACTGGCTCACAGTGAGCTCTCCAGCCATTGCTCCCGACGTCGACGGGCTAACAGTGAGCTCTCCAAACAATGTACCCAACATCGACTGGTTCGCAGTGAGCTCTCCAGCCATTGCACCCAACACCGACTGGCTCACAGTGAGCTCTCCAGCCACTGCACCCAACATCAACTGGCTCACAGTGAGCTACTAGCCACTGCACCCAACATCGACTGGTTCACAGTGAGCTCTCCAGCCATTGCACCCAACACCGACTGGCTCACAGTGAGCTACCAGCCACTGTACCCAACATCTACAGGTTCACAGTGAGCTCTCCAGCCATTGCTCCCAACACCGACTGGCTCACAGTGAGCTCTCCAGCCACTGCTCCGAACATCAACGGGCTCACAGTGAGCTCTCCAGCCACTGCTCCCAACATCAAGTGGCTCACAGTGAGCTCTCCAGCAATTCAACCCAACAAAAACTGGCTCACAGTGAGCTCTCCAGCCATAGCTCCAAACTTCGATGGGCTCATAGTGAGCTGTCCAGCAATTCAACCCAACATCAACTGGCTCACAGTGAGGTCTCCAGCCATTGCTCCAAACATCGACTGGCTCACAGTGAGCTCTGCAGCCACTGCAGCCAACATCAACTGCCTCACAGTGAGCTCTCCAGCCCCTGGCGCACAGTGAACTCTCCAGCCACTGCACCCAATATCCACTGTCTCACAGTGAGTCCTCCAGCCACTGCACCCAAAATCCACTGGCTCACAGTGAGGTCTCCAGCCATTGCTCCCAAATTCAACTGGCTCACAGTGAGCTCTCCAGCAATTCAACCGAACAAAAACTGGCTCACAGTGAGCTCTCCAGCCATTGCTCCAAACGTCGACTGGCTCACAGTGAGCTCTCCAGCCATTGCTCCAAACATCGACTGGCTCACATGTGAGCTCTCCAGCAATTGCTCCCAACATCGTCTGGCTCACAGTGAGCTCTCCAGCCACTGCACCCCACATTGTCTGGCTCTCAGTGAGCTCTCCAGCGATTTCTCCCAACATCCACTGGCTCACAGTAAGTCCTCCAGCCACTGCACCCAAAATCCACTGGCTCACAGTGAGGTCTCCAGCCATTTCTCCCAACATCCACTGGCTCACAGTGAGCTCTCCAGCCACTGCTCCCAACATCGACTGGCTCACAGTGAGCTCTCCAGCGATTTCTCCCAACTTCAACTGGCTCACATTGAGCTCTCCAGCAATTCAACCCAACAAAAGCTGGCTCACAGTGAGCTCTCCAGCCATAGCTCCAAACCTCGATGGGCTCATATTGAGCTGTCCAGCAATTCAACCCAACATCAACTGGCTCACAGTGAGGTCTCCAGCCATTGCTCCAAACATCGACTGGCTCACAGTGAGCTCTCCAGCCACTGCAGCCAACATCAAATGCCTCACAGTGAGCTCTCCAGCCACTGGCGCACAGTGAACTCTCCAGCCACTGCACCCAACATCAACTGGCTCACAGTGAGCTCTCCAGCCATTGCTCCCAACATCGACACGCTCTCAGTGAGCTCTCCAGCCACTGCATCCAATATCCACTGTCTCACAGTGAGTCCTCCAGCCACTGCACCCAAAATCCACTGTCTCACAGTGAGGTCTCCAGCCATTGCTCCCAAATTCAACTGGCTCACAGTGAGCTCTCCAGCAATTCAACCCAACAAAAACTGGCTCAGAGTGAGCTCTCCAGCCATTGCTCCAAACGTCGACTGGCTCACAGTGAGCTCTCCAGCAATTGCTCCCAACATCGACAGGTTCACAGTGAGCTCTCCAGACATTGCTCCCAACATCGACACACTCTCAGTGAGCTCTCCAGCCACTGCACCCAACATCCACTGGCTCACAGTGTCCTCCAGCCACTGCACCCAACATCCACTGGCTCACAGTGAGTTCTCCAGCCATTGCTCCCAAATTCAACCGGCTCACAGTGAGCTCTCCAGCCATTGCACCTAACGTCGACTGGCTCACAGTGAGCTCTCCAGCCACTGCACCCAACATCCACTGGCACACAGTGAGCTCTCCAGCCATTGCTCCCAATGTTAACTGGTTCACACTGAGCTCTCCAGCCACTGCAACCAACATTCACTGGCTCACAGGGAGGTCTCCAGCCAATGCTCCCAACATCCACTGGCTCACAGAGTGCTCTCCAGCCTCTGCACCCAACATCGACTGGCTCACTGTGAGCTCTCCAGCCATTGTTCCCAACATCGACTGGCTCACAGTGAGCTCTCCAGCCATTGTACCCAACATCCACTGGCTCACAGTGAGGTCTCCAGCCATTGTTCCCAACATCGACAGGTTCACAGTGAGCTCTCCAGCCATTGCACCCAACACCGACTGGCTCACAGTGAGCTCTCCAGCCACGGCAACCATCGTCGACTGGCTCACAGTGAACTCTATAGACACTGCAACGAACATCAACTGGCTCACAGTGAGCTCTCCAGCCACTGCTCCGAACATCAAGTGGCTCACAGTGAGCTCTCCAGCAATTCAACCCAACAAAAACTGGCTCACAGTCAGCTCTCCAGCCATAGCTCCAAATTTCGATGGGCTCATAGTGAGCTGTCCAGCAATTCAACCCAACATCAACTGGTTCACAGTGAGGTCTCCAGCCATTGCTCCAAACATCGACTGGCTCACAGTGAGCTCTCCAGCCACTGCAGCCAACATCAACTGCCTCACAGTGAGCTCTCCAACCACTGGCGCACAGTGAACTCTCCAGCCACTGCACCCAACATCAACTGGCTCACAGTGAGCTCTCCAGCCATTGCTCCCAACATCGACACGCTCTCAGTGAGCTCTCCAGCCACTGCACCCAATATCCACTGTCTCACAGTGAGTCCTCCAGCCACTGCACCCAAAATCCACTGGCTCACAGTGAGGTCTCCAGCCATTGCTCCCAAATTCAACTGGCTCACAGTGAGCTCTCCAGCAATTCAACCCAACAAAAACTGGCTCAGAGTGAGCTCTCCAGCCATTGCTCCAAACGTCGACTGGCTCACAGTGAGCTCTCCAGCAATTGCTCCCAACATCGACAGGTTCACAGTGAGCTCTCCAGACATTGCTCCCAACATCGACACACTCTCAGTGAGCTCTCCAGCCACTGCACCCAACATCCACTGGCTCACAGTGTCCTCCAGCCATTGCACCTAACGTCGACTGGCTCACAGTGAGCTCTCCAGCCACTGCACCCAACATCCACTGGCTCACAGTGAGCTATCCAGCCATTGCTCCCAATGTTAACTGGTACACACTGAGCTCTCCAGCCACTGCAACCAACATTCACTGGCTCACAGGGAGGTCTCCAGCTAATGCTCCCAACATCCACTGGCGCACAGTGAGCTCTCCAGCCATTGTACCCAACATCCACTGGCTCACAGTGTCCTCCAGCCACTGCACACAACATCCACTGGCTCACAGTGAGTTCTCCAGCCATTGCTCCCAAATTCAACTGGCTCACATTGAGCTCTCCAGCCATTGCACCTAACGTCGACTGGCTCACAGTGAGCTCTCCAGCCACTGCACCCAACATCCACTGGCTCACAGTGAGCTCTCCAGCCATTGCTCCCAATGTTAACAGGTTCACACTGAGCTCTCCAGCCTCTGCACCCAACATCGACTGGCTCACTGTGAGCTCTCCAGCCATTGTTCCCAACATCGACTGGCTCACAGTGAGCTCTCCAGCCATTGTACCCAACATCCACTGGCTCACAGTGAGGTCTCCAGCCATTGTTCCCAACATCAACTGGCTCACAGTGAGCTACCAGCCACTGTACCCAACATCGACAGGTTCACAGTGAGCTCTCCAGCCATTGCAGCCAACACCGACTGGCTCACAGTGAGCTAACAGCCACTGTACCCAACATCGACAGGTTCACAGTGAGCTCTCCAGCCATTGCTCCCAACACCGACTGGCTCACAGTGAGCTCTCCAGCCACAGCTCCGAACATCATCTGGCTCACAGTGAGCTCTCCAGCCACTGCTCCCAACATCAAGTGGCTCACAGTGAGCTCTCCAGCAATTCAACCCAACAAAAACTGGCTCACAGTGAACTCTCCAGCCATACCTCCAAACTTCGATGGGCTCATAGTGAGCTGTCCAGCAATTCAACCCAACATCAACTGGCTCACAGTGAGCTCTCCAGCCATTGCTCCCAATGTTAACTGGTACACACTGAGCTCTCCAGCCACTGCAACCAACATTCACTGGCTCACAGGGAGGTCTCCAGCTAATGCTCCCAACATCCACTGGCGCACAGTGAGCTCTCCAGCCATTGTACCCAACATCCACTGGCTCACAGTGTCCTCCAGCCACTGCACACAACATCCACTGGCTCACAGTGAGTTCTCCAGCCATTGCTCCCAAATTCAACTGGCTCACATTGAGCTCTCCAGCCATTGCACCTAACGTCGACTGGCTCACAGTGAGCTCTCCAGCCACTGCACCCAACATCCACTGGCTCACAGTGAGCTCTCCAGCCATTGCTCCCAATGTTAACAGGTTCACACTGAGCTCTCCAGCCTCTGCACCCAACATCGACTGGCTCACTGTGAGCTCTCCAGCCATTGTTCCCAACATCGACTGGCTCACAGTGAGCTCTCCAGCCATTGTACCCAACATCCACTGGCTCACAGTGAGGTCTCCAGCCATTGTTCCCAACATCAACTGGCTCACAGTGTCCTCCAGCCATTGCACCTAACGTCGACTGGCTCACAGTGAGCTCTCCAGCCACTGCACCCAACATCCACTGGCTCACAGTGAGCTATCCAGCCATTGCTCCCAATGTTAACTGGTACACACTGAGCTCTCCAGCCACTGCAACCAACATTCACTGGCTCACAGGGAGGTCTCCAGCTAATGCTCCCAACATCCACTGGCGCACAGTGAGCTCTCCAGCCATTGTACCCAACATCCACTGGCTCACAGTGTCCTCCAGCCACTGCACACAACATCCACTGGCTCACAGTGAGTTCTCCAGCCATTGCTCCCAAATTCAACTGGCTCACATTGAGCTCTCCAGCCATTGCACCTAACGTCGACTGGCTCACAGTGAGCTCTCCAGCCACTGCACCCAACATCCACTGGCTCACAGTGAGCTCTCCAGCCATTGCTCCCAATGTTAACAGGTTCACACTGAGCTCTCCAGCCTCTGCACCCAACATCGACTGGCTCACTGTGAGCTCTCCAGCCATTGTTCCCAACATCGACTGGCTCACAGTGAGCTCTCCAGCCATTGTACCCAACATCCACTGGCTCACAGTGAGGTCTCCAGCCATTGTTCCCAACATCAACTGGCTCACAGTGAGCTACCAGCCACTGTACCCAACATCGACAGGTTCACAGTGAGCTCTCCAGCCATTGCAGCCAACACCGACTGGCTCACAGTGAGCTAACAGCCACTGTACCCAACATCGACAGGTTCACAGTGAGCTCTCCAGCCATTGCTCCCAACACCGACTGGCTCACAGTGAGCTCTCCAGCCACAGCTCCGAACATCATCTGGCTCACAGTGAGCTCTCCAGCCACTGCTCCCAACATCAAGTGGCTCACAGTGAGCTCTCCAGCAATTCAACCCAACAAAAACTGGCTCACAGTGAACTCTCCAGCCATACCTCCAAACTTCGATGGGCTCATAGTGAGCTGTCCAGCAATTCAACCCAACATCAACTGGCTCACAGTGAGCTCTCCAGCCATTGCTCCCAATGTTAACTGGTACACACTGAGCTCTCCAGCCACTGCAACCAACATTCACTGGCTCACAGGGAGGTCTCCAGCTAATGCTCCCAACATCCACTGGCGCACAGTGAGCTCTCCAGCCATTGTACCCAACATCCACTGGCTCACAGTGTCCTCCAGCCACTGCACACAACATCCACTGGCTCACAGTGAGTTCTCCAGCCATTGCTCCCAAATTCAACTGGCTCACATTGAGCTCTCCAGCCATTGCACCTAACGTCGACTGGCTCACAGTGAGCTCTCCAGCCACTGCACCCAACATCCACTGGCTCACAGTGAGCTCTCCAGCCATTGCTCCCAATGTTAACAGGTTCACACTGAGCTCTCCAGCCTCTGCACCCAACATCGACTGGCTCACTGTGAGCTCTCCAGCCATTGTTCCCAACATCGACTGGCTCACAGTGAGCTCTCCAGCCATTGTACCCAACATCCACTGGCTCACAGTGAGGTCTCCAGCCATTGTTCCCAACATCAACTGGCTCACAGTGAGCTACCAGCCACTGTACCCAACATCGACAGGTTCACAGTGAGCTCTCCAGCCATTGCAGCCAACACCGACTGGCTCACAGTGAGCTAACAGCCACTGTACCCAACATCGACAGGTTCACAGTGAGCTCTCCAGCCATTGCTCCCAACACCGACTGGCTCACAGTGAGCTCTCCAGCCACAGCTCCGAACATCAACTGGCTCACAGTGAGCTCTCCAGCCACTGCTCCCAACATCAAGTGGCTCACAGTGAGCTCTCCAGCAATTCAACCCAACAAAAACTGGCTCACAGTGAACTCTCCAGCCATACCTCCAAACTTCGATGGGCTCATAGTGAGCTGTCCAGCAATTCAACCCAACATCAACTGGCTCACAGTGAGGTCTCCAGCCATTGCTCCAAACATCGACTGGCTCACAGTGAGCTCTCCAGCCACTGCAGCCAACATCAACTGCCTCACAGTGAGCTCTCCAACCACTGGCGCACAGTGAACTCTCCAGCCACTGCACCCAACATCAACTGGCTCACATTGAGCTCTCCAGCCATTGCTCCCAACATCGACACGCTCTCAGTGAGCTCTCCAGCCACTGCACCCAATATCCACTGTCTCACAGTGAGTCCTCCAGCCATTGCACCCGAAATCCACTGGCTCACAGTGAGGTCTCCAGCCATTTCTCCCAAATTCAACTGGCTCACAGTGAGCTCTCCAGCAATTCAACCCAACAAAAACTGGCTCAGAGTGAGCTCTCCAGCCATTGCTCCAAACGTCGACTGGCTCACAGAGAGCTCTCCAGCAATTGCTCCCAACATCGACAGGTTCACAGTGAGCTCTCCAGACATTGCTCCCAACATCGACACACTCTCAGTGAGCTCTCCAGCCACTGCACCCAACATCCACTGGCTCACAGTGTCCTCCAGCCATTGCACCTAACGTCGACTGGCTCACAGTGAGCTCTCCAGCCACTGCACCCAACATCCACTGGCTCACAGTGAGCTCTCCAGCCATTGCTCCCAATGTTAACTGGTTCACACTGAGCTCTCCAGCCACTGCAACCAACATTCACTTGCTCACAGGGAGGTCTCCAGCTAATGCTCCCAACATCCACTGGCGCACAGTGAGCTCTCCAGCCATTGTACCCAACATCCACTGGCTCACAGTGAGGTCTCCAGCCATTGATCCCAACATCAACTGGCTCACAGTGAGCTACCAGCCACTGTACCCAACATCGACAGGTTCACAGTGAGCTCTCCAGCCATTGCAGCCAACACCGACTGGCTCACAGTGAGCTAACAGCCACTGTACCCAACATCGACAGGTTCACAGTGAGCTCTCCAGCCATTGCTCCCAACACCGTCTGGCTCACAGTGAGCTCTCCAGCCACAGCTCCGAACATCAACTGGCTCACAGTGAGCTCTCCAGCCACTGCTCCCAACATCAAGTGGCTCACAGTGAGCTCTCCAGCAATTCAACCCAACAAAAACTGGCTCACAGTGAACTCTCCAGCCATACCTCCAAACTTCGATGGGCTCATAGTGAGCTGTCCAGCAATTCAACCCAACATCAACTGGCTCACAGTGAGGTCTCCAGCCATTGCTCCAAACATCGACTGGCTCACAGTGAGCTCTCCAGCCACTGCAGCCGACATCAACTGCCTCACAGTGAGCTCTCCAACCACTGGCGCACGGTGAACTCTCCAGCCACTGCACCCAAAATCAACTGGCTCACATTGAGCTCTCCAGCCATTGCTCCCTACATCGACACGCTCTCAGTGAGCTCTCCAGCCACTGCACCCAATATCCACTGTCTCACAGTGAGTCCTCCAGCCACTGCACCCAAAATCCACTGGCTCACAGTGAGGTCTCCAGCCATTTCTCCCAAATTCAACTGGCTCACAGTGAGCTCTCCAGCAATTCAACCCAACAAAAACTGGCTCACAGTGAGCTCTCCAGCCACTGCAGCCAACATCAACTGCCTCACAGTGAGCTCACCAGCCCCTGGCGCACAGTGAACTCTCCAGCCACTGCACCCAATATCCACTGTCTCACAGTGAGGTCTCCAGCCATTGCTCCCAAATTCAAGTGGCTCACAGTGAGCTCTCCAGCAATTCAACCCAACAAAAACTGGCTCAGAGTGAGCTCTCCAGTCATTGCTCCAAACGTCGACTGGCTCACAGTGAGCTGCCAGCAATTGCTCCCAACATCGACATGTTCACAGTGAGCTCTCCAGCCATTGCTCCCAACATCGACACACTCTCAGTGAGCTCTCCAGCCACTGCACCCAACATCCACTGGCTCACAGTGTCCTCCAGCCACTGCACCCAACATCCACTGGCTCACAGTGAGTTCTCCAGCCGCTGCTCCCAAATTCAACCGGCTGACAGTGAGCTCTCCAGCCATTGCACCTAACGTCGACTGGCTCACAGTGAGCTCTCCAGCCACTGCACCCAACATCCAATGGCTCACAGTGAGCTCTCCAGCCATTGCTCCCAATCTAAACTGGTTCACACTGAGCTCTCCAGCCACTGCTCCCAACATCGTCTGGCTCACAGTGAGCTCTCCAGCGATTTCTCCCAACTTCAACTGGCTCACATTGAGCTCTCCAGCAATTCAACCCAACAAAAGCTGGCTCACAGTGAGCTCTCCAGCCATAGCTCCAAACCTCGATGGGCTCATATTGAGCTGTCCAGCAATTCAACCCAACATCAACTGGCTCACAGTGAGGTCTCCAGCCATTGCTCCAAACATCGACTGGCTCACAGTGAGCTCTCCAGCCACTGCAGCCAACATCAAATGCCTCACAGTGAGCTCTCCAGCCACTGGCGCACAGTGAACTCTCCAGCCACTGCACCCAACATCAACTGGCTCACAGTGAGCTCTCCAGCCATTGCTCCCAACATCGACACGCTCTCAGTGAGCTCTCCAGCCACTGCACCCAATATCCACTGTCTCACAGTGAGTCCTCCAGCCAATGCACCCAATATCCACTGGCTCACAGTGAGGTCTCCAGCCATTTCTCCCAAATTCAACTGGCTCACAGTGAGCTCTCCAGCAATTCAACCCAACAAAAACTGGCTCAGAGTGAGCTCTCCAGCCATTGCTCCAAACGTCGACTGGCTCACAGTGAGCTCTCCAGCAATTGCTCCCAACATCGACAGGTTCACAGTGAGCTCTCCAGACATTGCTCCCAACATCGACACACTCTCAGTGAGCTCTCCAGCCACTGCACCCAACATCCACTGGCTCACAGTGTCCTCCAGCCATTGCACCTAACGTCGACTGGCTCACAGTGAGCTCTCCAGCCACTGCACCCAACATCCACTGGCTCACAGTGAGCTCTCCAGCCATTGCTCCCAATGTTAACTGGTTCACACTGAGCTCTCCAGCCACTGCAACCAACATTCACTTGCTCACAGGGAGGTCTCCAGCTAATGCTCCCAACATCCACTGGCGCACAGTGAGCTCTCCAGCCATTGTACCCAACATCCACTGGCTCACAGTGAGCTCTCCAGCCATAGCTCCAAACCTCGATGTGCTCATATTGAGCTGTCCAGCAATTCAACCCAACATCAACTGGCTCACAGTGAGGTCTCCAGCCATTGCTCCAAACATCGACTGGCTCACAGTGAGCTCTCCAGCCACAGCAGCCAACATCAAATGCCTCACAGTGAGCTCTCCAGCCACTGGCGCACAGTGAACTCTCCAGCCACTGCACCCAACATCAACTGGCTCACAGTGAGATCTCCAGCCATTGCTCCCAACATCGACACGCTCTCAGTGAGCTCTCCAGCCACTGCATCCAATATCCACTGTCTCACAGTGAGTCCTCCAGCCACTGCACCCAAAATCCACTGTCTCACAGTGAGGTCTCCAGCCATTGCTCCCAAATTCAACTGGCTCACAGTGAGCTCTCCAGCAATTCAACCCAACAAAAACTGGCTCAGAGTGAGCTCTCCAGCCATTGCTCCAAACGTCGACTGGCTCAGAGTGAGCTCTCCAGCAATTGCTCCCAACATCGACAGGTTCACAGTGAGCTCTCCAGCCATTGCTCCCAACATCGACACACTCTCAGTGAGCTCTCCAGCCACTGCACCCAACATCCACTGGCTCACAGTGTCCTCCAGCCACTGCACCCAACATCCACTGGCTCACAGTGAGTTCTCCAGCCATTGCTCCCAAATTCAACCGGCTCACAGTGAGCTCTCCAGCCATTGCACCTAACGTCGACTGGCTCACAGTGAGCTCTCCAGCCACTGCACCCAACATCCACTGGCACACAGTGAGCTCTCCAGCCATTGCTCCCAATGTTAACTGGTTCACACTGAGCTCTCCAGCCACTGCAACCAACATTCACTGGCTCACAGGGAGGTCTCCAGCCAATGCTCCCAACATCCACTGGCTCACAGAGTGCTCTCCAGCCTCTGCACCCAACATCGACTGGCTCACTGTGAGCTCTCCAGCCATTGTTCCCAACATCGACTGGCTCACAGTGAGCTCTCCAGCCATTGTACCCAACATCCACTGGCTCACAGTGAGGTCTCCAGCCATTGTTCCCAACATCGACAGGTTCACAGTGAGCTCTCCAGCCATTGCACCCAACACCGACTGGCTCACAGTGAGCTCTCCAGCCACGGCAACCATCGTCGACTGGCTCACAGTGAACTCTATAGACACTGCAACGAACATCAACTGGCTCACAGTGAGCTCTCCAGCCACTGCTCCGAACATCAAGTGGCTCACAGTGAGCTCTCCAGCAATTCAACCCAACAAAAACTGGCTCACAGTCAGCTCTCCAGCCATAGCTCCAAACTTCGATAGGCTCATAGTGAGCTGTCCAGCAATTCAACCCAACATCATCTGGCTCACAGTGAGGTCTCCAGCCATTGCTCCAAACATCGACTGGCTCACAGTGAGCTCTCCAGCCACTGCAGCCAACATCAACTGCCTCACAGTGAGCTCTCCAACCACTGGCGCACAGTGAACTCTCCAGCCACTGCACCCAACATCAACTGGCTCACAGTGAGCTCTCCAGCCATTGCTCCCAACATCGACACGCTCTCAGTGAGCTCTCCAGCCACTGCACCCAATATCCACTGTCTCACAGTGAGTCCTCCAGCCACTGCACCCAAAATCCACTGGCTCACAGTGAGGTCTCCAGCCATTGCTCCCAAATTCAACTGGCTCACAGTGAGCTCTCCAGCAATTCAACCCAACAAAAACTGGCTCAGAGTGAGCTCTCCAGCCATTGCTCCAAACGTCGACTGGCTCACAGTGAGCTCTCCAGCAATTGCTCCCAACATCGACAGGTTCACAGTGAGCTCTCCAGACATTGCTCCCAACATCGACACACTCTCAGTGAGCTCTCCAGCCACTGCACCCAACATCCACTGGCTCACAGTGTCCTCCAGCCATTGCACCTAACGTCGACTGGCTCACAGTGAGCTCTCCAGCCACTGCACCCAACATCCACTGGCTCACAGTGAGCTCTCCAGCCATTGCTCCCAATGTTAACTGGTTCACACTGAGCTCTCCAGCCACTGCAACCAACATTCACTGGCTCACAGGGAGGTCTCCAGCTAATGCTCCCAACATCCACTGGCGCACAGTGAGCTCTCCAGCCATTGTACCCAACATCCACTGGCTCACAGTGTCCTCCAGCCACTGCACCCAACATCCACTGGCTCACAGTGAGTTCTCCAGCCATTGCTCCCAAATTCAACTGGCTCACATTGAGCTCTCCAGCCATTGCACCTAACGTCGACTGGCTCACAGTGAGCTCTCCAGCCACTGCACCCAACATCCACTGGCTCACAGTGAGCTCTCCAGCCATTGCTCCCAATGTTAACAGGTTCACACTGAGCTCTCCAGCCTCTGCACCCAACATCGACTGGCTCACTGTGAGCTCTCCAGCCATTGTTCCCAACATCGACTGGCTCACAGTGAGCTCTCCAGCCATTGTACCCAACATCCACTGGCTCACAGTGAGGTCTCCAGCCATTGTTCCCAACATCAACTGGCTCACAGTGAGCTTACAGCCACTGTACCCAACATCGACAGGTTCACAGTGAGCTCTCCAGCCATTGCAGCCAACACCGACTGGCTCACAGTGAGCTAACAGCCACTGTACACAACATCGACAGGTTCACAGTGAGCTCTCCAGCCATTGCTCCCAACACCGACTGGCTCACAGTGAGCTCTCCAGCCACAGCTCCGAACATCAACTGGCTCACAGTGAGCTCTCCAGCCACTGCTCCCAACATCAAGTGGCTCACAGTGAGCTCTCCAGCAATTCAACCCAACAAAAACTGGCTCACAGTGAACTCTCCAGCCATACCTCCAAACTTCGATGGGCTCATAGTGAGCTGTCCAGCAATTCAACCCAACATCAACTGGCTCACAGTGAGGTCTCCAGCCATTGCTCCAAACATCGACTGGCTCACAGTGAGCTCTCCAGCCACTGCAGCCAACATCAACTGCCTCACAGTGAGCTCTCCAACCACTGGCGCACAGTGAACTCTCCAGCCACTGCACCCAATATCCACTGTCTCACAGTGAGTCCTCCAGCCACTGCACCCAAAATCCACTGGCTCACAGTGAGGTCTCCAGCCATTGCTCCCAAATTCAACTGGCTCACAGTGAGCTCTCCAGCAATTCAACCAAACAAAAACTGGCTCAGAGTGAGCTCTCCAGTCATTGCTCCAAACGTCGACTGGCTCACAGTGAGCTGCCAGCAATTGCTCCCAACATCGACATGTTCACAGTGAGCTCTCCAGCCATTGCTCCCAACATCGACACACTATCAGTGAGCTCTCCAGCCACTGCACCCAACATCCACTGGCTCACAGTGTCCTCCAGCCACTGCACCCAACATCCACTGGCTCACAGTGAGTTCTCCAGCCGCTGCTCCCAAATTCAACCGGCTGACAGTGAGCTCTCCAGCCATTGCACCTAACGTCGACTGGCTCACTGTGAGCTCTCCAGCCACTGCACCCAACATCCAATGGCTCACAGTGAGCTCTCCAGCCATTGCTCCCAATGTTAACTGGTTCACACTGAGCTCTCCAGCCACTGCTCCCAACATCGACTGGCTCACAGTGAGCTCTCCAGCGATTTCTCCCAACTTCAACTGGCTCACATTGAGCTCTCCAGCAATTCAACCCAACAAAAGCTGGCTCACAGTGAGCTCTCCAGCCATAGCTCCAAACCTCGATGGGCTCATATTGAGCTGTCCAGCAATTCAACCCAACATCAACTGGCTCACAGTGAGGTCTCCAGCCATTGCTCCAAACATCGACTGGCTCACAGTGAGCTCTCCAGCCACTGCAGCCAACATCAAATGCCTCACAGTGAGCTCTCCAGCCACTGGCGCACAGTGAACTCTCCAGCCACTGCACCCAACATCAACTGGCTCACAGTGAGCTCTCCAGCCATTGCTCCCTACATCGAGACGCTCTCAGTGAGCTCTCCAGCCACTGCATCCAATATCCACTGTCTCACAGTGAGTCCTCCAGCCACTGCACCCAAAATCCACTGTCTCACAGTGAGGTCTCCAGCCATTGCTCCCAAATTCAACTGGCTCACAGTGAGCTCTCCAGCAATTCAACCCAACAAAAACTGGCTCAGAGTGAGCTCTCCAGCCATTGCTCCAAACGTCGACTGGCTCACAGTGAGCTCTCCAGCAATTGCTCCCAACATCGACAGGTTCACAGTGAGCTCTCCAGCCATTGCTCCCAAATTCAACCGGCTCACAGTGAGCTCTCCAGCCACTGCACCCAACATCCACTGGCTCACAGTGAGTTCTCCAGCCATTGCTCCCAAATTCAACCGGCTCACAGTGAGCTCTCCAGCCATTGCACCTAACGTCGACTGGCTCACAGTGAGCTCTCCAGCCACTGCACCCAACATCCACTGGCACACAGTGAGCTCTCCAGCCATTGCTCCCAATGTTAACTGGTTCACACTGAGCTCTCCAGCCACTGCAACCAACATTCACTGGCTCACAGGGAGGTCTCCAGCCAATGCTCCCAACATCCACTGGCTCACAGAGTGCTCTCCAGCCTCTGCACCCAACATCGACTGGCTCACTGTGAGCTCTCCAGCCATTGTTCCCAACATCGACTGGCTCACAGTGAGCTCTCCAGCCATTGTACCCAACATCCACTGGCTCACAGTGAGGTCTCCAGCCATTGTTCCCAACATCGACAGGTTCACAGTGAGCTCTCCAGCCATTGCACCCAACACCGACTGGCTCACAGTGAGCTCTCCAGCCACGGCAACCATCGTCGACTGGCTCACAGTGAACTCTATAGACACTGCAACGAACATCAACTGGCTCACAGTGAGCTCTCCAGCCACTGCTCCGAACATCAAGTGGCTCACAGTGAGCTCTCCAGCAATTCAACCCAACAAAAACTGGCTCACAGTCAGCTCTCCAGCCATAGCTCCAAACTTCGATGGGCTCATAGTGAACTGTCCAGCAATTCAACCCAACATCAACTGGCTCACAGTCAGCTCTCCAGCCATAGCTCCAAACTTCGATGGGCTCATAGTGAACTGTCCAGCAATTCAACCCAACATCAACTGGCTCACAGTGAGGTCTCCAGCCATTGCTCCAAACATCGACTGGCTCACAGTGTGCTCTCCAGCCACTGCAGCCAACATCAACTGCCTCACAGTGAGCTCTCCAACCACTGGCGCACAGTGAACTCTCCAGCCACTGCACCCAATGTTAACAGGTTCACACTGAGCTCTCCAGCCTCTGCACCCAACATCGACTGGCTCACTGTGAGCTCTCCAGCCATTGTTCCCAACATCGACAGGTTCACAGTGAGCTCTCCAGCCATTGCTCCCAACACCGACTGGCTCACAGTGAGCTCTCCAGCCACAGCTCCGAACATCAACTGGCTCACAGTGAACTCTCCAGCCACTGCACCCAACATCAACTGGCTCACATTGAGCTCTCCAGCCATTGCTCCCAACATCGACACGCTCTCAGTGAGCTCTCCAGCCACTGCACCCAATATCCACTGTCTCACAGTGAGTCCTCCAGCCATTGCACCCAAAATCCACTGGCTCACAGTGAGGTCTCCAGCCATTTCTCCCAAATTCAACTGGCTCACAGTGAGCTCTCCAGCAATTCAACCCAACAAAAACTGGCTCAGAGTGAGCTCTCCAGCCATTGCTCCAAACGTCGACTGGCTCACAGTGAGCTCTCCAGCAATTGCTCCCAACATCGACAGGTTCACAGTGAGCTCTCCAGACATTGCTCCCAACATCGACACACTCTCAGTGAGCTCTCCAGCCACTGCACCCAACATCCACTGGCTCACAGTGTCCTCCAGCCATTGCACCTAACGTCGACTGGCTCACAGTGAGCTCTCCAGCCACTGCACCCAACATCCACTGGCTCACAGTGAGCTCTCCAGCCATTGCTCCCAATGTTAACTGGTTCACACTGAGCTCTCCAGCCACTGCAACCAACATTCACTGGCTCACAGGGAGGTCTCCAGCTAATGCTCCCAACATCCACTGGCGCACAGTGAGCTCTCCAGCCATTGTACCCAACATCCACTGGCTCACAGTGTCCTCCAGCCACTGCACCCAACATCCACTGGCTCACAGAGAGTTCTCCAGCCATTGCTCCCAAAATCAACTGGCTCACATTGAGCTCTCCAGCCATTGCACCTAACGTCGACTGGCTCACAGTGAGCTCTCCAGCCACTGCACCCAACATCCACTGGCTCACAGTGAGCTCTCCAGCCATTGCTCCCAATGTTAACAGGTTCACACTGAGCTCTCCAGCCTCTGCACCCAACATCGACTGGCTCACATTGACGTCTCCAGCCATTGCTCCAAACGTCGACTGGCTCACAGTGAGCTCTCCAGCCACTGCTCCCAACATCCACTGGCTCACAGTGAGCTCTCCAGCGATTTCTCCCAACTTCAACTTGCTCACATTGAGCTCTCCAGCCACTGCACCCCACATTGTCTGGCTCCCAGTGAGCTCTCCAGCGATTTCTCCCAACTTCAACGGGCTCACAGTGAGCTCTCCAGCCACTGCTCCCAACATCGACTGGCTCACAGTGAGCTCTCCAGACACTGCATCCAACATCGACTGGCTCAAAGTGAGCTCTCCAGCCATTGCACCCAACGTCGACTGGCTCACATTGAGCTCTCCAGACACTGCATCCAACATCGACTGGCTCACAGTGAGCTCTCCATACACTGCATCCAACATCGACTGGCTCACAGTGAGCTCTGCAGCCATTGTACCCAACATCGACTGGCTCACAGTGAGTTCTCCAGACACTGCTCCCAACATCGACTGGCTCACAGAGAGCTCTGCAGCCATTGTACCCAACATCGACTGGCTCACAGTGAGTTCTCCAGACACTGCTCCGAACATCTACTGGCTCACAGTGAGCTCTCCAGCCACTGCTCCCAACATCGACTGGCTCACAGTGAACTCTCCAGCCATTGCTCCCAACATCGAATGGCTCACAGTGAGCTCTCCAGCGATTTCTCCCAACTTCAACGGGCTCACAGTGAGCTCTCCAGCCACTGCTCCCAACATCGACTGGCTCACAGTGAGCTCTCCAGCCATTGCTCCCAACGTCGACTGGCTCACATTGAGCTCTCCAGCCATTGCACCAAACACCGACTGGCTCACAGTGAGCTCTCCAGCCACTGCTCCGAACATCGACTGGCTCACAGTGAGCTCTCCAGCCACTGCTCCCAACATCAAGTGGCACACAGTGAGCTCTCCAGCAATTCAACCCAACAAAAACTGGCTCACAGTGAGCTCTCCAGCCATTGCTCCCAACATCGACACGCTCTCAGTGAGGCCTCCAGCCACTGCACCCAAAATCCACTGGCTCACAGTGAGGTCTCCAGCCATTGCTCCCAAATTCAACTGGCTCACAGTGAGCTCTCCAGCCACTGCACCCAACATTCGCTGGCTCACAGTGAGGTCTCCAGCCATTGCTCCCTACATCGACACGCTCTCAGTGAGCTCTCCAGCCACTGCACCCAACATCCACTGGCTCACAGTGTCCTCCAGCCACTGCACCCAATATCCACTGGCTCACAGTGAGCTCTCCAGCCACTGCTCCCAACATCGACTGGCTCACAGTGAGCTCTCCAGACACTGCATCCAACATCGACTGGCTCACAGTGAGCTCTCCAGACACTGCTCCCAACGTCGACTGGCTCACAGTGAGCTCTCCAGCCACTGCTCCCAACATCGACTGGCTCACAGTGAACTCTCCAGCCATTGCTCCCAACATCGAATGGCTCACAGTGAGCTCTCCAGCGATTTCTCCCAACTTCAACTGACTCACATTGAGCTCTCCAGCAATTCAACCCAACAAAAACTGGCTCACAGTGAGCTCTCCAGCCATTGCTCCAAACGTCGACTAGCTCACAGTGAGCTCTCCAGCCATTGCTCCAAACATCGACTGGCTCACAGTGAGCTCTCCAGCAATTGCTCCAAACTTCGATGGGCTCATAGTGAGCTGTCCAGCAATTCAACCCAACATCAACTGGCTCACAGTGAGGTCTCCAGCCATTGCTCCAAACATCGACTGGCTCACAGTGAGCTCCCCAGCCACTGCAGCCAACATCAACTGCCTCACAGTGAGCTCTCCAGCCACTGGCGCACAGTGAACTCTCCAGCCACTGCACCCAACATCAACTGGCTCACAGTGAGCTCTCCAGCCATTGCTCCCAACATCGACACGCTCTCAGTGAGCTCTCCAGCCACTGCACCCAATATCCACTGTCTCACAGTGAGTCCTCCAGCCACTGCACCCAAAATCCACTGGCTCACAGTGAGGTCTCCAGCCATTGCTCCCAAATTCAACTGGCTCACAGTGAGCTCTCCAGCAATTCAACCCAACAAAAACTGGCTCACAGTGAGCTCTACAGCCATTGCTCCAAACGTCGACTGGCTCACAGTGAACTCTCCAGCCATTGCTCCAAACATCGACTGGCTCACATGTGAGCTCTCCAGCAATTGCTCCCAACATCGTCTGGCTCACAGTGAGCTCTCCAGCCACTGCACCCCACATTGTCTGGCTCTCAGTGAGCTCTCCAGCGATTTCTCCCAACATCCACTGGCTCACAGTGAGTACTCCAGCCACTGCACCCAAAATCCACTGGCTCACAGTGAGGTCTCCAGCCATTGCTCCAAACGTCGACTGGCTCACAGTGAGCTCTCCAGCCACTGCTCCCAACATCCACTGGCTCACAGTGAGCTCTCCAGCGATTTCTCCCAACTTCAACTTGCTCACATTGAGCTCTCCAGCCACTGCACCCCACATTGTCTGGCTCTCAGTGAGCTCTCCAGCGATTTCTCCCAACTTCAACGGGCTCACAGTTAGCTCTCCAGCCACTGCTCCCAACATCGACTGGCTCACAGTGAGCTCTCCAGACACTGCATCCAACATCGACTGGCTCAAAGTGAGCTCTCCAGCCATTGCTCCCAACGTCGACTGGCTCACATTGAGCTCTCCAGACACTGCATCCAACATCGACTGGCTCACAGTGAGCTCTCCATACACTGCATCCAACATCGACTGGCTCACAGTGAGCTCTGCAGCCATTGTACCCAACATCGACTGGCTCACAGTGAGTTCTCCAGACACTGCTCCGAACATCTACTGGCTCACAGTGAGCTCTCCAGCCACTGCTCCCAACATCGACTGGCTCACAGTGAGCTCTCCAGCCATTGCTCCCAACATCGAATGGCTCACAGTGAGCTCTCCAGCGATTTCTCCCAACTTCAACGGGCTCACAGTGAGCTCTCCAGCCACTGCTCCCAACATCGACTGGCTCACAGTGAGCTCTCCAGCCACTGCTCCCAACATCGACTGGCTCACAGAGAGCTCCCCAGACACTGCATCCAAAATCGACTGGCTCACAGTGAGCTCTCCAGCCATTGATCCCAACGTCGACTGGCTCACATTGAGCTCTCCAGCCACTGCTCCCAACATCGACTGGCTCAAAGTGAGCTCTCCAGCTACTGCTCCCATCGTCGACTGGCTCACAGTGAGCTCTCCATACACTGCATCCAACATCGACTGGCTCACAGTGAGCTCTCCAGCCATTGCTCCCAACGTCGACTGGCTCACATTGAGCTCTCCAGCCATTGCACCAAACACCGACTGGCTCACAGTGAACTCTCCAGCCACTGCTCCGAACATCGACTGGCTCACAGTGAGCTCTCCAGCCACTGCTCCCAACATCAAGTGGCACACAGTGAGCTCTCCAGCCATAGCTCCAAACTTCGATGAGCTCATAGTGAACTATCCAGCAATTCAACCCAACATCAACTGGCTCACAGTGAGGTCTCCAGCCATTGCTCCAAACATCACCTGGCTCACAGTGAGCTCTCCAGCCATTGCTCCCAACATCGAATGGCTCACAGTGAGCTCTCCAGCGATTTCTCCCAACTTCAACTGGCTCACATTGAGCTCTCCAGCCACTGCACCCCACATTGTCTGGCTCTCAGTGAGCTCTCCAGCGATTTCTCCCAACATCCACTGGCTCACAGTGAGTACTCCAGCCACTGCACCCAAAATCCACTGGCTCACAGTGAGGTCTCCAGCCATTGCTCCAAACGTCGACTGGCTCACAGTGAGCTCTCCAGCCACTGCTCCCAACATCCACTGGCTCACAGTGAGCTCTCCAGCGATTTCTCCCAACTTCAACTTGCTCACATTGAGCTCTCCAGCCACTGCACCCCACATTGTCTGGCTCTCAGTGAGCTCTCCAGCGATTTCTCCCAACTTCAACGGGCTCACAGTTAGCTCTCCAGCCACTGCTCCCAACATCGACTGGCTCACAGTGAGCTCTCCAGACACTGCATCCAACATCGACTGGCTCAAAGTGAGCTCTCCAGCCATTGCTCCCAACGTCGACTGGCTCACATTGAGCTCTCCAGACACTGCATCCAACATCGACTGGCTCACAGTGAGCTCTCCATACACTGCATCCAACATCGACTGGCTCACAGTGAGCTCTGCAGCCATTGTACCCAACATCGACTGGCTCACAGTGAGTTCTCCAGACACTGCTCCGAACATCTACTGGCTCACAGTGAGCTCTCCAGCCACTGCTCCCAACATCGACTGGCTCACAGTGAGCTCTCCAGCCATTGCTCCCAACATCGAATGGCTCACAGTGAGCTCTCCAGCGATTTCTCCCAACTTCAACGGGCTCACAGTGAGCTCTCCAGCCACTGCTCCCAACATCGACTGGCTCACAGTGAGCTCTCCAGCCACTGCTCCCAACATCGACTGGCTCACAGAGAGCTCCCCAGACACTGCATCCAAAATCGACTGGCTCACAGTGAGCTCTCCAGCCATTGATCCCAACGTCGACTGGCTCACATTGAGCTCTCCAGCCACTGCTCCCAACATCGACTGGCTCAAAGTGAGCTCTCCAGCTACTGCTCCCATCGTCGACTGGCTCACAGTGAGCTCTCCATACACTGCATCCAACATCGACTGGCTCACAGTGAGCTCTCCAGCCATTGCTCCCAACGTCGACTGGCTCACATTGAGCTCTCCAGCCATTGCACCAAACACCGACTGGCTCACAGTGAACTCTCCAGCCACTGCTCCGAACATCGACTGGCTCACAGTGAGCTCTCCAGCCACTGCTCCCAACATCAAGTGGCACACAGTGAGCTCTCCAGCCATAGCTCCAAACTTCGATGAGCTCATAGTGAACTATCCAGCAATTCAACCCAACATCAACTGGCTCACAGTGAGGTCTCCAGCCATTGCTCCAAACATCACCTGGCTCACAGTGAGCTCTCCAGCCATTGCTCCCAACATCGAATGGCTCACAGTGAGCTCTCCAGCGATTTCTCCCAACTTCAACTGGCTCACATTGAGCTCTCCAGCCACTGCACCCCACATTGTCTGGCTCTCAGTGAGCTCTCCAGCGATTTCTCCCAACATCCACTGGCTCACAGTGAGTACTCCAGCCACTGCACCCAAAATCCACTGGCTCACAGTGAGGTCTCCAGCCATTGCTCCAAACGTCGACTGGCTCACAGTGAGCTCTCCAGCCACTGCTCCCAACATCCACTCGCTCACAGTGAGCTCTCCAGCGATTTCTCCCAACTTCAACTTGCTCACATTGAGCTCTCCAGCCACTGCACCCCACATTGTCTGGCTCTCAGTGAGCTCTCCAGCGATTTCTCCCAACTTCAACGGGCTCACAGTGAGCTCTCCAGCCACTGCTCCCAACATCGACTGGCTCACAGTGAGCTCTCCAGACACTGCATCCAACATCGACTGGCTCAAAGTGAGCTCTCCAGCCATTGCTCCCAACGTCGACTGGCTCACATTGAGCTCTCCAGACACTGCATCCAACATCGACTGGCTCACAGTGAGCTCTCCATACACTGCATCCAACATCGACTGGCTCACAGTGAGCTCTGCAGCCATTGTACCCAACATCGACTGGCTCACAGTGAGTTCTCCAGACACTGCTCCGAACATCTACTGGCTCACAGTGAGCTCTGCAGCCATTGCTCCCAACATCGAATGGCTCACAGTGAGCTCTCCAGCGATTTCTCCCAACTTCAACGGGCTCACAGTGAGCTCTCCAGCCACTGCTCCCAACATCGACTGGCTCACAGTGAGCTCTCCAGCCACTGCTCCCAACATCGACTGGCTCACAGAGAGCTCCCCAGACACTGCATCCAAAATCGACTGTCTCACAGTGAGCTCTCCAGCCATTGATCCCAACGTCGACTGGCTCACATTGAGCTCTCCAGCCACTGCTCCCAACATCGACTGGCTCAAAGTGAGCTCTCCAGCTACTGCTCCCATCGTCGACTGGCTCACAGTGAGCTCTCCATACACTGCATCCAACATCGACTGGCTCACAGTGAGCTCTCCAGCCACTGCTCCCAACATCAAGTGGCACACAGTGAGCTCTCCAGCCATAGCTCCAAACTTCGATGGGCTCATAGTGAACTATCCAGCAATTCAACCCAACATCAACTGGCTCACAGTGAGGTCTCCAGCCATTGCTCCAAACATCAACTGGCTCACAGTGAGCTCTCCAGCCATTGCTCCCAACATCGAATGGCTCACAGTGAGCTCTCCAGCGATTTCTCCCAACTTCAACTGGCTCACATTGAGCTCTCCAGCCACTGCACCCCACATTGTCTGGCTCTCAGTGAGCTCTCCAGCGATTTCTCCCAACTTCAACGGGCTCACAGTGAGCTCTCCAGCCACTGCTCCCAACATCGAATGGCTCACAGTGAGCTCTCCAGCGATTTCTCCCAACATCAACTGCCTCACAGTGAACTCTCCAGCCATTGCTCCCAACATCGAATGGCTCACAGTGAGCTCTCCAGCCATAGCTCCAAACTTCGATGGGCTCATAGTGAACTGTCCAGCAATTCAACCCAACATCAACTGGCTCACAGTGAGCTCTCCAGCCACTGCAGCCAACATCAACTGCCTAACAGTGAGCTCTCCAGCCACTGCAGCCAACATCAACTGCCTCACAGTGAGCTCTCCAGCCATTGCTCCCAACATCGACACGCTCTCAGTGAGGCCTCCAGCCACTGCATCCAAAATCCACTGGCTCACAGTGAACTCTCCAGCCATTGCTCCCAACATCGACTGGCTCACAGTGAGTTCTCCAGACACTGCTCCGAACATCTACTGGCTCACAGTGAGCTCTCCAGCCACTGCTCCCAACATCGACTGGCTCACAGTGAACTCTCCAGCCATTGCTCCCAACATCGAATGGCTCACAGTGAGCTCTCCAGCGATTTCTCCCAACTTCAACGGGCTCACAGTGAGCTCTCCAGCCACTGCTCCCAACATCGACTGGCTCACAGTGAGCTCTCCAGCCATTGCTCCCAACGTCGACTGGCTCACATTGAGCTCTCCAGCCATTGCACCAAACACCGACTGGCTCACAGTGAGCTCTCCAGCCACTGCTCCGAACATCGACTGGCTCACAGTGAGCTCTCCAGCCACTGCTCCCAACATCAAGTGGCACACAGTGAGCTCTCCAGCAATTCAACCCAACAAAAACTGGCTCACAGTGAGCTCTCCAGCCATAGCTACAAACTTCGATGGGCTCATAGTGAACTGTCCAGCAATTCAACCCAACATCAACTGGCTCACAGTGAGCTCTCCAGCCATTGCTCCCAACATCGACACGCTCTCAGTGAGGCCTCCAGCCACTGCACCCAAAATCCACTGGCTCACAGTGAGGTCTCCAGCCATTGCTCCCAAATTCAACTGGCTCACAGTGAGCTCTCCAGCCACTGCACCCAACATTCGCTGGCTCACAGTGAGGTCTCCAGCCATTGCTCCCTACATCGACACGCTCTCAGTGAGCTCTCCAGCCACTGCACCCAACATCCACTGGCTCACAGTGTCCTCCAGCCACTGCACCCAATATCCACTGGCTCACAGTGAGCTCTCCAGCCACTGCTCCCAACATCGACTGGCTCACAGTGAGCTCTCCAGACACTGCATCCAACATCGACTGGCTCACAGTGAGCACTCCAGACACTGCTCCCAACGTCGACTGGCTCACAGTGAGCTCTCCAGCCACTGCTCCCAACATCGACTGGCTCACAGTGAACTCTCCAGCCATTGCTCCCAACATCGAATGGCTCACAGTGAGCTCTCCAGCGATTTCTCCCAACTTCAACTGACTCACATTGAGCTCTCCAGCAATTCAACCCAACAAAAACTGGCTCACAGTGAGCTCTCCAGCCATTGCTCCAAACGTCGACTAGCTCACAGTGAGCTCTCCAGCCATTGCTCCAAACATCGACTGGCTCACAGTGAGCTCTCCAGCAATTGCTCCAAACTTCGATGGGCTCATTGTGAGCTGTCCAGCAATTCAACCCAACATCAACTGGCTCACAGTGAGGTCTCCAGCCATTGCTCCAAACATCGACTGGCTCACAGTGCGCTCTCCAGCCACTGCACCCAACATCAACTGGCTCACAGTGAGCTCTCCAGCCATTGCTCCCAACATCGACACGCTCTCAGTGAGCTCTCCAGCCACTGCACCCAATATCCACTGTCTCACAGTGAGACCTCCAGCCACTGCACCCAAAATCCACTGGCTCACAGTGAGGTCTCCAGCCATTGCTCCCAAATTCAACTGGCTCACAGTGAGCTCTCCAGCAATTCAACCGAACAAAAACTGGCTCACAGTGAGCTCCACAGCCATTGCTCCAAACGTCGACTGGCTCACAGTGAACTCTCCAGCCATTGCTCCAAACATCGACTGGCTCACATGTGAGCTCTCCAGCAATTGCTCCCAACATCGTCTGGCTCACAGTGAGCTCTCCAGACACTGCACCCCACATTGTCTGGCTCTCAGTGAGCTCTCCAGCGATTTCTCCCAACATCCACTGGCTCACAGTGAGTCCTCCAACCACTGCACCCAAAATCCACTGGCTCACAGTGAGGTCTCCAGCCATTGCTCCAAACGTCGACTGGCTCACAGTGAGCTCTCCAGCCACTGCTCCCAACATCCACTGGCTCACAGTGAGCTCTCCAGCGATTTCTCCCAACTTCAACTTGCTCACATTGAGCTCTCCAGCCACTGCACCCCACATTGTCTGGCTCTCAGTGAGCTCTCCAGCGATTTCTCCCAACTTCAACGGGCTCACAGTGAGCTCTCCAGCCACTGCTCCCAACATCGACTGGCTCACAGTGAGCTCTCCAGACACTGCATCCAACATCGATTGGCTCAAAGTGAGCTCTCCAGCCATTGCTCCCAACGTCGACTGGCTCACATTGAGCTCTCCAGACACTGCATCCAACATCGACTGGCTCACAGTGAGCTCTCCATACACTGCATCCAACATCGACTGGCTCACAGTGAGCTCTGCAGCCATTGTACCCAACATCGACTGGCTCACAGTGAGTTCTCCAGACACTGCTCCGAACATCTACTGGCTCACAGTGAGCTCTCCAGCCACTGCACCCAACATCAACTGGCTCACAGTGAGCTCTCCAGCCATTGCTCCCAACATCGACACGCTCTCAGTGAGCTCTCCAGCCACTGCACCCAATATCCACTGTCTCACAGTGAGACCTCCAGCCACTGCACCCAAAATCCACTGGCTCACAGTGAGGTCTCCAGCCATTGCTCCCAAATTCAACTGGCTCACAGTGAGCTCTCCAGCAATTCAACCGAACAAAAACTGGCTCACAGTGAGCTCCACAGCCATTGCTCCAAACGTCGACTGGCTCACAGTGAACTCTCCAGCCATTGCTCCAAACATCGACTGGCTCACATGTGAGCTCTCCAGCAATTGCTCCCAACATCGTCTGGCTCACAGTGAGCTCTCCAGACACTGCACCCCACATTGTCTGGCTCTCAGTGAGCTCTCCAGCGATTTCTCCCAACTTCAACGGGCTCACAGTGAGCTCTCCAGCCACTGCGCCCAACATCGACTGGCTCACAGTGAGCTCTCCAGCCACTGCTCCCAACATCGACTGGCTCACAGAGAGCTCCCCAGACACTGCATCCAAAATCGACTGGCTCACAGTGAGCTCTCCAGCCATTGATCCCAACGTCGACTGGCTCACATTGAGCTCTCCAGCCATTGCTCCCAACATCGACTGGCTCAAAGTGAGGTCTCCAGCCATTGCTCCCATCGTCGACTGGCTCACAGTGAGCTCTCCATACACTGCATCCAACATCGACTGGCTCACAGTGAGCTCTCCAGCCATTGCTCCCAACGTCGACTGGCTCACATTGAGCTCTCCAGCCATTGCACCAAACACCGACTGGCTCACAGTGAGCTCTCCAGCCACTGCTCCGAACATCGACTGGCTCACAGTGAGCTCTCCAGCCACTGCTCCCAACATCAAGTGGCACACAGTGAGCTCTCCAGCCATAGCTCCAAACTTCGATGGGCTCATAGTGAACTGTCCAGCAATTCAACCCAACATCAACTGGCTCACAGTGAGGTCTCCAGCCATTGCTCCAAACATCAACTGGCTCACAGTGAGCTCTCCAGCCATTGCTCCCAACATCGAATGGCTCACAGTGAGCTCTCCAGCGATTTCTCCCAAATTCAACGGGCTCACAGTGAGCTCTCCAGCCACTGCTCCCAACATCGAATTTCTCACAGTGAGCTCTCCAGCGATTTCTCCCAACATCAACTGCCTCACAGTGAACTCTCCAGCCATTGCTCCCAACATCGAATGGCTCACAGTGAGCTCTCCAGCCATAGCTCCAAACTTCGATGGGCTCATAGTGAACTGTCCAGCAATTCAACCCAACATCAACTGGCTCACAGTGAGCTCTCCAGCCACTGCAGCCAACATCAACTGCCTAACAGTGAGCTCTCCAGCCACTGCAGCCAACATCAACTGCCTCACAGTGAGCTCTCCAGCCATTGCTCCCAACATCGACACGCTCTCAGTGAGGCCTACAGCCACTGCATCCAAAATCCACTGGCTCACAGTGAGGACTCCAGCCATTGCTCCCAAATTCAACTGGCTCACAGTGAGCTCTCCAGCCACTGCACCCAACATCAACTGCCTCACAGTGAGCTCTCCAGCCATTGCTCCCAACATCGACACGCTCTCAGTGAGGCCTCCAGCCACTGCACCCAAAATCCACTGGCTCACAGTGAGGTCTCCAGCCATTGCTCCCAAATTCAACTGGCTCACAGTGAGCTCTCCAGCCACTGCACCCAACATTCGCTGGCTCACAGTGAGGTCTCCAGCCATTGCTCCCTACATCGACACGCTCTCAGTGAGCTCTCCAGCCACTGCACCCAACATCCACTGGCTCACAGTGTCCTCCAGCCACTGCACCCAATATCCACTGGCTCACAGTGAGGTCTCCAGCCATTGCTCCCTACATCGACACGCTCACAGTGAGCCCTCCAGCCACTGCACCCAACATCCACTGGCTCACAGTGTCCTCCAGCCACTGCACCCAATATCCACTGGCTCACAGTGAGCTCTCCAGCCACTGCTCCCAACATCGACTGGCTCACAGTGAGCTCTCCAGACACTGCATCCAACATCGACTGGCTCACAGTGAGCTCTCCAGACACTGCTCCCAACGTCGACTGGCTCACAGTGAGCTCTCCAGCCACTGCTCCCAACATCGACTGGCTCACAGTGAACTCTCCAGCCATTGCTCCCAACATCGAATGGCTCACAGTGAGCTCTCCAGCGATTTCTCCCAACTTCAACTGACTCACATTGAGCTCTCCAGCAATTCAACCCAACATCAACTTGCTCACAGTGAGGTCTCCAGCCATTGCTCCAAACATCGACTGGCTCACAGTGCGCTCTCCAGCCACTGCAGCCAACATCAACTGCCTCACAGTGAGCTCTCCAGACACTGGCGCACAGGGAACTCTCCAGCCACTGCACCCAACATCAACTGGCTCACAGTGAGCTCTCCAGCCATTGCTCCCAACATCGACACGCTCTCAGTGAGCTCTCCAGCCACTGCACCCAATATCCACTGTCTCACAGTGAGTGCTCCAGCCACTGCACCCAAATTCAACTGGCTCACAGTGAGCTCTCCAGCAATTCAACCCAACAAAAACTGGCTCACAGTGAGCTCTCCAGCCATTGCTCCAATCGTCGACTGGCTCACAGTGAGCTCTCCAGCCATTGCTCCAAACATCGACTGGCTCACAGTGAGCTCTCCAGCCACTGCACCCCACATTGTCTGGCTCTCAGTGAGCTCTCCAGCGATTTCTCCCAACATCCACTGGCTCACAGTGAGTCCTCCAGCCACTGCACCCAAAATCCACTGGCTCACAGTGAGGTCTCCAGCCATTGCTCCAAACGTCGACTGGCTCACAGTGAGCTCTCCAGCCACTGCTCCCAACATCCACTGGCTCACAGTGAGCTCTCCAGCGATTTCTCCCAACTTCAACTTGCTCACATTGAGCTCTCCAGCCACTGCACCCCACATTGTCTGGCTCCCAGTGAGCTCTCCAGCGATTTCTCCCAACTTCAACGGGCTCACAGTGAGCTCTCCAGCCACTGCTCCCAACATCGACTGGCTCACAGTGAGCTCTCCAGACCCTGCATCCAACATCGACTGGCTCAAAGTGAGCTCTACAGCCATTGCTCCCAACGTCGACTGGCTCACATTGAGCTCTCCAGACACTGCATCCAACATCGACTGGCTCACAGTGAGCTCTCCATACACTGCATCCAACATCGACTGGCTCACAGTGAGCTCTGCAGCCATTGTACCCAAAATCGACTGGCTCACAGTGAGTTCTCCAGACACTGCTCCCAACATCGACTGGCTCACAGAGAGCTCTGCAGACACTGCATCCAACATCGACTGGCTCACAGTGAGCTCTCCATACACTGCATCCAACATCGACTGGCTCACAGTGAGCTCTCCATACACTGCATCCAACATCGACTGGCTCACAGTGAGCTCTGCAGCCATTGTACCCAAAATCGACTGGCTCACAGTGAGTTCTCCAGACACTGCTCCCAACATCGACTGGCTCACAGAGAGCTCTGCAGACACTGCATCCAACATCGACTGGCTCACAGTGAGCTCTCCAGCGATTTCTCCCAACTTCAACTGACTCACATTGAGCTCTCCAGCAATTCAACCCAACAAAAACTGGCTCACAGTGAGCTCTCCAGCCATTGCTCCAAACGTCGACTAGCTCACAGTGAGCTCTCCAGCCATTGCTCCAAACATCGACTGGCTCACAGTGAGCTCTCCAACCATAGCTCCAAACTTCGATGGGCTCATAGTGAACTGTACAGCAATTCAACCCAACATCAACTGGCTCACAGTGAGGTCTCCAGCCATTGCTCCAAACATCAACTGGCTCACAGTGAACTCTCCAGCCATTGCTCCCAACATCGAATGGCTCACAGTGAGCTCTCCAGCGATTTCTCCCAACTTCAACTGGCTCACATTGAGCTCTCCAGCCACTGCACCCCACATTGTCTGGCTCTCAGTGAGCTCTCCAGCGATTTCTCCCAACTTCAACGGGCTCACAGTGAGCTCTCCATCCACTGCTCCCAACATCGAATGGCTCACAGTGAGCTCTCCAGCGATTTCTCCCAACATCAACTGCCTCACAGTGAACTCTCCAGCCATTGCTCCCAACATCGAATGGCTCACAGTGAGCTCTCCAGCCATAGCTCCAAACTTCGATGGGCTCATAGTGAACTGTCCAGCAATTCAACCCAACATCAACTGGCTCACAGTGAGCTCTCCAGCCACTGCAGCCAACATCAACTGCCTAACAGTGAGCTCTCCAGCCACTGCAGCCAACATCAACTGCCTCACAGTGAGCTCTCCAGCCATTGCTCCCAACATCGACACGCTCTCAGTGAGGCCTACAGCCACTGCATCCAAAATCCACTGGCTCACAGTGAGGACTCCAGCCATTGCTCCCAAATTCAACTGGCTCACAGTGAGCTCTCCAGCCACTGCACCCAACATCAACTGCCTCACAGTGAGCTCTCCAGCCATTGCTCCCAACATCGACACGCTCACAGTGAGGCCTCCAGCCACTGCACCCAAAATCCACTGGCTCACAGTGAGGTCTCCAGCCATTGCTCCCAAATTCAACTGGCTCACAGTGAGCTCTCCAGCCACTGCACCCAACATTCGCTGGCTCACAGTGAGGTCTCCAGCCATTGCTCCCTACATCGACACGCTCTCAGTGAGCTCTCCAGCCACTGCACCCAACATCCACTGGCTCACAGTGTCCTCCAGCCATTGCACCCAATATCCACTGGCTCACAGTGTGGTCTCCAGCCATTGCTCCCTACATCGACACGCTCACAGTGAGCTCTCCAGCCACTGCACCCAACATCCACTGGCTCACAGTGTCCTCCAGCCACTGCACCCAATATCCACTGGCTCACAGTGAGCTCTCCAGCCACTGCTCCCAACATCGACTGGCTCACAGTGAGCTCTCCAGACACTGCATCAAACATCGACTGGCTCACAGTGAGCTCTCCAGACACTGCTCCCAACGTCGACTGGCTCACAGTGAGCTCTCCAGCCACTGCTCCCAACATCGACTGGCTCACAGTGAACTCTCCAGCCATTGCTCCCAACATCGAATGGCTCACAGTGAGCTCTCCAGCGATTTCTCCCAACTTCAACTGACTCACATTGAGCTCTCCAGCAATTCAACCCAACAAAAACTGGCTCACAGTGAGCTCTCCAGACACTGCATCCAACATCGACTGGCTCACAGTGAGCTCTCCAGACACTGCTCCCAACGTCGACTGGCTCACAGTGAGCTCTCCAGCCATTGCTCCAAACATCGACTGGCTCACAGTGAGCTCTCCAGCAATTGCTCCAAACTTCGATGGGCTCATAGTGAGCTGTCCAGCAATTCAACCCAACATCAACTGGCTCACAGTGAGGTCTCCAGCCATTGCTCCAAACATCGACTGGCTCACAGTGCGCTCTCCAGCCACTGCAGCCAACATCAACTGCCTCACAGTGAGCTCTCCAGCCACTGGCGCACAGGGAACTCTCCAGCCACTGCACCCAACATCAACTGGCTCACGGTGAGCTCTCCAGCCATTGCTCCCAACATCGACACGCTCTCAGTGAGCTCTCCAGCCACTGCACCCAATATCCACTGTCTCACAGTGAGTCCTCCAGCCACTGCACCCAAATTGAACTGGCTCACAGTGAGCTCTCCAGCAATTCAACCCAACAAAAACTGGCTCACAGTGAGCTCTCCAGCCATTGCTCCAATCGTCGAATGGCTAACAGTGAGCACTCCAGCCATTGCTCCAAACATCGACTGGCTCACATGTGAGCTCTCCAGCAATTGCTCCCAACATCGTCTGGCTCACAGTGAGCTCTCCAGCCACTGCACCCCACATTGTCTGGCTCTCAGTGAGCTCTCCAGCGATTTCTCCCAACATCCACTGGCTCACAGTGAGTCCTCCAGCCACTGCACCCCACATTGTCTGGCTCCCAGTGAGCTCTCCAGCGATTTCTCCCAACTTCAACGGGCTCACAGTGAGCTCTCCAGCCACTGCTCCCAACATCGACTGGCTCACAGTGAGCTCTCCAGACCCTGCATCCAACATCGACTGGCTCAAAGTGAGCTCTACAGCCATTGCTCCCAACGTCGACTGGCTCACATTGAGCTCTCCAGACACTGCATCCAACATCGACTGGCTCACAGTGAGCTC
This sequence comes from Hypanus sabinus, assembly GCF_030144855.1. Classification (NCBI taxonomy): domain Eukaryota; kingdom Metazoa; phylum Chordata; class Chondrichthyes; order Myliobatiformes; family Dasyatidae; genus Hypanus; species Hypanus sabinus. The sequence goes on along the minus strand of NC_082708.1, from coordinate 103,285,120 downwards.
TCCATACACTGCATCCAACATCGACTGGCTCACAGTGAGCTCTGCAGCCATTGTACCCAAAATCGACTGGCTCACAGTGAGTTCTCCAGACACTGCTCCCAACATCGACTGGCTCACAGAGAGCTCTGCAGACACTGCATCCAACATCGACTGGCTCACAGTGAGCTCTCCATACACTGCATCCAACATCGACTGGCTCACAGTGAGCTCTCCATACACTGCATCCAACATCGACTGGCTCACAGTGAGCTCTGCAGCCATTGTACCCAAAATCGACTGGCTCACAGTGAGTTCTCCAGACACTGCTCCCAACATCGACTGGCTCACAGAGAGCTCTGCAGACACTGCATCCAACATCGACTGGCTCACAGTGAGCTCTCCAGCGATTTCTCCCAACTTCAACTGACTCACATTGAGCTCTCCAGCAATTCAACCCAACAAAAACTGGCTCACAGTGAGCTCTCCAGCCATTGCTCCAAACGTCGACTAGCTCACAGTGAGCTCTCCAGCCATTGCTCCAAACATCGACTGGCTCACAGTGAGCTCTCCAACCATAGCTCCAAACTTCGATGGGCTCATAGTGAACTGTACAGCAATTCAACCCAACATCAACTGGCTCACAGTGAGGTCTCCAGCCATTGCTCCAAACATCAACTGGCTCACAGTGAACTCTCCAGCCATTGCTCCCAACATCGAATGGCTCACAGTGAGCTCTCCAGCGATTTCTCCCAACTTCAACTGGCTCACATTGAGCTCTCCAGCCACTGCACCCCACATTGTCTGGCTCTCAGTGAGCTCTCCAGCGATTTCTCCCAACTTCAACGGGCTCACAGTGAGCTCTCCATCCACTGCTCCCAACATCGAATGGCTCACAGTGAGCTCTCCAGCGATTTCTCCCAACATCAACTGCCTCACAGTGAACTCTCCAGCCATTGCTCCCAACATCGAATGGCTCACAGTGAGCTCTCCAGCCATAGCTCCAAACTTCGATGGGCTCATAGTGAACTGTCCAGCAATTCAACCCAACATCAACTGGCTCACAGTGAGCTCTCCAGCCACTGCAGCCAACATCAACTGCCTAACAGTGAGCTCTCCAGCCACTGCAGCCAACATCAACTGCCTCACAGTGAGCTCTCCAGCCATTGCTCCCAACATCGACACGCTCTCAGTGAGGCCTACAGCCACTGCATCCAAAATCCACTGGCTCACAGTGAGGACTCCAGCCATTGCTCCCAAATTCAACTGGCTCACAGTGAGCTCTCCAGCCACTGCACCCAACATCAACTGCCTCACAGTGAGCTCTCCAGCCATTGCTCCCAACATCGACACGCTCACAGTGAGGCCTCCAGCCACTGCACCCAAAATCCACTGGCTCACAGTGAGGTCTCCAGCCATTGCTCCCAAATTCAACTGGCTCACAGTGAGCTCTCCAGCCACTGCACCCAACATTCGCTGGCTCACAGTGAGGTCTCCAGCCATTGCTCCCTACATCGACACGCTCTCAGTGAGCTCTCCAGCCACTGCACCCAACATCCACTGGCTCACAGTGTCCTCCAGCCACTGCACCCAATATCCACTGGCTCACAGTGTGGTCTCCAGCCATTGCTCCCTACATCGACACGCTCACAGTGAGCTCTCCAGCCACTGCACCCAACATCCACTGGCTCACAGTGTCCTCCAGCCACTGCACCCAATATCCACTGGCTCACAGTGAGCTCTCCAGCCACTGCTCCCAACATCGACTGGCTCACAGTGAGCTCTCCAGACACTGCATCAAACATCGACTGGCTCACAGTGAGCTCTCCAGACACTGCTCCCAACGTCGACTGGCTCACAGTGAGCTCTCCAGCCACTGCTCCCAACATCGACTGGCTCACAGTGAACTCTCCAGCCATTGCTCCCAACATCGAATGGCTCACAGTGAGCTCTCCAGCGATTTCTCCCAACTTCAACTGACTCACATTGAGCTCTCCAGCAATTCAACCCAACAAAAACTGGCTCACAGTGAGCTCTCCAGACACTGCATCCAACATCGACTGGCTCACAGTGAGCTCTCCAGACACTGCTCCCAACGTCGACTGGCTCACAGTGAGCTCTCCAGCCATTGCTCCAAACATCGACTGGCTCACAGTGAGCTCTCCAGCAATTGCTCCAAACTTCGATGGGCTCATAGTGAGCTGTCCAGCAATTCAACCCAACATCAACTGGCTCACAGTGAGGTCTCCAGCCATTGCTCCAAACATCGACTGGCTCACAGTGCGCTCTCCAGCCACTGCAGCCAACATCAACTGCCTCACAGTGAGCTCTCCAGCCACTGGCGCACAGGGAACTCTCCAGCCACTGCACCCAACATCAACTGGCTCACAGTGAGCTCTCCAGCCATTGCTCCCAACATCGACACGCTCTCAGTGAGCTCTCCAGCCACTGCACCCAATATCCACTGTCTCACAGTGAGTCCTCCAGCCACTGCACCCAAATTGAACTGGCTCACAGTGAGCTCTCCAGCAATTCAACCCAACAAAAACTGGCTCACAGTGAGCTCTCCAGCCATTGCTCCAATCGTCGAATGGCTAACAGTGAGCACTCCAGCCATTGCTCCAAACATCGACTGGCTCACATGTGAGCTCTCCAGCAATTGCTCCCAACATCGTCTGGCTCACAGTGAGCTCTCCAGCCACTGCACCCCACATTGTCTGGCTCTCAGTGAGCTCTCCAGCGATTTCTCCCAACATCCACTGGCTCACAGTGAGTCCTCCAGCCACTGCACCCAAAATCCACTGGCTCACAGTGAGGTCTCCAGCCATTGCTCCAAACGTCGACTGGCTCACAGTGAGCTCTCCAGCCACTGCTCCCAACATCCACTGGCTCACAGTGAGCTCTCCAGCGATTTCTCCCAACTTCAACTTGCTCACATTGAGCTCTCCAGCCACTGCACCCCACATTGTCTGGCTCCCAGTGAGCTCTCCAGCGATTTCTCCCAACTTCAACGGGCTCACAGTGAGCTCTCCAGCCACTGCTCCCAACATCGACTGGCTCACAGTGAGCTCTCCAGACACTGCATCCAACATCGACTGGCTCAAAGTGAGCTCTCCAGCCATTGCTCCCAACGTCGACTGGCTCACATTGAGCTCTCCAGACACTGCATCCAACATCGACTGGCTCACAGTGAGCTCTCCAGACACTGCATCCAACATCGACTGGCTCACAGTGAGCTCTGCAGCCATTGTACCCAAAATCGACTGGCTCACCGTGAGTTCTCCAGACACTGCTCCCAACATCGACTGGCTCACAGAGAGCTCTGCAGACACTGCATCCAACATCGACTGGCTCACAGTGAGCTCTCCAGCGATTTCTCCCAACTTCAACTGACTCACATTGAGCTCTCCAGCAATTCAACCCAACAAAAACTGGCTCACAGTGAGCTCTCCAGCCATTGCTCCAAACGTCGACTAGCTCACAGTGAGCTCTCCAGCCATTGCTCCAAACATCGACTGGCTCACAGTGAGCTCTCCAGACACTGCTCCCAACGTCGACTGGCTCACAGTGAGCTCTCCAGCCACTGCTCCCAACATCGACTGGCTCACAGTGAACTCTCCAGCCATTGCTCCCAACATCGAATGGCTCACAGTGAGCTCTCCAGCGATTTCTCCCAACTTCAACTGACTCACATTGAGCTCTCCAGCAATTCAACCCAACAAAAACTGGCTCACAGTGAGCTCTCCAGCCATTGCTCCAAACGTCGACTAGCTCACAGTGAGCTCTCCAGCCATTGCTCCAAACATCGACTGGCTCACAGTGAGCTCTCCAGCAATTGCTCCAAACTTCGATGGGCTCATAGTGAGCTGTCCAGCAATTCAACCCAACATCAACTGGCTCACAGTGAGGTCTCCAGCCATTGCTCCAAACATCGACTGGCTCACAGTGAGCTCCCCAGCCACTGCAGCCAACATCAACTGCCTCACAGTGAGCTCTCCAGCCACTGGCGCACAGTGAACTCTCCAGCCACTGCACCCAACATCAACTGGCTCACAGTGAGCTCTCCAGCCATTGCTCCCAACATCGACACGCTCTCAGTGAGCTCTCCAGCCACTGCACCCAATATCCACTGTCTCACAGTGAGTCCTCCAGCCACTGCACCCAAAATCCACTGGCTCACAGTGAGGTCTCCAGCCATTGCTCCCAACAAAAACTGGCTCACAGTGAGCTCTACAGCCATTGCTCCAAACGTCGACTGGCTCACAGTGAACTCTCCAGCCATTGCTCCAAACATCGACTGGCTCACATGTGAGCTCTCCAGCAATTGCTCCCAACATCGTCTGGCTCACAGTGAGCTCTCCAGCCACTGCACCCCACATTGTCTGGCTCTCAGTGAGCTCTCCAGCGATTTCTCCCAACATCCACTGGCTCACAGTGAGTACTCCAGCCACTGCACCCAAAATCCACTGGCTCACAGTGAGGTCTCCAGCCATTGCTCCAAACGTCGACTGGCTCACAGTGAGCTCTCCAGCCACTGCTCCCAACATCCACTGGCTCACAGTGAGCTCTCCAGCGATTTCTCCCAACTTCAACTTGCTCACATTGAGCTCTCCAGCCACTGCACCCCACATTGTCTGGCTCTCAGTGAGCTCTCCAGCGATTTCTCCCAACTTCAACGGGCTCACAGTTAGCTCTCCAGCCACTGCTCCCAACATCGACTGGCTCACAGTGAGCTCTCCAGACACTGCATCCAACATCGACTGGCTCAAAGTGAGCTCTCCAGCCATTGCTCCCAACGTCGACTGGCTCACATTGAGCTCTCCAGACACTGCATCCAACATCGACTGGCTCACAGTGAGCTCTCCATACACTGCATCCAACATCGACTGGCTCACAGTGAGCTCTGCAGCCATTGTACCCAACATCGACTGGCTCACAGTGAGTTCTCCAGACACTGCTCCGAACATCTACTGGCTCACAGTGAGCTCTCCAGCCACTGCTCCCAACATCGACTGGCTCACAGTGAGCTCTCCAGCCATTGCTCCCAACATCGAATGGCTCACAGTGAGCTCTCCAGCGATTTCTCCCAACTTCAACGGGCTCACAGTGAGCTCTCCAGCCACTGCTCCCAACATCGACTGGCTCACAGTGAGCTCTCCAGACACTGCATCCAACATCGACTGGCTCAAAGTGAGCTCTCCAGCCATTGCTCCCAACGTCGACTGGCTCACATTGAGCTCTCCAGACACTGCATCCAACATCGACTGGCTCACAGTGAGCTCTCCAGACACTGCATCCAACATCGACTGGCTCACAGTGAGCTCTGCAGCCATTGTACCCAAAATCGACTGGCTCACAGTGAGTTCTCCAGACACTGCTCCCAACATCGACTGGCTCACAGAGAGCTCTGCAGACACTGCATCCAACATCGACTGGCTCACAGTGAGCTCTCCAGCGATTTCTCCCAACTTCAACTGACTCACATTGAGCTCTCCAGCAATTCAATCCAACAAAAACTGGCTCACAGTGAGCTCTCCAGCCATTGCTCCAAACGTCGACTAGCTCACAGTGAGCTCTCCAGCCATTGCTCCAAACATCGACTGGCTCACAGTGAGCTCTCCAGCAATTGCTCCAAACTTCGATGGGCTCATAGTGAGCTGTCCAGCAATTCAACCCAACATCAACTGGCTCACAGTGAGGTCTCCAGCCATTGCTCCAAACATCGACTGGCTCACAGTGAGCTCCCCAGCCACTGCAGCCAACATCAACTGCCTCACAGTGAGCTCTCCAGCCACTGGCGCACAGTGAACTCTCCAGCCACTGCACCCAACATCAACTGGCTCACAGTGAGCTCTCCAGCCATTGCTCCCAACATCGACACGCTCTCAGTGAGCTCTCCAGCCACTGCACCCAATATCCACTGTCTCACAGTGAGTCCTCCAGCCACTGCACCCAAAATCCACTGGCTCACAGTGAGGTCTCCAGCCATTGCTCCCAAATTCAACTGGCTCACAGTGAGCTCTCCAGCAATTCAACCCAACAAAAACTGGCTCACAGTGAGCTCTACAGCCATTGCTCCAAACGTCGACTGGCTCACAGTGAACTCTCCAGCCATTGCTCCAAACATCGACTGGCTCACATGTGAGCTCTCCAGCAATTGCTCCCAACATCGTCTGGCTCACAGTGAGCTCTCCAGCCACTGCACCCCACATTGTCTGGCTCTCAGTGAGCTCTCCAGCGATTTCTCCCAACATCCACTGGCTCACAGTGAGTACTCCAGCCACTGCACCCAAAATCCACTGGCTCACAGTGAGGTCTCCAGCCATTGCTCCAAACGTCGACTGGCTCACAGTGAGCTCTCCAGCCACTGCTCCCAACATCCACTGGCTCACAGTGAGCTCTCCAGCGATTTCTCCCAACTTCAACTTGCTCACATTGAGCTCTCCAGCCACTGCACCCCACATTGTCTGGCTCTCAGTGAGCTCTCCAGCGATTTCTCCCAACTTCAACGGGCTCACAGTTAGCTCTCCAGCCACTGCTCCCAACATCGACTGGCTCACAGTGAGCTCTCCAGACACTGCATCCAACATCGACTGGCTCAAAGTGAGCTCTCCAGCCATTGCTCCCAACGTCGACTGGCTCACATTGAGCTCTCCAGACACTGCATCCAACATCGACTGGCTCACAGTGAGCTCTGCAGCCATTGTACCCAACATCGACTGGCTCACAGTGAGTTCTCCAGACACTGCTCCGAACATCTACTGGCTCACAGTGAGCTCTCCAGCCACTGCTCCCAACATCGACTGGCTCACAGTGAGCTCTCCAGCCATTGCTCCCAACATCGAATGGCTCACAGTGAGCTCTCCAGCGATTTCTCCCAACTTCAACGGGCTCACAGTGAGCTCTCCAGCCACTGCTCCCAACATCGACTGGCTCACAGTGAGCTCTCCAGCCACTGCTCCCAACATCGACTGGCTCACAGAGAGCTCCCCAGACACTGCATCCAAAATCGACTGGCTCACAGTGAGCTCTCCAGCCATTGATCCCAACGTCGACTGGCTCACATTGAGCTCTCCAGCCATTGCTCCCATCGTCGACTGGCTCACAGTGAGCTCTCCATACACTGCATCCAACATCGACTGGCTCACAGTGAGCTCTCCAGCCATTGCTCCCAACGTCGACTGGCTCACATTGAGCTCTCCAGCATTTGCACCAAACACCGACTGGCTCACAGTGAGCTCTCCAGCCACTGCTCCCAACATCAAGTGGCACACAGTGAGCTCTCCAGCCATAGCTCCAAACTTCGATGGGCTCATAGTGAACTATCCAGCAATTCAACCCAACATCAACTGGCTCACAGTGAGGTCTCCAGCCATTGCTCCAAACATCAACTGGCTCACAGTGAGCTCTCCAGCCATTGCTCCCAACATCGAATGGCTCACAGTGAGCTCTCCAGCGATTGCTCCCAACATCGATACGCTCTCAGTCAGGCCTCCAGCCACTGCATCCAAAATCCACTGGCTCACAGTGAACTCTCCAGCCATTGCTCCCAACATCGACTGGCTCACAGTGAGTTCTCCAGACACTGCTCCGAACATCTACTGGCTCACAGTGAGCTCTCCAGCCACTGCTCCCAACATCGACTGGCTCACAGTGAACTCTCCAGCCATTGCTCCCAACATCGAATGGCTCACAGTGAGCTCTCCAGCGATTTCTCCCAACTTCAACGGGCTCACAGTGAGCTCTCCAGCCACTGCTCCCAACATCGACTGGCTCACAGTGAGCACTCCAGCCATTGCTCCCAACGTCGACTGGCTCACATTGAGCTCTCCAGCCATTGCACCAAACACCGACTGGCTCACAGTGAGCTCTCCAGCCACTGCTCCGAACATCGACTGGCTCACAGTGAGCTCTCCAGCCACTGCTCCCAACATCAAGTGGCACACAGTGAGCTCTCCAGCAATTCAACCCAACAAAAACTGGCTCACAGTGAGCTCTCCAGCCATAGCTCCAAACTTCGATGGGCTCATAGTGAACTGTCCAGCAATTCAACCCAACATCAACTGGCTCACAGTGAGCTCTCCAGCCATTGCTCCCAACATCGACACGCTCTCAGTGAGCTCTCCAGCCACTGCTCCCAACATCGACTGGCTCACAGAGAGCTCCCCAGACACAGCATCCAAAATCGACTGGCTCACAGTGAGCTCTCCAGCCATTGATCCCAACGTCGACTGGCTCACATTGAGCTCTCCAGCCACTGCTCCCAACATCGACTGGCTCACAGTGAGCTCTCCATACACTGCATCCAACATCGACTGGCTCACAGTGAGCTCTCCAGCCATTGCTCCCAACGTCGACTGGCTCACATTGAGCTCTCCAGCCATTGCACCAAACACCGACTGGCTCACAGTGAGCTCTCCAGCCACTGCTCCGAACATCGACTGGCTCACAGTGAGCTCCAGCCACTGCACCCAATATCCACTGGCTCACAGTGAGCTCTCCAGCCACTGCTCCCAACATCGACTGGCTCACAGTGAGCTCTCCAGACACTGCTCCCAACGTCGACTGGCTCACAGTGAGCTCTCCAGCCACTGCTCCCAACATCGACTGGCTCACAGTGAACTCTCCAGCCATTGCTCCCAACATCGAATGGCTCACAGTGAGCTCTCCAGCGATTTCTCCCAACTTCAACTGACTCACATTGAGCTCTCCAGCAATTCAACCCAACAAAAACTGGCTCACAGTGAGCTCTCCAGCCATTGCTCCAAACGTCGACTAGCCTACAGTGAGCTCTCCAGCCATTGCTCCAAACATCGACTGGCTCACAGTGAGCTCTCCAGCAATTGCTCCAAACTTCGAAGGGCTCATAGTGAGCTGTCCAGCAATTCAACCCAACATCAACGGGCTCACAGTGAGGTCTCCAGCCATTGCTCCAAACATCGACTGGCTCACAGTGAGCTCTCCAGCCACTGCAGCCAACATCAACTGCCTCACAGTGAGCTCTCCAGCCACTGGCGCACAGTAAACTCTCCAGCCACTGCACCCAACATCAACTGGCTCACAGTGAGCTCTCCAGCCATTGCTCCCAACATCGACACGCTCTCAGTGAGCTCTCCAGCCACTGCACCCAATATCCACTGTCTCACAGTGAGTCCTCCAGCCACTGCACCCAAAATCCACTGGCTCACAGTGAGGTCTCCAGCCATTGCTCCCAAATTCAACTGGCTCACAGTGAGCTCTCCAGCAATTCAACCCAACAAAAACTGGCTCACAGTGAGCTCTACAGCCATTGCTCCAAACGTCGACTGGCTCACAGTGAACTCTCCAGCCATTGCTCCAAACATCGACTGGCTCACATGAGAGCTCTCCAGCAATTGCTCCCAACATCGTCTGGCTCACAGTGAGCTCTCCAGCCACTGCACCCCACATTGTCTGGCTCTCAGTGAGCTCTCCAGCGATTTCTCCCAACATCCACTGGCTCACAGTGAGTCCTCCAGCCACTGCACCCAAAATCCACTGGCTCACAGTGAGGTCTCCACCATTGCTCCAAACGTCGACTGGCTCACAGTGAGCTCTCCAGCCACTGCTCCCAACATCCACTGGCTCACAGTGAGCTCTCCAGCGATTTCTCCCAACTTCAACTTGCTCACATTGAGCTCTCCAGCCACTGCACCCCACATTGTCTGGCTCTCAGTGAGCTCTCCAGCGATTTCTCCCAACTTCAACGGGCTCACAGTGAGCTCTCAAGCCACTGCATCCAACATCGAATGGCTCACAGTGAGCTCTCCATACACTGCATCCAACATCGACTGGCTCACAGTGAGCTCTGCAGCCATTGTACCCAACATCGACTGGCTCACAGTGAGTTCTCCAGACACTGCTCCCAACATCGACTGGCTCACAGAGAGCTCTGCAGCCATTGTACCCAACATCGACTGGCTCACAGAGAGTTCTCCAGACACTGCTCCGAACATCTACTGGCTCACAGTGAGCTCTCCAGCCACTGCTCCCAACATCGACTGGCTCACAGTGAACTCTCCAGCCATTGCTCACAACATCGAATGGCTCACAGTGAGCTCTCCAGCGATTTCTCCCAACTTCAACGGGCTCACAGTGAGCTCTCCAGCCACTGCTCCCAACATCGACTGGCTCACAGTGAGCTCTCCAGCCACTGCTCCCAACATCGACTGGCTCACAGAGAGCTCCCCAGACACTGCATCCAAAATCGACTGGCTCACAGTGAGCTCTCCATCCATTGATCCCAACGTCGACTGGCTCACATTGAGCTCTCCAGCCACTGCTCCCAACATCGACTGGCTCAAAGTGAGCTCTCCAGCTACTGCTCCCATCGTCGACTGGCTCACAGTGAGCTCTCCAGCCACTGCTCCCAACATCAAGTGGCACACAGTGAGCTCTCCAGCCATAGCTCCAAACTTCGATGGGCTCATAGTGAACTGTCCAGCAATTCAACCCAACATCAACTGGCTCACAGTGAGGTCTCCAGCCATTGCTCCAAACATCAACTGGCTCACAGTGAGCTCTCCAGCCATTGCTCCCAACATCGAATGGCTCACAGTGAGCTCTCCAGCGATTTCTCCCAACATCAACTGCCTCACAGTGAACTCTCCAGCCATTGCTCCCAACATCGAATGGCTCACAGTGAGCTCTCCAGCCATAGCTCCAAACTTCGATGGGCTCATAGTGAACTGTCCAGCAATTCAACCCAACATCAACTGGCTCACAGTGAGCTCTCCAGCCACTGCAGCCAACATCAACTGCCTAACAGTGAGCTCTCCAGCCACTGCAGCCAACATCAACTGCCTCACAGTGAGCTCTCCAGCCATTGCTCCCAACATCGACACGCTCTCAGTGAGGCCTCCAGCCACTGCATCCAAAATCCACTGGCTCACAGTGAACTCTCCAGCCATTGCTCCCAACATTGACTGGCTCACAGTGAGTTCTCCAGACACTGCTCCGAACATCTACTGGCTCACAGTGAGCTCTCCAGCCACTGCTCCCAACATCGACTGGCTCACAGTGAACTCTCCAGCCATTGCTCCCAACATCGAATGGCTCACAGTGAGCTCTCCAGCGATTTCTCCCAACTTCAACGGGCTCACAGTGAGCTCTCCAGCCACTGCTCCCAACATCGACTGGCTCACAGTGAGCTCTCCAGCCATTGCTCCCAACGTCGACTGGCTCACATTGAGCTCTCCAGCCGTTGCACCAAACACCGACTGGCTCACAGTGAGCTCTCCAGCCACTGCTCCGAACATCGACTGGCTCACAGTGAGCTCTCCAGCCACTGCTCCCAACATCAAGTGGCACACAGTGAGCTCTCCAGCAATTCAACCCAACAAAAACTGGCTCACAGTGAGCTCTCCAGCCATAGCTCCAAACTTCGATGGGCTCATAGTGAACTGTCCAGCAATTCAACCCAACATCAACTGGCTCACAGTGAGCTCTCCAGCCATTGCTCCCAACATCGACACGCTCTCAGTGAGGCCTCCAGCCACTGCACCCAAAATCCACTGGCTCACAGTGAGGTCTCCAGCCATTGCTCCCAAATTCAACTGGCTCACAGTGAGCTCTCCAGCCACTGCACCCAACATTCGCTGGCTCACAGTGAGGTCTCCAGCCATTGCTCCCTACATCGACACGCTCTCAGTGAGCTCTCCAGCCACTGCACCCAAC